>NW_020884897.1:5461899-5646128 GCF_003945725.1 Corapipo altera | reverse complement strand
GAAGAATTACATTAGAGATTTACCCAGTTCACTATTCTTCCAGGATAACACTGTGTCCCTTTATGGTTTCATCTACATAGGCAGGCAGATACCTCTCTCTGACATACAAGTGTGTCATTCCCACAATGCATCAAATCCAAACTGAATAAGAACATGTCTGTAGATCTACAGTAGGTGTGTGCTAAAGTACATACTAGCACTCTGGAGCATATTCCAACTGATTGCTAAATCATAGGGAAAAATGGTCAACAAACAATGAAAGAACAATTTTACTTGGCATTTTATTCACTTAACAGAAACATTCACTTATCAGGTATCACTGAAGTGCAATTTACAGAACTTAGCAGCAAATTCACATATGTAAATTCAGATTTATTTTCTTTTGTTGTCTTTTGTCTTTCTTTTTCTTTTTTTTACAAATATTACAAATGTACATCCATTAGTACAGTATTGCCATTCACTCATGCGTGTTATGTACAGAATCTTCACTGCAGAATTACTACTGAGCATTTTTTCCTTTGCTTCAGGAAATGCTGCATGTAGGTCATGTGTGCTTCTGGGATGAGGTCCCATCACACTGTTGCTGCACATAATGAGAAGAAATAGATATTTAAGGTCATATTCAACCCTGGTGCACACAGGTGCATCTCCAATGCCTTCAATGAGATGAGCTGATGCCTACTTGCAGGGGGGACTTGATTTGGTCCCCAGTATTAAATTCATTCTGGCAGCTGAATCCAGGGTTGCGTTTATGTATTACTTGCAACAAAGGTTAATTCAGTCCCATCGCACTTTTCTTTATGTCCTTAAAAATAACCAGGCATGGTGCTTTGTTGTCACAGTAGCTGCAACACCAGCCTGTGGAATCATATGCATTAATTCAGTTGATGTCATGCCACAGCTGGAGAAGGATGGATGAGGGCAGGGAGATGTAAGGAAGAGCCATTGAGGTCTCTTGTGTGCTAGATAAGGACGAATTTGGAGAGGAAAAGCAGAAGACATGCTTCCTCCTGCCCTGTGGATCTCTGCATGAGAAACCTTGTCCTCCTCTCTGGTTGCGCTGTGGTTTCTCTCCCTCGGTGGGAGCAGCCAGAGCCCCTGGAACCACCACTGCCAATGTCACCAGCAGCTTGTCCCACACCTCCAGTCACTGGCCTGGCCCCCCACCTTCCCACGGCCCCTCTGGTGCCCAGATCACACTGGAGGTCTGCACCAGTGACAGCTTTGTTAGAGGACAGGACCATGTAGAGGTACCTGGAAGCTCCAGAAGGTGCCAAAAATATTCTGAATGTTAATCAGCAGAGCTGACAAAGTGGTCAAAGTATTAAGAAAGTGATTACTGCAAGGTGTTTCCATTATTGAAACATCTCAGGTTTTTGGTTGATTTTTTCTTTTTTTCTTTTTTTTTTTTTTTAAACTATTTCTACTCTAAGGATACTTTTTTAAATATTTTTGGTAGTTAATATGGAATGTATTATTTTGTTGAAAAGGTTTCTAGAAGGGGAGAGCTTTGTTTTATCTAATTTAAAAATTCTAGTTTATCACAATTGTTTTTATACAAGACACTATAGATAAATCTTGTAGTTTATAATCTAAAAATAAAATCTCATCAAAATACTGTAGCTATTCTATTGTGGGCATCAATAAACAATGTATTTACTGTATATGGCTCTCCAAACATGATAAACCCTATACAAAGAGCATCTATCTTTATTGATAGGAACAGTTTCCCGTGTAAAGGAAATTACATGGAAAAATATGAGCCTCGTGTTGTTTGAAAAGTAACTCAGCTTGACAGTTCTGAGAAAATACCAAGACAATTATCACAAATCAGTAGCAGCATGTTATATACAGATTTAAAGAGAATCACAGGAATAAAAAGAAAAACTGTAGTCATATACCCGCAAATCCTGTCATCTAAAAACCCAAAAACTTAGAGAAATGTACAGGGCATTTGAAGGTTGGTTTTGCAATGGGACTATCAAAGCTCAGTTATTTCATGACTGTATCTTCTGCATTCTGATGAAATTTGGGATAGTTCAAAGATGAAATTGTATCAGACCCAGCCACAGTTATGAAAAAAATATTTAACTGTTGGGGTATACTTGTCTCCTAAGTGAAAAACTCCATCTGCTTTTCAGGCTGCAGATGAACATGAATAATAATAATAACACTTGGCATTTACAAAGATCTGGAATCTGAAAGCTCATGCATTGAGTAAGACCTTACCCAAGCCTGTAGTTGCATCTGCTGTTCTTATGTCAATTGGACTGTATGGGGAGGTAAAACTCACTGCAAAAGTGACAGAATCTGGCTTACACTGTTGCATATGACCAGGGCATTTTGATCCTGCCAAATTCCTTAGATGTGAAGCATTTAAGCATTATTATCCCCATTTGACAGGTGGAGAAACTGAGGCAGGAAAGAGCCAAGTATCAAATGTGCTCTCTCGTTTGGGGATGTCTTAGTTGTGGGTACCCAACCCAGTGATTGTTCAGATGCATGGAGCATCCTGAGCTCACATCCACTTAATTCAGGTCTGTGGATCATCAGAAGCTTGCAAATCTGAAGCTCTGGGTCCTGACTATAGCCTGTCTGATGTTAGGCAGCTACCTGAAGATCCAGAGCCAGCAGCATCGTCACACTGGTCTTCAGGCAGCGCAGGGTTGAATTGCCCTCTTGACAAGGATCTGCATCCTGGCTGGTGTCTAAAGGGCATGTGTGATGGACTGAGCCTGGAAAAGTAAAATTTGCAGCATGCAGAGGCTTGTGACCAGAGTTGAAGATTTGGTGGGAAGTGGTTGTCCAAGGCGTCAAAGGGAATATGTGTAAAAACCAAGGGCATCCTGACGCCTGGCTTTGTGCTCAGAGCCAGCAGTGGAAAATGGAATTTAAAAGTGCTCATTATCTTTGAGGTCCAAATTCTTTATCACAGATTTAGGCAGCTAACAATTATTTTTGCATAGAGGTTAAACACCTTTTATTGTGAATGATTATTGGGTGCTCTGAGAGCTGCTGCCATGCTGTGTGCCCAGGGTACTTCCATCTCTGCTCATTATTTTCCATTATTCAGTGATGACTCTTGCACTGATTGTGTAAGGGAAAACAAACTCTGGTTTTGATCAGATAGGTGCCCCACTAACACCTCAAATCAGTAATAACCAACAACAATAAACAATGAAAAGCGGAATCTTGGTGGGGATGGCATTGTAATTTGGGCAGGTACTTTCTTGGGAAGGGATCATGAAAAATCAGTTTTCTAAGGTTGAGTTCAGTGCATCAAACACCTTTCTACTTATGTATTTCCAATACAGAATTAAAAGCAAATATTCCAATGGAGGTTGCTATTAAATCTCAAACTGCTTCAATTCTCTCTGCTCATGCGTCCTGCTTCGCCTTCTCTCCAGCTGATTGGATCCAGTTGTGTAGCAAAGATGTCGAGTGATTTACACAGTTAGTAGGAACTGATCTTGCTCTGGGGGTTTCTTCACCCAGGTGCCCAGACCGGCTTTCTGAAATGCTTTAAACAGCTGCTGCTTAACAGACTGGTACGTCTGAGCCACCAGCTTTGCCTCGCTGTACACTGATGGCATGTCTCCATGGCTTAGTACTCGTGTGCTCAGCTGCAGAACAAAAATCAGGAAAGGGGAAAAAAAATGAAATAATAATAAAAAAAACAACCAACGAGCCAAAAGAAACAGGAGGCTTCAATAGCTGTATAATCTTCTTACATTTCATAAGCAGAAAACAAACTATCACTGTGCTTTGTGTGTTTGCTTTTAGTTTAACAACCAAAAAAACAGGGGAGCAATAAATGCTGGTGGCATGGTTTTGAGCCATTGCAAGGAGCAAAGGGGTGAACAGCTTTGCTTTGGATTGGACATAGGCAGTAGCAAATCTTGGTGTGTTCTACAAAGGCAGTATGCTATTTCTCAGCTAAGATGAATTTTAGGGACAAAAAGGAAAAAAATCCTTTCTGGAGATCTTTGAAGAATGTGCTCAGTTTAGCCAAGGAAGCAGACCAACTCAGTGCTTCCAAGTAATGCCAAGAGACAGAAGACCTTCTACACTCTACCATTTCACCTTTGTAATCTGTTATTGGTGGAAATGCTGTGAAACATGCCCTGGACAGGGCACAAATCAGGAGTCAGGTTTTGTGCTGGTGCAGGAAATCCAAGTGTTCTGTTTGAGCACTGGAGTCACTCACCAGGAGATACCTCAGGCCAAACCAGTGTCCAGTACCCCTCATCCCCTGGAAGGACACGCAGCAGTGAGCACCCTTCGCTCTGCAGAAGAACTAAATAAATGGACTCCTGCCCAAGTCTCTACTCTCCCAATCCAGCAGTGAGCCTTTGATGTTTTGCAAAAGAAACCAAAGTCTGAAAAATGCCTTGGAACAAGCAGTTGGGTGAATGCCCAATGCTTACATGACAGGGGAATAGCACCCTACAGGGAAAGGCACCCTCAAAGCACAGCCTGGTGAGCAAACAGCACTCTTTTCCTTCTCTCTAAACAGGAGAGATGCTGAGAGACAGATTAAAGGAGAATGTGAACATGCAGCCTGCAATGAGCTGTTCCCATCTGCGTGTGCCAGCATTCCACGGGATTGTACTGGCTGGGGCTGTACTGGCCCAGTCAGCAAGGGAGGGTGACACTGCCAGCCACAAGCTGGCCTGGTGGCAGTGGCTTCCCTCTGGCTGCCTCTTTGTTCCCTTTGCTCCCCAGAGGTGGACACTGATGACATTATCAAACACTTTGTTTTGTCAAGAGCAAAGTGCCCTGTTCAGCCACAAGTTCAGCCACCTGTGAGCCTCCTGCTCACCCCGACCTCATCCCTGGTGTGAGCCAGATGCAGTCCACCTCTCTTGGCCATAGTTCCAGCTGTGGCCCTGATTTTATTCCTGTGAGGATCACTCCCTTCTGGGGGTGGCAGGAGTGCTCCTCACCCTGCTTCCCATCTTCTCTGCAGAAAATAGGCTGGAACCTGTGTCACTGAACTGTGACTGAGCCCTGGGCACAAAGCCCAGGTCAGTCTCTTCTGTTTCCCTCAAGGCTCAGAGTCCCTGCTAGGACAGACCATGCCATCAGCCTCCTCCCCTAGGGGTCTCCTGCAGAGCAGAACAACACTTTGGGCTTGTCATCAAACCTCTCCACCCTGCAGGTTCATTTTCCTTCCTTAATGACTTCACCGATGGGAGTGTCTCCACACTTCCATGCCATTGCTCTGTCTTGTTTGTTTCCACTCATTTCCCAATAGGAAAGAGGTTTTGGCACTTAATAAAATAATATTTTCTTGTCTTCACCTCCTCTCACTCTACATGGACTGCAGGACAATTATTGACAAGCCTCTTAGTGCATCAGACCTACCTTGCCATGAAGCTTTGCCCAGCGAGTGAAGAACATGTGCTTGCAGAGCCGTGAGGGACTCCCACAGGTCCTCTTCCCTGTCGTGGCGTTGATAACCTCCAGGTCGGTGTTCCCCACAATCCAGTTCACGCTGAAGCTGGGAGATTTTCCAGGCTGCCGGGCATCAGCATGGCTAATCCCTGAAGGAGAGAAGGACACCAGTAACCTCCAGGGTTGAAAGCACTCAGAGGGTGCTAACATGTGGTGGGTTGTTGTGGTACATGGGACATCCTTGAGTGAACCTGCTGGCATTGTGGATTGCGCGTGCTCTTGTCGCCATTGGTTAAACATTACCAGACCAACTGCCTTGCAGAGACGTAATTTAGCAATTCCTATAGATTTTTTCCACCTTGCAGGCAAACCTTTCATTAGCCTAAGGAAAGCCTTTGGATTGTAGTGTGAGCTGTTGACAGCAGTGTGACAGTTGCTGAGTGAAATCTTTCAGAAAGGCTTTAATGGGATAACAGCTTTTTAAAAGGAACTAAGCAGTAAAGTGCTTTTGCCATGTGTCCCTTCAGGTGAGCTTTCCACAGTATGCTGGCATATTTATCTGCTATGAGCTCCTAGGGCCTCTGTTGCGATGGGATGTCGAGATCACGGGGGATATATACAGGGAATAAGAAAATACAAAACATACACTTCCTCATCACAGAGAGATTGTTAGACCTGAGTTAATAATTACCTTGTAGACATCACAGACCTACACAGAATAGTTTTGATCCCAGCCCTGTGTCTACCTGCAAGATTCTTACCCCATATGGGAGCACCAGTTCTTCGAGAACTAGTTAGTATCCTAACAGTGATATTTTGGACATCTTTAGGTGGAATGAATCTTATTTAATTTTAAACAGCTGCAGTGATGAGGTTTACAGTCACCTGAGGTGATTGCATGACCTTAGTGTCATTCACATGGACAGTTTTGGACATCTGAGCTACATACTGAACAACTGCCTTCATGGGTGAGATCTCCCTTGGCTCTAAATGCAGACCAGGGCTACAAGGTCAGGAGTGGGTGTGTACATGAGTTATTTTTAATCAGGTAAACTCCTGTCTCTTTTTAACCATTTAGTGTAGCTCAGGAATCCCACTGCTTTCTCATTTCTTGTACCTGAAACGAGGGAATGATTAGTCTTTGCAAGAAAATAGGAGGAATAAAGAAAGTGGTTGGTTTATTTTCCAGCACAGGATAAATGCAATCAAGTGAGCTCTGCCTTGCCCCGCTCATTAGTGCTTTTGGAGCAAAGAATCAACACTCAGAGCTTCCAAGGCTGGAAAAAACAGAGTGACCTGAAGCAGTCTGAATATTTTTGAAAACATGGGCATTGGATGATGTGTCTGGATCCAGCTGTTGTGTCCCTCTCTGCTAATTTGCTGTATGGACCATTAGCCTGCAAACCTGGAAAACAAAAGCCAGTGTGGTGAGCAGGCAGGTGGGGACTGTGCTGGTAGGCAGGAGCTGCCTGGCACAGCCACGCTGGCACAGGACAGTGCTAGGGCTGGGTCTCTATTTCCAAATGGCAGTTCCTGCTGTAGCCCCTGCCTGCAGCAGCTCCAGTGACAGCTCATGGTTTGCACAGCTTGGTGGAATCTGCTTTCACTGCTCCTGGGTGCAGGGAAGCAGAGAAGGTCCTTTGCATTTTCTGCTGAGAGAGTTGCAAAGAACTTTTGCAGAGAGCGAGAAGCGCTGATATGGCCTGTTCAGGGAGAAGGAGATTAAAGAATAAAGACATCAAAGCTCCTCCTTTCGAAAGTGCTCCTTCTCACTCAGGGATCTCATTTTCAAAACATTCACACCATGAGCATGTGCTGGTCTCAGGCAGAATGGGAGGAGATGGGAGCTGGTGGGAATGCAGCACCTATTGCTTTGCCGAATGTGTTGAGCTTGGTAAGCTGCTGAGAGACACCACAAGAGAAGCAGAGGGCTGTGCAGGGTCTGTAGTGGCCAGGACACTGCCTCTGCAGGCAGCCCCTGTGTCTTATTTGGGGCCCCTCTGCATCATGGGAAGCGATGTCAGTGAGGGACATGCTCGCTCTCTCCCCGGTCACCTCTGCTCTGAGAGGGAGTTGCAAGAGCCAGATGGTACTCAGCACAAAAAGAGACAGCAAGGTGGCCACAGAAGGAAAAAATTATATGGCACAAGCACTTTGTACTGGTGACAAAGCTGGAACAGCAGAAATCATCTCAGTCATTGGGACTGAACTCACTATTGTGTGTAGAAAAGAATTACAGCTAAGTCATAACCTCACCCAGGATTTGTAAACACATTCATGTCGTATTAATACCTCTTTCAATTTTTCCCCCCTGAGATAACAGATCAGTCTGCATCTAAAACTCCAGTTCACCTAGGCAACAGGATTTAAACTGAGAGCTTGAAAATCAGATAGCTGTGTGGCGCTTGAAGAGCCCCTCTACACAGAATGATATGCAAACAGATCAAAATCAGCTGTTTGACACTATGCATCACTCTCTGTCAAGATAGCACCCAAAAGCTTAGAGGATTTGAGTGCCAAAAAACATGATGGCAAACACTCTGCCGTGAAAAATTGCCACAGGCCACTAAATACATAAAAATGTTGTGAAAGCAGTGGCCAGAAGGAAGGGCTGCATGGAGGGCAGAGCAGGTTGTGGGTGCCCATCAGATGGGGGCTGTGCACCCCTGCCCAGCCTAGGACCTCCCTCTGGTCTTGGACTGTGAGAGTAGTCCAGTCTTGTACCAGTGCCTGGAAAACCCTCTGGGCTGGTTTGGCTTTCATGCTTTCTCTTCCCAGATATCATATATATGTATTTAGGTAAGTAGAAGATATTTTCATATCATTTTCCAAATGCAAGAGAAGATGTTTTAAAGAAAAAACCCATGAAACTCATGACAGACACAAATATAGAGCATGGATATAATCTCTGTCGGTTTTTTATAATTTTTAAAAACTTCTTCCAGATTTTCCTTTTGATTCAGTTGTTCTGATTTTATTTGGAAGGTAACACCCAAATAACCTAGATGATTTTATCTCCTTTATGTAAAACATCCTCCTTAAAATCTTCATGACAGAGTACAATAGAAGGCCATAGAAACTGGAAGCAAAAGAAACATCTTTGCACAAATAATATTAATTTGAGTACTGTGGGATATGAACTGAAATCTGTCCTCATTGTCCTCTCTCTCTCAGCAAAACCTCGTGCCTCTTCAGGATACCCTTTAGAACAGCCTCAATCTCAAGAGAAGAGGATATAAAAAATACCCAGGGCTTTTCTTCTTCTAAAAATTACACCCAAGAGTAATCTCAGTGAATGAGTGGAGTTCCATCTAGCTGGGACTGGTGTGAGTGGAAAACCTCACTGATTATTTTTCGGTGGAGCCAAGGAGTTAATCTCAGGATATCTAATCACACACCATGCCTCTCCTCTCCATTGAAATGTTTGTACCGCTATGATCAAGTGACAAAATAATTGACACCCCTATAATTTAAGGACTCCTGCAATCCTTGACTGGCCTGATCTCCGAAACAAGTATGGGAGGTGGAGTTGCCTGGCTGAGATTGTGGAGGTCTGGTTTCTAATGCATTCAGCATGGCTTTTGCTCAGTGCCCATCTCCTTAGTCACTGGATATGCTGTCAGCACAGTTTCCCAGGAAAAAGAACTGCAGCATAAGCCTCAGCAATGCAAGTTTTAATCAGCGTTGGCTCCCTGGGATTTGTGGGGGAGGGAAGATTACAAATAATGGCTTTAGAGACAAAAACAGTGCAGACAGAGAGAGAGATATTCCTCCCACTGCTCCTGGGCTGGGGAGAACTCACAAACACAACCAAAAGCAAAGCGAATCCATTTCCAGACAGAAGTCTCTCGGAAGGAGGAACACAGCCCTGAAACATGCAGATGTTTAAAGTGGCACAAGGGCCCCTCTGATGCATTTCAAATTGCCTTGAAAACTCTGGGAACAACTCTTGGCATACATACACGCTTAGGCCAAGTATTACCCACTGTTTTTACTCTGCAAGGCCAGCCCTGCAAAGAAATAGCTGTTGTGTGGTGAAATCTCTTATAAAATCCTCTACTGTGTTTTCAGCCCTCCCACATTTCAAGTGGGTTTCCCTGTACATCCTGCAGACACAGTGGTAGTGTGTGTGCCTTTGATCTTAATGTATGGGAGCACTTATAACGAGTTAGGGCTGGCACAGGATGAGATCCGCTTTCCCAGTGCAAGATGCAGAGGCTTCTGGCAGCCAGGGCTGCATTGTCAAAATAACAGTCAAGTTTGGGAAATGGGGAGATATTTCCTGACCAGCTGCGAGTCCTTTCCTCCTTGCCACGATGTTATGTGGGAAGGAAGAGGGGGCTGGGTCATGTCCATGCTGGAACAGAGTAGGTGGGACAGGTGGGGATATAGACTGGAGGGGGAGTGTGGAGCACAGCTTCCTGCCTACTTGCACTGCACAGTCTTTGGCTAGCTGCACTGAAGAGTTAAAAAATGGAGATAAGCTGCTCAAATAAAGATAAGCCTTTTGACCTATTCACCTCATAACACCTACATGAATATTACACTTGCCAGATGTACTAAACCACACAGAAGCTGAGAATTTCCCCAGTGGCTAAACTATCACTTCTGCCTCAGCCAAACTAATTTTGTCACAAGGACGTATTAAAAAAAAAAAAGACCGTGAAATAGATAAGGGATAAACCAGCACTCTCCTGACTGAGGAACTTAGAGGACTTTGAAAGGCAATGGTACTACACTAAAGCTTCCTGACGTCCCAGCTCTGTAAAGCTGGCATTGTATTTGTGTCTCAGGGAATCCTCCCAAAGAACAATTATCGAAGTCTAAGAGTAAAATAGGGATCTAATCTGATGCAGAACTGGTGGCCCTTATCACTCACATGCCTCATGAGGACCTCAAGGCATTCAAGAGTTCATGGGATTTTGCTGGGATGAGGCTGGAGAGCTATTACTGGATGGGGGTTAAAGAAGTGGGAGTAAGGGGGATGGAGAAGAAGGACCAGAGACCTGGGACAGGGACAGGAACTGGGAAGGAGAAGTGGTGGCACATTTTCCCCCACTTTGTTCAGTGTACAGTGGTTGTTCTCCTAGTCAGCTTGTATCAACTACTGATCCTTTTTGTGGCCACTGCATATGAAAAACAGACCTGGATTTAAACAGTTTCTTCATTCTACAAATTCATACTCTCCAGGGGGAAAAAAAAGAAGACATGAGATAATGGTTTGCTTAAACCCAAAAAACTTTTCTGTTGGTGACCAGCACAATTAGTGATGGGAGAGAGGATCATTTGTCTGGCAGGCAGGTGTTTGCTTACCACTGAGAAGCAGCTGATTGCGCCGGTACGAAGCTGGCAGCTGACCAATGTCTTCTATCCTATGGCTCATTACCCGGGAAAGGTGACCAGTGTGGTAGAGGCTTCCCACAATGATGCTGTGCAAGTACATGGGTTCGATGAAAGAGCTGAGGAGAGCACCTTGGAGCCCGAGGATGTTCCATCTGAAAGAGAAATTCAGCAGCAATAAAGCACATGGATGGAGGAATAGCCACAGTAGAGCTACCCTGGAAAAATCAGCATAGGGCAGCACATGGCTTAGAGGGATGAGGGATGAAACCATTCCTGACCCTGTCCTATGCTACACAAAGCACTGTTGAGTTATTATACACCCGTGGACTGATTCCCCCTCTGTGATGATTTTCGATTGCAGTGGTGCCATTGTCTTAAGGGATGTATTTCTGTCTTGTGTCACTACAAGCAGAGGCTTCTTATTGAGAGCTGTTCTTTCTCAAAGCATTTTATGTTCGATGGATGTTCGTTTAGTGTGTCTTTAGCAGAATTTTAATGTTTTTTCCTGCATCTATAGTTTTTCACTTGCAATGGTAGAGCTAGAATGAGAGCTTTTACTACTCTACCTGCTTGTCATATATTACCATCCCCATGTCATACAGTCAAGCTAACACAAGACTTAAGTGGCCAAAATTCACATAAAATTTTGGAATGCCTCACAGGCTGACATTTCTTTGCAGAAATGACCATGAATATATGAAGACATTCATAAGAATTAAATCCTGGCCCTGAATAGAGAAAAAGAAGGACTTACAATTTTAGGAAATTAATTTTTAACCAATAGTTTGACCTGATCTAAAACGTTTGCAGTGATGGATACGTCTCACCCTGTTGCTGTCTTAAAGGTGCAACAGAGCAGTGGTGGAAACCTTGGGGCCTTCTGCCTGTTAATGACTGTGAACTCCATGCTACTAGTGTTGGATTAGTTGCCAGAATGGTTCTGCATTTTAGTAGCCTATGATTTTTTACATCAAGCTAGACACAAATATGACAGCATGCTTGCTCTAAATTCTTCAGAGGACAGCTAACTGGCTAAAAAGTGGAAAAATTAAAAAGGGGAAAGAAGTCATTTTGCAGTTATCTTCTTGGAAAGCCTATTCAGCTCAGCCCATCTAAGAAGTTTTTCCCCACCACACAAATGCTAACATGTTCTCTTACACTCGATAATATTTTTATGTAAGTCAAAAACAGTCAATCTGTTTGAATAGTTTTGAGTTCAGGAGTTCAAACTGAAAATGCTTCAGAAAATGTAGTTCTGGAGAGTGTATTTTGGCTCATTAAAAACCAAAACATGGGCAACATTTGGAACTCCGTAGCTGACTGAAGGAAAGGGTATGAGCTGCCTGCTTTTAAGGCATCATCCAGTGGCTGCCATGCTAAATAATGTGTTTAAAGCAGAATCTCCATCAGCAGCAAGCATTATGGTGCTAATTTCTTACATCATTGTTCTTTTCATTAATTAACATTTCTCAACCGTTAGTGCAATTATTGCAGTGCCTCCGTGCTGTATGTCTCTTTTCATGATTAATAAGGAGTCATTATATTTCCCTTTCCTGAAGCAGTCAATTAACACAGAATACTTTCCATTAATTACTGAATGTTTAAAACCAGCATGCTGTACCTGGAGAGCAATCTGCTCTAGGAACCTGTGACACCAATTGCTTTAAAAAGTTCTCTTTAAATTTTATTCCAAAAACACAAGCAATTTAGCTGGCTATATTAATTTGCCTCTGAAGCAGGGCTGTGAATGAGAAACATCTTTTAATCTCATGCAAGAAAAGGCAGCCATCTGGCTGCTGAGGATTTCAGAGTCAGACTCTCACTGTCTCCCTCTGTAAATGCAGGCCATTAAAGTAATGTGTTCATCTACATAAAACTCAAATGAAATATAAAAGGTAATATTTATATACAAACAATTTAGTCCCACAATTTAAACAGTCATTGGTTTTATGAAACATTTACTTTAGTCGATCAGATTTGCATAACTTCATTTTGGGGAAAAAAAGTGTGGTCATTTCTGCAATAACATCACTTTTAAAAGAAAGAACTAGCTGCCTCTTTGAATAAATATCTTATCATGATGCAAAATTAATAATGCAAGCTTAAGAAAGAGTTAAATTCAGCTAACAGTACTATGCCTCCAACCAGTGTCTAAGGAGAGTAAAAAAATTAGACATATATCTTTGTCCAGATGGAAACTTGTAAGATATCAGTGTTGTTTTACACATTTGACATTTTCTTAAAAAAAGCCTTGCATGTTGGATTGAAGGAGAGAAAAGAAGCAGCTAAACAGAAAAACAACATATGTTCAACAATATTGGGATTTTAGCAATATGCAAATCACAAGAAATCATCTGAGCTTTATTTACCAAAATAAGGGACTGTGTTCAGATTATAAATTAGAAGGTAATAATGATTATTTAATTTAAATTCTTCACAAGGAACCTGCTTTTTCTTTAGACATATTTCTTTGCCTAATTCTGGGCATATTCATCCTAGTGTAAAAAGCCATTCAAATGCCAATGGAATTACATTGTTGGAAATCATAATATAAGCATGATCAGGTCACCCACTATGTACTGAAAGCATTCCATAAACATGAATTAATCCTTGTGGTGCTGCTGTAAGGTAAAGCCTCATTTTTAAGCCCTGAGGAATCAGGGCAGAAAGACAGCATGATTTGCTGAAGTCTGCAAGAGTTCATGGCTTCTGGACAAAATAGTTGTTCCTTGAGACAATTCTGTTTTCCCATTCCAAAAGAAGGCACAGGCAGGTGCAGGGGGTGATGAAGCTTCTGTATCACACACAGTGGGTTTTGACTCCAGGGTATAAGTTTGACTCCAAGATAAACTGGACAGAGAAACCAGACTAAAAAAATGAGGAAGAAGAAATTTAACAAAGACTTCAGGGCACAAAAGCAAGTCATACCTGATGGGTAGAATGTGGTGCACAAAGAGACCGTCCCAACACCAGACACCATCCCAAGGTTGGAAGGACAGAGAAATCAGGAAATGTGCTGACAGTGAGAAGGCAATACTTGGTAGGGACTGCTTGTTGGGTCTTCTTGAGCCATGCCAAGGCTGATGTCCAGCATCAGCATGGTGGTGGTGTGAAAGGGGATGAGGATGATGGCCACCTGTACAGTGGCCACTTCTCAGTTCAACACAGTGCTGGTTTAGCAGCATCCAGTCAGAGAAAAGGGATGAAGAAGCAGAGAAAGAGCTTTGCTTCCAAATCTAGCCCAGGTTTGTCAAAGTGTTTAGATAGTTCCTTCTCTCTGGAAAGCAGACCTGAGCATGTGTGAGTCCCACTAAGTCAGCACAAGTTCTAGGAAAGGTGAGATCCTGTGCTGAGCTGGCCAAGACCAGACCCTGGCGCTGCTGCTGTTGTCCATCAGAGCACAGTAAAAGCACATTAATGATGGGGGAAATTTTCAGTTTATCATTCTGCTGCTGTTCTGTGGATAAAAAGGCCTACCTTGGAGGGCAGCCAGTTCAGTATTGTGCGTAAACAATAGATTTTACTGACAAATATTTGGGGGAACGTCTTTTATAATCCTTTATATTGTTCATCCCTTGACCAACACACTGATATACTGACTTGGTCCTTTGATATATGAACAGCTATGGGATTTTTTATAGGTAGATGATAGAGAAAGGTCCATCTGAGCAACAATGAAACTATCAATAAGGGTATTAATTTTGAAGGAGTTATTTCTCTGTAGTCTAATTTAGGTCCATGAAAGTAGCTGTGTTCCCATCTGTGACAAAGTACTCTCTTCAAATGTGGCTTTTCAAAATAAAATTATTATTCAAAGCAATGCAGTGTTACATTTTGGGTCCTCAATATATCAAAGTGACTTTTCTCGCTATGAGGAAATATGCTGGATCATTTTGAATTTTCCTAATTGTTCAAGATTTTAAGGGCTGTTTTCAAGGACACACATCTCTAATAACTTATATGCTATGTACTTTGTAATAACCTTTCCAATAAAGTGAAAATCAACCCAGTGCTCCCTTAGTCACAGATCTTATTAAAAAAACCCCAAATCTTCAGCAAACTGGATCAATAAAACAGAATGTCTTCCCTTTTCACTCAAATAGGAGAGCTTTTTGTGCTTTAAGTGGAAGGAAAGTATAGCCTTCCTTTTGTTCAAACAGCAGATATTACAGCACTGTTTACAAAGACAAAATCCTGCGTCCAGTTTTCAATATAGATAATCCTTGAATAAATATATTTTTGCCTGTTTGTCAATCACAGAAATGCCAGGGACAAACTGGGAGGTGTCCCAGAGCAAGCTGCCTTTCTTTAATTAAATGCCGTGCTCCCCAAATCCTGGACGCGGAGCGGGCAGGGGGTGAGACCCCATAGAAGCCCCTCCCAGCTCTCATGTTCCTGACAGCTCGGGACCACCAGTGAGGTGTGCAGGGAAATGTGCCCCCACGCCAGGACCACAGCACAGCCTCCACATGCTGAATCTGTCTACGCCCCCTCCCTGGGATCAACAGAAATATGGATGATAAAATTATTGAGGAGGGGGTTTGGAGGAAAACCGGTGGGGGTGCAGAGGGCTGCAGCCTTCCTCAGGTCAGCATGTGTTTCCTTGCCCATTGCTGAGACATGGTGTGACACATGGAGTCCCTTTGGTGGTGTTTCTAGCATTGGTTTGTACGTAGAGTTATTCAGAGCTGAAAGCTGACATGCTCCTGCCCTCGAATCCCTTTAAAATGGATGTGGAGAAATTCACAGAAGTCTTCAAAACATCTCAGGGAACTGTGTCCAGCTGAAGTGTTTCCTTGGGACCTTTGGAAACCTTGCCCATTAAAAAGCACTACTGATGAATTTCAAAACTTATTTTGTTAAGGTTTTTTATAAAATACTTTTTTTTTTTTGGTCATTATTAAGAGCTTTAAGTCTTATCCACTTGGTGTGTTGTTAACCTCCTGTACCACAGTTTCTATTACCAATATTTCCAGCTATGCTTCACACAACATAAATTGTTATTCAGGGTGGCCTGTGCTCAGCAGAACACCTGTGGTGTTCCTATTTATATGACCATTTAGCTATTATTGGTTTGGAAACTGGAACTAGTGCATTAGTTTTTGATCTGTATTTTAACAGTGGGTGGTTTATATATGTTTTCTGGAACACACCTTGTGGTGAAAGATTGAAATTGAACTCTCACTCACACAGAAAGGGGTTAAGAGAGAAAATTACAAACTATGGGCACAAATCATCTCTAATTGAAGATCTAGCTGTGTTAATTGATTTTCATTTGCATTAATATGCAGCCTTTGAAGTAGCTTTTCTTAAGAGTTACCTTGTCAGGCTCAGCCTTCTGTTAACAATGGCTCTGGTCGACAGGCTAACACTAGAATAGATCTAAGAATGCCAATTTCTAACACTGACTTCGAGTCTTGCATTTTTATATGCTACATTTAAATACAGCTTAATGTACTCAACTCATCTTACAAAATGTTACTTCAGACTCCCACTGCTAACTCCTGAAACAGTGCCTTAAGGCTACATTACCTTGCCATACTCTGAACATATTCTCAAGAAAAATTCCTTCCTGTTCTCTAGCTTGTGGGTTCAAATAATCCACAAATCTTAGCCATGGGACATGGATAGACTGCTCATGTTGTGAGGCAAAGTTTGGAGCTCCATTGTTGCTGTTTGTTTTGTTTTGTAGGTGAGGTATAATTTAGATGTTCAAGGTCTTATTTGACTTCCGGGCTTAATGTCACTTTTTTTTTGTGTGGTACGAGGAAGTGGATGACCATTAACCTGGTGGCAAGAAAATACACAGTCTTTTAAAGGTGACCTTTTGAGAAGCGGTAGTGCGAGAACAATTTTAAGGCTGGAGCTTACAAAATAAACACTGAATCCTGGCTTTTATCTGCTGTATAAAGACAGTGTTTGGGAGGATAGTTCCCTACAAATCCTGCAATACACAAAGCACATTCCTCAGCCTGCATGCTGTCAGGGGACTTTTGAAAGAGGACAAGTGTCACTTTTCATGCATTTACAAATAAGTTTACACACTGCTAGTGTGTGTAGATGCAAGTTTGCTCCACAGAAAGCTGGCCTCTCTCCAAAGTAAATACACCAGCTAGACATCCAGGGAATGTGAATGTGCTCTGCCCTGACCATAGCATGAGGTTGCCAGTCCCCTTGCTAAGGTCTATCAAGAAAGAGGGTTTGGATAAGAGCAGTGCAATGCAGAACTCTGGCACACTCAGACAAGAACTAATTTTTAGATTAATTCTTAGCACTAAATACTTGCACCAAGATCCTCAAAATAATTTGCACACATGGTAGTGGAGTTGACGTGGTGACGTGGGACCTGGGAATTCCTGTTCGTGCCATGAGTCTGCTGTGCTGTGGAGGGCTGTAATGTCCTTGTCTGTGTGCTCCCAGCACTTCTGCAATTCCCTACCAAACCACAGGCAATGGCAATCACTAAACCTTTCTGTGCAGCTACGCAGAGGAGAACAACTTGCTGTTTTGGGTTGCTTGGCACTGGGAGAGGGAATTTCTCCAGTTTTCTGCATGGAAGAAGAAGGGACCCAGGTGCTGGTGATAAGATGAATAAACCTGATGAGTATAGAAGAGCACAGAACAGGAAACTTTATACAGAATGGAGATGTGTGCTATCAAACTCAGGGCATGGTGGGCCTAGAGGATGAGCCATGGTGGAAGGAGAGCAGCCTAAAGCTCAGACAGTGTTCCCCTGAGTCAGAGCACAAAGCATATGGAAGGGAAAATGTTTTTTCTACTCTGTGACAGACTCTGAATTTCATCTACAAGCAGTCAAGAGGGGTGATGGAATAAGAAGAAGCGCAAAGTTCTTTGATATTTTGTCCAGTCTTTCATATTTCTTCTGATTTAGGAATAAGAAGTGGAGACATTTGGAAATTATTATTTTATATATGCAGTCATTTGACTGTGTGAACTGTCACCTGCAAATCTGGCATACAAATACACACTGTGTGCTGTGGGAAGCCAGCATGGCTGTGCAGCAGGGAGGAGAGGCTCAGAGATGGGCAGGCTTTGTGTATCTGGAGACTATGTCATTGAAGGGTACACAGAGAGCCAGTGTCCCTGAGACCCCAGGATGTGCTGCAAGTGCCACCCCTGAAGCTGGTAGAAACCTGTGCACAAATCAGTCCTGAAAGTTTCTGAGGATCAGAGAAAGAATGTAGTGCTGCTGCTTCCTAGTGTTTGGTTATTGTGTTTAGGTTGTTTAGATCATCAAAGAGGATCTGAGCTCTAGAGACGTCTATTTTTCCCCCCTACATGTGTGTGCTTGTGTGTGTGTATGCCTGTGTGTGTATGTCTGTGCATATGAAAATTTTCCTTCAAACATTGGTCTTCTCTCAAATAGCAACTGCAGAGACTTCATCAGCAACAGCAGCATTAACCTTGCACTGACCTTCTAATAAGCAAGGTATGAACTTATCCTGCATCCATCCTTAGTGTGAGAGAGGGAGATGAAAGGAGGTTTAATTTGGCCCATTGAATGGGTTTGTTGTCACAAACTCCCTTAGGGCTGTAATGTGTCTGTTGACATAAAGATTTTAATATAGGTTATGATTAGCATCAAGAAAATGTTAAATGACATAAATTTATCCCCAGATAATAATTTTCAAAATTATTTTTCCTATGTTATTGCTGCTTTTACACAAATGTATACATTACAGAGGAAAATGGAGGTCAAAGGTGTTAGCGTAATTAATGAAATATGGGTCTAAAGAACGTGGTTTAATACTAAATTCTATGGCACTGAGAGGCTGAACTCACTTCAGCTGCACTGTGAGGCTCACAGCAGTTGTGAGTGTAAATCTGACGCTCTCTTAGGGTTGTTTAGGGATTCACAGAGCCCAAAATTTAAATTTACACATATAAATGCATAGGTTTTAAAGCCAGAAGAAACCAAGATCTAGTCTGACCTCCTTTATAATGCAGCCACAGAATTTCACCTTGTAATTCCCTGCCTGAGCCAAATAACATGACTATTCATGCCACAAGGGTTTGTGCTTTAATTCAGTGAGAGAACAGGTATGATACCAGCCTGTATCAACAAAACCACAGAACACAAATAATGCATATCAAGCATCAAATTCTCTCGAACTCGTGGTGATAGTAATAAAAATTGCTAAATGTCTTTGAATAACAAATAAATCTGATTAAACTACTCTGTGATTATAGCTATCCTGTGAGCAAGAAAGAACATAAATTATTAGATATGTGATTTATAGAATATTATTCGATTTTCTCAGTAACTCTCTATGTTCTTGGGTCTTTGATATTCTGATAGCAATGTCCTTTGCAAATAATGCAAAATGATGTATATTTCAGCAGATACTGGCTAGATTCTCAAGAGGAAGCATTCTCTAATAGCCGAGTGCTCCTGAGGGACTTTTACAAGTAATAAAATCCAAAGTATACAAGCCAGATTTTTTGTCAAATATCACTTATACAAACATGAATTTCAGCTTCAGAGATCTCTTTTTTTTCTCGTCGCAAGACAAGCCCAGATGATGTGCAACCAGATTCCTCCATCCTGCAGACATTTGAAGAGTCAGCTACCTACGTGGTAGGGCAAATATCTGGTGTCTGAAGTGTGGTAGAGAAACCAACTACTGATCTCCTCAGTGGGGCAGGAGTGGGAAAAGGGTCCTTATACAGCAATCTCTTTGTCCATTGAACTCCTTTCCTGCCTGCACTTTCTATTACCAGAGGTAAAGAAGGCAGAAAACAGTCCTGTATGTGCTGATACAAAGACCAAGTGAAGAAATTTTTGATTTCTCCCCCTTACAGGTGAGGATACTAAGGATAAAAAATTATCATAGATGGCATTTAATGTGGTAAACTGAAATTTGGGATAAAGTATAATGCAGATGGTATATCCCCTCTTCTCAGCCTCTTTTTAACTGGCCCTTACTGGTGAGAGTAAACATTTGCTGTTAGAAGCGTGGAATAGTAATAAATCTTTTGGTTTAAGATAAATCCAAGCTCATTTAAATTACAGTGCAAATAAATAATAAAAATTGCAATAATGTGTACAATTATGAAATAATAATATTAATGATGAGAGCTGGATTTTTTTTTATCTTGCAAAATCTCTGTGGCAGATCCTTTTTTTCTTCACAGCTTTAATACTGTTTAGATGTGTGGCAACAAGGAAAGGATTCACTGAAAGTTCTTAACAGCTGTGCTTGGAGAAAACCCAGCTCCTGAGACTGTGCATTATTGTCACCATCCCCATCAATAGCAAATGTATTAGTGTTTGCAAAGCTCATATATAATTCACTAGCTAATGTAATTCAAAACCACAGAGAGTGCAGTATTTCTGTTCTTGAACTTAAATTTGTTTAGTTTTTTTGAGTCCATATGATTCTGAATTTGGAAAACCCAGCTGCACTTAAATCCAGTGCAGGACATCCACTGAATACAGTTTGAGTTTCCTGTTATCTCCTTATGAATAAATGAAAACATTACAGCAGAAGTAGCTCTTTATCCTTCATTTAAACATAACAGTTGTGATGATTACACTTAGCAGAGGGTGGATTTTGTGATTGTGGTAGTATTTCCATTTGCTGGTTTGCTCCTACCTTTTTATGCCAAAATGGCAGGCATTGCTAAGCCGACAGACTAATTTAGCTTCAGAGTAGGTCATCCAGTTAAAGCAAAGAGTAGAATTTATGCATTTGCATTAAACAAAAGATTTATACTTTTTTTAAAGATTATGTTTATATTGGCCTTTAGTAATTGGACCAATTTCTTGGCTGATATGATTTAACTGAATTCTTAGGTGTGATATTTCAGCAGAGCATTTGATCATAGCATTTACATTTTTATAGCTATAACTTGATATATTTTACATGTAGATCGTGTAAACATCTATGGCTACTGCACTTAATATGTATATAATTATGAGCATAAGTATACATGCATGTATAGATATATACTAATAGTGCAATAAGTAAGCATCCAGGAGCACACACTTTTATTTCGGTTTATGATAGCCATCATTTACCATTAGCTAACATCCTAAACTGACAATGGTGAATGTGTCTACATTTTATGTCCCACCATGGAATAATTATGACATATTTATTGTATGGAAATTATTCTACATAAATATGTGTTGTATTTACAGGACAGAACAGAAACTCGCAGAGGGGGCTGTGACATGAGAGTTCTGCAATGACATTTGAAATAATAGGAATATTCCTAGCAGCTTTTAGGACACTTTATCCAATTGGGTACAAACGAGCTACGTTTATCTGTGTGATGGTTGGTTTGCAAGTTTTGGGGTAAATGATCCAAGAACAGCAGAGTTGGACGTATTTTATTTGCACAGTGAAATTCTATTGGCAAAAAAAAGCTGCAAAGACAGTTTATATTTTTGTCACACTGTAATAAGCGACTAACGACCCACAGAGAATTTGGGAAAATGTCCTATTTACATTCCGTCCTGTTTATATGGTCTGTTTTTGCATACAAAGGAGGTTTTTGTTTCCACAGGGCTTGTCAGCACCTGCTAGATATTCCCCACCAGTCTCCACAGTCCTCTTTGGCACCAAACTTCATTTCCACATGTAAAGACTTTTGTATATGTGTCACGTACCTGGCGATTTTGTCTGTACAGGACATGGTGATGAGCTGCTCTCCCAGCAACACCCCGTCCCACGTCTGAGCTGTGTTGTGACATCGGACAGGTATGGTTCCTTCCCCAGACTCGATCTTTGTTCGGAGGTGCCCACGGTATTTTCTCACTATGTGCTTGCTGCTGTTCACTGGGCAAAATAAACACAGGAGTGACAATAATTAAATGTTTTTTCAGAGAGAACCTGAGAGACTGTGTTCATGCCATAGCTTGCATTTGCAGAACCACTTGTGGATGTCCTTTAAATTGGATGCAAAATTAGATGAGATTACGGCCCATGAAAGCAGCACAGTGCAGAAAAGAAGGTGCTCCCTAGCATGGTTGTCTTTTCACATCAGTTAAAACTTACACACAGCACACGCAGAGCTCACATTCCCCTTCTATTTCCCTTATATGTTTAAAAAGAACAGAGAAGCTTTGTTTTTTAAAGAATCAGTACAATTTCTTGGTTTAGGAGTGATCTGTGATGGGGTAATATTTGGAAAAGCTTGGTTCAATGAGTGTCATGAAAGACTCAGCTGCATGATACCGACCAGCCCAATACTCCACTGCGATAATCAGTGACATTTCCTGAATAATTTCAGAACTGAGGTTTTGATTTTTTATCAGGAAATTTCTTTGAAAATTCTGAAAAGCTAAAGGCTTATACTCTGGATCAAAAGCAAATCAAAACTTGCTAGTTATTCAATGCTCGTTGAAATACCTTCTGCAGTCTACCTGAAATGATGTACCCTCCTGCCTTGTGTCATACCTTTTATCACTTCAGTGATATATATTTGAGTGCAAGGCAGCTGCCTCTGGGATGTCACAGGGCAGCTTATGCACTTGTCCTGCTCTGCAAGGAACTGAGTCCTGCAGATATGCAGTAAGTACAGAAGATAATGACATTTCAAAAGCACTTCACCTTCATTTTTATGGAAAGAGAAAACCTGAAGTTCATTATCAAAATCACTCTTACCCTCCTTACACTGCTACTTTACTCCTGGGTATTTGGGTTTCAAGAGAACAGCAATGCAGTGAGGAAATCCAGTGGGTCTGCTCACCACCTTAGCCTCAGAGGGTTTCACTGGAGGACAACTTCTCCCTGAAGCAGACCTTTCAGTTTCCCTCTAGCCCAAAGGAAAATAATGAAACACAGTACATGATGGCCTTTTCTGTGTGTTTAAGGAAAAGGAGATCTGCTTCTACAGACCTGCTTTTGCCCATATTTCCAACTATCCAGTGAATTTTTCCATGCCTTCCCCCTCAGCTGTATCAGAAAGTTTCTGCTTGTGAAGGTGATGCTCCTCAGCCAAAGGTGATGCTCCTCAGTCCTCGGTGGCCCACGGGGCTGCCTGCATTCCTGGCACTGAGTAACACCAGTGTGTCAGAGGGGGCTGATGGAACCTCTGGCCATGAGCAGCTGGCTCTGTGCATGATCCCCAGCCACCCACTCCTTCCCTCTGTCATCTTTGTACTGTCTTTGCTTTGTATGGCTATTGTCTGTGCTGTGAGCTCTGATGGAAGCAATGGATTGACTTTGGCTGCTGCCAATGGATGGTTTGCAAAAAGGGAATGGAAAAATAAATTGCTTCAACCTGTTGGGATTAGCAGAGGCAGCAAACACATGTAGAACAGCAGAGTCAGCTGTGACCTGCCAGCAGACGGGCAGCAGGGCCCCCACCAGTTGATCATTGCCTCTTCACTTCCTTCCTGATTTTTTAAAATTTAAGATGGGGGTGTGCATGCCAGTAGGGGGCTGGACCAGATATCAAATAGATTGTTTGGCCATGGCCCAAACTGCTTTCCACCTAAACTCAGGCTCCATCATTTCCAAAATATTTGCAGATACTGTAGGGTTTGTTTGTGCTGCTACAGGATCTGAGTTTGAGGAAGAGTTGTTGTTGCACTGCCATCTCCATCAGCAGCCATGTCCCAGTAGGGGATGTGGAGGGTCCTTGTGCCCAGCTGTCAGAGAGCACCTCACAAACTTGAGGCACTGCAGTAACCACAAGACTTGGAGTATTGTGGATTTTCAAACTTCAGTTATGAGGTAAACTGGGAAGAACCAATGGGCAAATAAAAAAATCAGTAAGCAAAAATGCCAAAGTCTCACAAATGTCTTAGATCCCTCTACTCTCAAAATTCCTGGTTGTGCCAACACTGTCAGGAAACCACTTTCATGGCCATGTGTGTTGATCCTTTCTACATCCCTCTTGTCTGGGGTGCTTACTGCAGTATCATTCAGAGGATGCTCTTTGGACAGAATTAGCTGTCTGGGAACTGGTCCATATTTTTCTTGGGACTCTGTGGGGAAACATTTTTTAAAAACTTGAAACAGTGGTGAGCAGTATTTTTTATTATTAAGCCACAGAGTCTTGAGAAAGGTAGCATGAAATTTGGACAATAAAAGTAGAGAGTGATCACTTCTGGCTGAGCAAGAGTGAGAAATGTATAACACAACCACTTTGCCTTTGTCTGCACATCCTCTGAACCGATGGCAGGGCAGAGCTAGATCTCTGCCAGGGAAGCAGTGAAGAGTGACTCAAGAGGCTATTGCTGTTTTGTCTGGTAGAAAGTTTGACTTTAAGCAAATAAGTTCTCTTTTCCTAAGCTTTCCCACAGGTATAATGAAGATAATGATGCTTCCTTCTTATGCAAATTCATTTAAAGGTACTGCTCAACAACTATTTATGAAAAACAGATGCTATTCTTTCAGTAAAGATCTACCACAGGAGTCTGCCTGCTGGAAATCCCCCAGGATAAAATGAATTTTTAGTCTTTCTTTCTCCATTTTTTTAAAAGAAAATTATTTTCTCTTGTTACACTTTTCTGTCTCCATTTCCCATCTCTCTACATTCTTCTCACTTCCTCACTCCTGCTGTGACCCTCCCCTGTAGGTGCCTTGATGTCCTAGATTACTCTCTTTTTTGGGCAGTTCACCATATTGATATACACACATTTCACATACGTGCAAAAGGACATGTAACTGCTAGGGAATTCTACCCATTGCAGTATAATATGAGCAGCCCATCATTTACATAACTTTGATTTCACTATATAAGTGTTACCTAAGTGAGGGGCAACGTGTCCCACAATATGCTGATAGAGATGAGGAACCAGTTCAGGAGAAGAAATAGCAGCAGCTCTGCAAACAACTTTTGAGCACTTGGAGAATTTAAAGCCAAAAATTTTTGGGGAGAGGAATCTGAAAGACTTCTGTGAGTTTGGTGGGGGCATCTGCTTATTTAATTTTTTATTTGTCTATCTGGTCTTCTCAGTTTCCCTCAGGACCAAAGGAAGTATAAAAGCCAAAGTACTCCATGTATGGTGGTTCTTACAGCATCCCGGGCCTGGCCTGCAAGTACCAAAACCTGAACAATAAAGTTTTTAAAAGCATCAAGGAAGTGTGTGCAAGTGCACTGATCATCTCAGTTTCTGAATTATCATATTAACTCAGCCATGTGTCAAACCTTGCTCCCTGTCATGCGTGCTCTGCCCAGGTGCATCCGAGCAGAGGGCGTTGGCTGATAGGATTCAGGGAGCTGTGGCCAGTGTCCACTCACCCCAGCATACACTTCCACAGTTCTGATAAGGGGTTTTAGCTGCTCAGCTGCTATTAAATTCAACTAATAGGGTGTGATTAAAACCTCGTGCCGTACCGCCTGTCTCAGGCTGCTCACATCGCTGGGATAGTTGGCATGCATGCTCCAAAAGATTATCTGTGGCATTTATATAAAACACTAATAACCCAAAGCTCTGAACACTTTCAGATTGCCAATGATTAAATAAATCCAGATCCGCAATTGGAACACACTGAGTTCTTTTTTAGCGTGGTGTTAAGTAGCACAGGAAGATATAAATACTGAACAAAGGAAAAGATGAGGCTCTGTGAGTTTTGCACTGAAGCTGCAGACAGAGTCCAGCACATAAGCTTCATGACAGCAGTAAAAAATGCAGTCCACTTTCTGGCACAGCCTGCTATGGGTAATTTTAAAGCAGTCTCAGAAATGTATTTATTTATGCATTTTAAAGTCACAAACTACAGCCTACTGCTGTTCTGCTGTTCAGTACGATCAAAGCATCAGTGACTATAAGCACTTCTGATCTTTGCTGTGCTGGTTCTCCAACTGCTTAATCTCAACTAATTGCAGGGGAGAAGGTGTCTGTGGATGCCACTTCAACCAGAACAAAATGTCAATTCAAGTCGGAATTGGAAAGGACAAATTTAAAAATCATTTGGAGTGGATTTACGATGTGTGCTACACTCAGATGTGGAAATTACTCCTGAGAGTTCCTAAGATAAAAAGGTGCTGGATTATTAATTATTGGATTAGAAATGTACACAGGTGCCTTGTATTTAAAATCAGTGAAACCCACTGATTTCAAGGCTCACCCCTTATTTTTGTATTTTCTCCAGGACCAGTTATGGCTTACATGGTAATGAAAAAAGCCACTCCATATTTATTATTTAGTTAAAGAGTGAAGAGGAAATGGAAGGTGATTAAACAGAATCACACTCTGTCTGAAATTTTGCATGACTGCCTCAGATGTTCATTTTCTGTTTCCCCGCTTCAGTGGAGGTTGTTCTCTCCTCAGGAAGGAAGAAATAAAACAGCCTATCTTGCATTTTTTTTTCCGTGGTTGACCCTCCATTCCTCAGCATGGTTTATAAAGCATCCTTAGAGCAGTTTGAGATAAAGGGGTGGAAAGAAAAATGCTAACATCTGACTGCCTTTGTATTTTGGTGGTTATTAGAGATGCACTCTCCTCAACCAGGTGCTGAATAAATGTGCAATATTACTGTTTCTGGAGGTGTTGAAGTGAGAATCATGGCACAGCAAACACTTTGGATGTGTCTCCTCTGCTGGGAGAGCTGGCTGGTCAGATAAATCACTGCTGTGCTGTGCTTAGTGACAAGCACAGAGCCAGCCTAAAATGCCACGGGCCAGGTTTGGAAGCAAGAAACTTTAGGGGTATTCTGAAAGAAGTCTGAATTTAAGGAAAAAGCTGAATTGTGGCTTCTGAGGGTAGGATTCATCACACCGAGGGCTGGACAGGGAAAAGCAGTGGCCTTGTCTGAGGGTCTGCGGAGCTGCCTCTGTGGTGAGCGCAGGGATGTGCCCTTCCCAGGAGGGAACACAAGCACCTGTCTTGCACAGGTTAAATGGGTTAAAACTATGTTGAGATGAATCCCTTGAAGTCTAGATGAGACTTTTAAATATAAGCCATGAGGTCTACTGCATCTGAATGCAGACCGAGGAGGGATTTGCCTGCTCCCAGAGTCATGTGCTGCCTACCATGTTGTAGCAGAGTTCAGTTCAGATTGACGTGTTGGACCTTATCATTAGACCCTCTATACAAATACAAATGCTGAATATATACTTCATCTGAGAATGTTACAAAACCTGGGACACCTGTAATTTTTTGAACCGAAATTAACAATTGAAATTGAACCTCCTTACCTTTTCTCTCCTTCCTGCATCTTTCCTTGCTGAAATACTGTCTTTTGACAGCAGTTCTTACCTTGATAAAATCTGCCATCTGATAAATGATGTTACCTTCGGCATATTATTCTTTCTCTTTATCTTCAATCTATTCCTAATCTTCAAATAACAATTTTCACTCTTTCTACTTCTTTCATAATTTTTCATCTGCCAATAGTTTCAAGTGATGTACTAACAAGATGTAAAAGTAAAAGCAATTTTTCCATAGATAGGTTATCAATATGTGGCATTTAATCCAGAAGAACCAATGAAGGGAAAAATTTGAGGTTTGAATCCAGAAGAACATAAAGGAAATGACTGCATTATTTATCCTCATCTGTTTTAAGTACCTATTAATTAAATTATGATTTTTGGATTGAACTGTGGTGTTAGAGACAGTAACTGTAGGAAGGTGTAAGAATGCTATTCCAACATGTTAAAGTATGTCAGTGGTGTTTTTTATGAAAACTCTTCATTTTGGTCCATCAAAATACTTCCATATATGATCACTGAGGGGCAAAATTTCATCTGTTCAGATGATACAGCAATTTACAGTAAATTTTTATTATTTTGTCGACTAATATGAAATGTATTGAAAGCTCATCCTAGGGAGAAATGCCAAAATACCTTTATTGAGTTAACTGCTAGAACAGAGAATGACACTTTAACACATGAAACCCATTTTACCACTGGACTAACTTCTAAGTAAGCCCTGGACTCCCAGCAAGCTTTAATCCCTTCAGGGGACAAAAAAAAAATCTAAGAAATAGCTCAAAACATGTACCCTACAAATAGGTTTTCTATAATGTCTGTCTTTGAGGAATCCTGGGATTCAAACATGAGTAACTAGTTAAAATTCACATTAAAAGCACGTGTTGGCAGCAAAGTCATGCACAGCTTCATATGAGTTATTTATAACTGTTCCAGGCAAGGAGGAATGAGCATACTGGGTCAGGCACCAGCAAGAACCTTCATGCCACCCACAAATCCAGGCTGTGGACTCCAGCCTGCTCTGGAGTAGAAAAGCATTAGTATGTTGAAGCCAAAAGTAGAAGATTTATCAGCGGAATTAAGATTCTGTGCATGTGGCAATCAAGGAAAGTGCAACTCAAACACTTCAAGATGATTATTTTTAATTACTAATTGCTCCTCTCATCTAAAATCAGATATGCCATGCCATTGCTTTGGAAATGCATGCAGCTGCTCCCACAGAAGAAACTCTGGAGATCTGGCAAAGGGCTGCACAGGTGCTGTGCACTCTGTAATGGAGAAGACTTCTGCCTCTGAAGCTTTCATAAGCCTTGTCACCAGTCACAGAGGCACATTAGCTGGTCTCCAGCAATGACCAGCTCATCTTTGACAGAGTGGAGAGATGCTGCTAGTTCCCAGGTCAGCAGCTAATCAAAGCCAGGGCAGTGGCTGGAGGCTCCATGTGGAGAGAGACATCCTGCATCATTGGAGGCCACGGGGGACCAGTTGTTCACCTATGTCCTAAGCTATGCATCACTGTATTTTTTTTTTTTTTGTTAATGAAAAAATGTTTTCTCTTAAAGTTAGGTTTTGTCTTTTAAAAATACTTTGTGTGAAAAATGTATCAAGATCACTGGAATTGCCCATTTGGTGACAATTCTCTCCCCTGCCATGTTTTAATCAAAAAGTTTACACAAACATAAAGAGAATGTGTTATTCATCATAACCCTCTTTCTTTTATCAACAAAACATGCTGTTATTCATGTAGCTTTGAGGTTTTGTTGTTGTTGTGAAATTGAAATCTTCAAGAGTGATTTAAGAAAAATATTGTGAAAGAAGTCAATGAAATATGAAACCAGAAAATGAACACCATGAGATAGAAACAACATCAATCTGTCAATAATTTTCAGCCACCATATGGTTGGTATGAGTCTAGAGAGGCTGTGGTTCCTGATGCATCTAGTTGCATCTGATGATATATTCTAGTCCAGCTTCTGGAGGAGCTGTAGAGTCCTATGGTGTCTGGTTGAAGAAATTAAACCTAGTTCATCAGGAAATGGTCCCTGTTGGGCTTAAAAATCTATAGATTATAGTTACAAAATTATTCTGAATAATGTTATAATAGTGCTTAGAACATATAGTACTTTCCATTTCAATATTCTACTCTGAGCATTAATTACCCATTCTCAGAGCTGTGATAGCTGGATACCTTTTATTCCCATTTTAAGAGGATAGAAATAGAAATTACCAGGATGAGGTGAGTTGCTCAAGGCTGACTAGAAAAGGCAGCTAGCAGAGTCCTAGTTAGAATTAAATTGTTTGTTGCTTTTATGGAGATGTCTTCATCTTTTCTCCTAAGAATCTGAGAAATTCCCCAGGAGTTTAGGGACTTCCAGAAGTCTCACAAAGATCTTAACTGGACCTGGAGTTGCCTGAAAACCTTTATAAAACTCAGCTTATGAATTTTACCTGTGATTCCAACTCAGTGGAAGGGTAAATTAGACTAAATTAGATCCGAGTGGGTGTAGTTTTTGCCTACAGAGATTTTTCTGCACTATGCTTTGATATTTTCCACACAAAATATGTGCCTTCAGTAGGTGCATATCTGTAGCAGGCTATGGGATGTTGGGGGTGGAAAGGAGGAAGCCATATCCAGGAGCATATCGTCTCTTTGTCCCTGCTGCAGAGGACCTTGGAGAACCTCAGACACGACTATTACTTGTCCTGGACAAATTCAGGGACAAAGAGCTTTTCTTAGTGAAATATTCTACTATTATTCTGAAAACTTCTCAGGCATGGTCTTTTGCTGATTAATGTAGGCTTTTTATCACATCTGCACGATGCATCCAAATGCAGTGTTTTACAAAGCAGCAAAACCCATAACAAAGCAGAATCAATAAATACAGTGCAATGCCCTTTGGCGATTCAAGCATTCTGTTAAAATTAGGATCTGATTATAGCTGTGGAAACCTGTTTTTCTGAATCCTAGCAAATACATTTTGCTTTACATGAAAGCTTTTCTAAGATGTGGCCAGTGCTGGCTCTGAGCAATCCATACTTTTCAGCATATTCTTTCTCTTTTCCTGCACTGACATATACTTCTAAAAATCTTACTTTCTACTTTAAAACTCCCCATGAAACAACAAAACCCAAATAAAGCAAAAGCATCCAAGAATATCACAAGCAGAAGGAATTGGGACATTTTCAATGCATTGTCAAAGGCAAAGGGTTTTCTCATGATGTGTCAGTTATGACAAAGTTTTATAACAGAGACTGAAGAAAGGGAGCTGTCTAGCTCAGCTGATAGGGAATTCACTGATCCACGACTTGGGAGACACAGATTGAAGCTTTTATTTGATTCTAAGTGGCCTTGAATGAAAAAGCTCACCCTGAACTAGGCACAAGAGGAAATGAAATAGGGTTTTTCTACCCCTTGTTACTGTGCTGATGACCAGGAGACATAAAAGATGAGATCCCAATTTCACACAATTATTTTTTTAAAAAAATTTGCCTGAGAGGTTTTGATTTCTTTCTAGCCAGTCAGTATTTTGAGACCTGAAAATTGTCCATGAAGTGGTTATTCACCAGTCAGTTTTAGCAAAACTCCACCTAACTACCCAACCTAGTGGAGATTAATAATGGAATATAAAGCAAGAACAACTTTCACAGGTTGATTAATTGACACTGAAAGCTTCAGGACTTCCAATGTAGCAAAATGAGAGCCTCTTTCTGAGGTGTATTCCAGGCTCTAGCCTGGAATACCAACGAATAAAACTGTAAGTGCTTTCATACCTCTCCTAAACCTGGAGACTGCTGGTCTCTGTCAGGTTTAGGGGCTAGAGCTGACCCTAATGACTGGCAAAAGGTTTATCAGGGCAGGCCATGTAGGGCATCGGACCTCTCCTTTGGATTACCCAAACTGATGGGTTTTCCAGACCTTCTGGCACTGCTACTCTGAGCAATGGGTACATCTGAGCACCAAGATGCAACAGCTGCTGCTTCTGCAGCTTTCCCCTCAGGGGGCATCAGAAGGACTGCAGAGTTCACAGCTGAGAGCTTGGCCCAGTCACCATCTCCATTCTAGTACCCCTGACATGAATCTTTCCACCTTTTCCATTCTCTAACTTCTCTGCAGCCCTGGATGAGCAGAGAGTGAGTAGGAGATGCTGGGGGAGGAAAAGCTCCTTGCAGTGCTGAAGATGGCTCCAACCAGCGCCTGCAAGTCCTGTGTGGGTGCTGTGCATTGGAAGAAGCAGAGGGGCTCCACCCACCTTGAAGAGTCCCCACACAGGCTTTATGTTGCTGTCTCTCGCCCACTTCCTTATCACAGCTGAACATCACAGATCCACCTTCCCTCAAACTTTTCCATCCTTGTTGTGGCCCTCCTGTTCCAGAGTCCCACTTATCCGTCTCAGCCACACTTCCTTGTCCTGAGATCCCTTTGTCCACCCTCCCCAGAAGAAGGTGGCTCCCCTGCAGTCCCAGTGTGGACTTATTTTAGATGCTGGGAAGAAATCTTTGAGCTTGGCTACATGCAGTACCACCTCCACACCTGGGAAGCCCTGAGCTAAATCCAACCATTGCTCAGACCCACAGTGCTTGGGGGGACAGAGGACCATTACATTCAGACTGGGCTCTGCTGTGCTCTTTGCCCATCCTGGCAGGAGCACTCTTCACCTCTGCTCCCAGCCATGATGTGGTGATGTGTGTAAGTGGTGAAGCAAATTCACCAGAGGCTACTGTCCTGTGACCATTCTTTCCCTACCAAGTTAAGTTGAGTGAAAGCAGTCACACTGAAACAACATTTCAGCAGCCTGGGAGGATTGAGTTAGGAAACAGAGCAATGACATATAACACCAATGCCTGCTAACAGTCCTGAGAAGGGACACAATCTCTTGACAGACCAGCTTGTAGTTAACTGTAGAATATAGTTGCATTCCCCCTGTATTTGCTTAGGAAAATTGAGGCTATGTCAGCAGCACAAGCAGGAAGGGGCCATTGCTTCCATAGAACTTGGTCTTAAAGGAGTCTGACAAAGGGTTTACACCTGAACCCAAACCTTTTGTATACATCTCAGTCCAGCCTTGATGAAGTGAAAGGACATTTTCCTTCCACTTTCTTTAAAACCAATTCCCTAGCCCCTGAAGTAATCCAACAGCCTCGTGCTGTATCTGCAATTTCTGCAGCATCCTTTACATGACAAAACGATCTGGGCTGACCGCAATAATTCATCCAGCACTAGGATTATTTCTCCCGAGGCAGTATTCAGCACTACAGCCTACAGTGTTGCATGCATTTTTTTTTTTTCTTTCGTGTTACTTCTGGGCATGGCTCTCTGTGATAATTTTGTTCTGAGATCCCCCGAGGTATTGTTCTGCTCAGTCATATGAAAAATAGGAAAATAATGCACCTTCATCCCAGTTCCACAGACGGGCCATTCATCAGCATAAAATCAACTTTACAGCCTAGGAGGAAGGTGCTCCATGCAGTGAATAGCTACGAATTTCCAAGATGGTCTCCCAAGCTGCAGCAGGTCAACAGCTGTGACAGAGAGATGTGATACCCGGGAGCATTTGTACAATGGAAAAAAATGGTAGTGTCCAAATCCAAGGGATGACCTATGGTTACCCTTGATTTTTGCAACAGGGAAGTATATCAATCTGTTAGAACCTGAATTTTTTTGTAGTTACTTGTATCTAATTTCTTTTCAGCTCCCTGAGTTAACTAGATGGTTCTTCTTGAAATGCTCTCCCCCTTTACTGTCTACTCATGAGAACATAATTTGTCCATTTAAACAAAATATGGGACTGACAAAAGGAAGGCAAAGATTTCTTTCCCTTGCAAATCCAGAGATGTTCAACAAACTCAATGGTTTTGGGAGTAATACTAGCTCAGTTGCTGCCATAAACATCCTCATTGTATTTCCATCCTGATATCTGCCTACAGGACCCTGAATTCTGGGTTTAGGGGTTGACAGTCTCCAGACAGTTGTGGGAGATCATTTGTGTCCATCTCTTGGAGATGGACAGGCTGCTTAGATGGCCTCAGTTTGAATCTGGCCCTGTCCATCCAGTTTGCTCAGGCTATCTGATCTGGGGATCATGCAGTGATGCAATTCTAGGTCAGCCCTATCTGAACACAGAGTGCTGAGTTACTGGTGTGAGCAGGGCAACCCTTCCAGGCAGCCCTGGATTTGGGGGTTAACGGAGAGCATGTTTTCTGAAAATGGAATGGAAAATCCAGCAGCTGGGTCGCAAGCAGGGAAAGCACAGGTTTGCATAGTGAAAGCACACTTGAAATAGAGAGCACAAACTTGTTTTTCTCGGTAATCTTCAGCTTCCCAACTCTCTGAAAACTGCAGTGCACATCCCATCACATCACCTACTAAGGCAATGATCTGGCTCACGTGGTTGCAAGTGGATCCCGCTTAGATGAGAGCTCTGTCAAATGTGTGTGCATGAGAGCTTCAGCACAGCTGTAGGTTAATAGACAAGCAGGAGGAAGACCCCATGTGGAGCAGATGCAATGGTGTGTTTCAGACCTAAAGGGAGTGTGGGATAAAACAGGAGCTGGGCTATCAAGGAGTCAATGGCACAAGGCAATACAGCATGTTAGCAAGAGATAGAAAAGCAGCCCAGGGGAGAAGAACTGAGACAAGCCCTGGGGCAGACTCTGTTTGTCTCTTTGTAGTGAAAAAGAGAGAGTGCATCTCTAGAAAAAAGATGGACAATGAGGTAAAATCCTACTAGGGAAGGAGGAGTGGGGAAACAGAGGGCTTTTTAGCTCAGTTTTTCAAGCAATTCATTTTGCTTTTCAAGAGGCTTAAAAAAAGCCAATGAGTCAAGAACCACTAAATTAGCTAGGAAGGTGCTTTAGCAAATCAAGGGCTTGATTATTCTGTGGCTTGACCTAGATTTAGGAGAAAGTGTAAAATATGCAACAAATACTACAGGGCTAGCTGCCCCCAGGGCTCCACCTCATGAGCTGTAATGGGAAACATCAGCCCCCTTAGAACCTTCAGGAAACCCATGTTAACTTGGTGCCATGATATTGTCCTTGGGAGAAACCAGAAATCCAGGCACACGTTGCTCAGATGTACACAAAAGGAGAAGGTACCAGAAAGGGAGATGTGCCAGGCTTTCTGTCCTGCAGCACTTAACTGAAGCAGGGGCAGAAGCTGAGTGTGTGAGAACACTGTGAACATGCTGCTTTTTTGCCATATAGCTGTGCTACGACCTTGAGGTTGACCTTGGAAAATAATGAAAAAATTCTTGGGAAGGAGACTGACTGGAGAGAATGAGCCGGAACAAACCCGTAAAAATTCTCACAACCGTCTGAAACTCCTCTGGCATTTCCCAGCCTCCTATTCCTGCAACACCACTGACCCTGGCTGGTCTCTTCTCCTGCTCTCACCAGCCAGCTCCTGCCCCTCTCCTCTCAGCCTCTTCCCCTACTCTTTCAAATTGTACATTCTTTCAAAGCTTTGACTTCACTTGGTTCCCCCTGTAAGTTTTTCCAACCTCTTGACTTACAGGCACCAAAAAAGAGATATAAAACCCCTCCATGCTCAGAGCAGCCCTGGTCCAATTGGATTTTGTCTCTCTTTTAGAGCTGCCTCAGGAGGTATTAACAAACGAGTCATCTTACTGACAGATCCAAGAAGGCCATCTCTGCAAATCAAAGTGAGATTTTACCTCTTTGTTCCTAATCTCCTACCTTCCTGCATGAACATGACGTGGTGTGGGCTCCCTGGACCTCTCTTCTGCATTGCAGCTGTTCACATGAACCACGGGAAGGGCAGACACATGCCACTAACTTGGTACCCTCCTCTATCTGGTAAGAAGTAAACTGGGTTTCAAATGCATGCTAGCTTACCTCTCCCTTACCAGAACAAAGCTCATAAGAAGGAAATGTGAGGCCTCCCTGAGGGTGCTGAAAAGACACGGTGGATAATAGGAAATTTTTGGAAGGAGATTTGAGAAGTGGATTTTACTTACTTCTTATATTGATAAAGGCTTATCATATTCCTTCTCAAAACCAGAAACCACATGGCGAGACACTGTTTTTAAATGTTAATGCATCTTTAGAGAATAATCTGTAATGTTTGATGGCTGTGCTAGCTCTAGGAGAGGCTTCTTTGTTGTTTAAGAAATGAAACAGCATTCATCTGGAGTTTCTTGTCATTACTGGATGAAAGAAAGGTTATTTCTTTAGAAAAAAAAAAAAGAAAAGATCTGAATGATAAACATTATAAAATACTTATCTTCCCAGATGTCTCTGGGATAATGTGAGCTAAAACAAAATGCTTATCTCACTGAAGGACAGCTTTTGGCAGGATGGCTTTCTACACAGTGGTAAATTATTTTAAGAGCACAGGACAAAGGTAGAGGGATCTGTTTAAAAGAGTGAATTACGAACCTGATGTAACACTACTGAATCACTGTGTAACCTTGGCTAAGCCACACAGCCCTTTCTGCCTCAGCTTCTGCATCAGGACAATAGCTGGTGTAATAACCAACAGAAAAAGTATTTTTGTGATTATCTACAAGTTTAGTGCTTACTGTGTGTGTCAAGTATGGGGTGAGTATATATTTTTAAACACAGTTTCTTGTATGTATTGTTAGCTAAAGATGCATTCCCTCATTAGCTGGGAGATTTATGTGCTCTTTGAAACAATCCATGAGTCAAGCAGGGTTCACCTGCAGGGCTGGGTTCTGCTGCCTATCAATGGCCAGCACTGGCTGTCAGCTGCTCAAAGCACCTGCTTTGTCATGCATGGACGAGCAGAATCAAGCCTGGACAGCCTTTGACGAGAAGGCTGTTTAAAGGTTCTTGAGAATGGGCCACATTTTAAAAATAAGTACAGATTTTGGTGCTTCCACTTGTGATGTCAAGAAAAGAGCATCCTAGGAAGCCTGCCTTCTGGAAAACATGAGGGCCTTTAACCAAACAAAAAGCTTTTTTAGATATTTCTTGATACACCCATAAAGTGGGAAGCCAAAAATCACTATTGGTTTTTGATATTCATAATCACTTCCTTTTTTATTTTTAATTTTTTTTAAGACGTTGCTATGTCTTCTCATTTTGTTACCTCATCAGGAATTTGTCAATGTGCTTTTTGTCTTTTAGGCATTTAGTTGCTTTTCTTCATTTTATAAACCCTGCTGATAGAATGTAGAAATCATGTTAGGCAAGGAAATGCATTTCCTTCCTGAATAGGCGAGTTCTGCTTTCTTGCCCCATGTTTCACACATGAAAAAAAGATTCCAGTCTGGGCAGAATAATACCTAATCCTTAATAAATAACTTATACAAATACGAATTCAGAAAGGAGTGAAACTACCATCTGATGGATTTGCCTGTGAGGAGGTGAGGTAGTTGTGTGACCTTGGATGATTAATTTTACATTCCCATGCCTGTGCTTCCTCCTCCATCTATTCTTCTGTCTAATTTTACATTCCCATGCCTGTGCTTCCTCCTCCATCTTTTCTTCTCCCTTTTCTGCTTCACATTCAAGGTAGTCAGGGCAAGGACTATTTCTCATGTGTACATTTGGCATCCAGCACTGTGGGTTTTGCAGCACTGTAAAATGCATGTATGAGAAGCAATACCTAAGGGCAGAGATAAGAGTGTACCTTTCACCTTGTGTATTTGATCATGGGGTGACAGATGTGTGATAAAAAAGTCACAGACCCCTGGAGTCCCCTGTCCCTTGTTGGGGGCATTCCCTGTGGCTAGGCAGGGGCAAAGCTGGTGCAGTGGGAATGCAACAAGGATATGCCTCTGCTGTGGCAGGGCAATGACAGAGACATGCATGTCTGGGAGAGTGATGAGGTGAGAGTGCTGGGTCATATGGTGGAGATGGGATGTGTCTTCATGGACAACAAGCCCTGCAGGTTTGTTGGTGGCACACACTGGCTCAAGACCTGTTTTATTTGCCTCATTTGCAGGATCACCTCTAGAGGTGAAATCCCTGAAAAACTGTGTTTTTGCTTAAATGCCATAGGTATGGGTCTAGGGACTCCAAGGCTGACCTGGTGGACTCCAACTAGCACATCTGCCATGCAGTGACTGTGCAGTTGATTTGACAGGCAGGATGGCCTGGGAAGGATCCTTTCCATAAGAGTTTTTACATTATTCACTGCAAGTGCGGGTAGTATTTGGAGAGAGTCTGACCATCAATCAACACTATAGATGTGCTATATCATATCATATCACAACACATCATATCATACCATCTCATTACTCTACTCCAGCAGCTGCAGGCCGGACAGCACTGGTTTATTGTAGATGCAGCCCTTCAAACTGCACATACTGTGTGAACCCTGAGAAGAGTCTATGCATCTCCAATTAGAGTCTTGATCCTCTAGCCCAGCCTATGGCTGTGGCTTCAAGGATTTCTTTCATCATAGGAAGGCATTTATCTACTGTTAGGGTTGCACCTCCTAGCAGGAAATGCAGGCTATTGGGGATGTATTCCCTAGCAGAACCACTGAGCCTCAGGAGTGCAGAGCAGTCTCCCACTGCCTTGCCCAGCTCTGATTTTCCCCGCACACCCTGGCTGCCCCAGCACATGGGACCGAAAACTAGTTCTACAGACACCCACCCCCCTCCCCAAAACTCCTAGTAGTGTTTTTGCTCTCAAGCAAAACGCTTTCTGCCAGCAAACAAAGAGAGAAAGAAAGACTGATCTTGAAAAAGAAAAAAAAAAGACAAAGCCCACGCCAAAAGAAGAGGGAAGATGCTTTTCTCTTACAGTCGGTTGTGATTTCGTAGGGGGAGTTGAGGCGCGCATCTCCGCAGGGTGAAGTGCTCACATACAGATGGAACAGGATGTTCTCCCGCAGCCTGTAGCCTCCTTCTTTTAATCGCACGAAGATTGATCGCTCCCAGTCTTCTCGCCGTTTGCTATGATCACAAAAGAGGTTCCAGGTCATTTGTTACATGCCAAATCAGAAACGTTTCTGTGCTCTCTCTCCTTTTCTCCCTCTGCTTGTTTGTTTGTTTTTATTAGCACCTGGCATCATATATTTTGCCTAGTGACAACAAGAGGAAAACAATAAGCTTCTCCAAGTGAAGGAATGTGTAAAGGGGGTCAAAACTGCCAAAGTGTTTCTGGCTTGCTCACCTAGAAAACATTCGAATGATAAAATGTGTATTTTTGAAGGATAACTCTCCTTCTTTACATGTGTGGGGTGCATAAACATATTGATTTTAAAGTGGTTCTGGTGCATAAAAAGAGGAAAAGTTGTCTTAGGCTCTCATGTGAACACATCAGCACTGCTCATCACAATGCTGAGGCATGTGTTTAGATCCCATTAACATCAGTCACCGCAGCCAAGATATGTGTTTAGATGTTCCACCAAAAAGGGCCTCTGATGAAGCACCCAGATTTTATGACCACTGCCAGCCCTCCCTGCTCCCCAGTTGTTGCTCTTTTCCCCCATTCTACCAGAGCCACCTACAAGTACTCCACCTAGGCCAGCTGTGTCTTCTTGGTCTCTCTGCATTTTTGGAAATCAAAAACCATCCTGAGAACTGAGGACAAAACTTGAGTGGGCTTTTCTCAGCTGAGTTGAAAGAGATACTTATTAAGCTGAAGCTTTTATCTTCGCAGTGGTTCAGCAGCTAGATGGGGATGCAGTGCACATATTCCATCAGCAACAGCTGCCCGGGAGGCCAAACCCTCCCAGTCCTGCCGTTTGCAGCAATAGCAGAGCATTAAGGCTTTGCCACTGTGCGGGTCCTCCAATGGGTTACATTTGGGAAGATATGGGTGATTTCTCTGACAGGCAGCTGCCTCTAATATGTACATTTGGGTGATGGTCATGATTGCAATTCTGAAGGTGAAAATGTGATTAGTGAAATTATGATGAGACTTCTTTCTGTCTGATGGCCTGGTCTTTCCCTCAGAAATGCAAGGGTCTTTTTGTGGGAATATCTCTGAACAGAACAGCACCTGCAGGTAATGGTATCCTTGGGATGCTCTTAATAAGTGGGAATCCTACCCATTTAATTCACTATAGGACAGCCCATTAACCAAGGCGATTTCTGCTGGTGTCTCTGCCTCCTGTTAGTGCAAACGGGTGCTTTCTACTCAGCCTTTGAGCAAGTCCTTGGCTTTAATCCAAGTTGCCTCTGCCTGTTTTCTCCCAGTGCAGCCTCTGTGCTATTGAAGCTGTTTGGCTGTCACTCTTCCATGGTTTGGGTGTTTTGTCATTTTTTGATGCCTGGATGCGTTTGCTGTCAGGAGGAATTTACAGGCACATTAGCTCGCCTGTCAGGGACAGGGAGCAACACTGGGGCCACCACATGCAGCTCCTTCATTTTCTGTTTGCTGTGGTGGAATTTCCCAACTGCACTAATTATATGAATGCCCTGATACAAGCCTAAGAATACAAGAGTAAGATATCCATAAGTCCTGCTGTTTGGACTTTAGAGCAATTGCAGGTAGTTTTAAATAATTCACTGCAAAATCAGCTAGGAGAATACAAAGCTGTGCCGTCCAAATGCCTGCTACTATTATGTTAAACCTCAGCAGAATCTGGGGGGAGGGTGGGCAGCTTGCAGTACTTAGAGACAGTTGCTATGTAAGGTTGGAGCAGTCATGCTTTGGGCTGGATTTCAGGAGTTTAGTGATCAGCTCCCATCCTGTTTTCGCTGGTTATTGTTTTTCACTGATTAACCTTGCTCTCTTACCTCTCCCTGAGTACCAAGAAGGGTCTGCGGCCATTGTGGCTGACAGGTTGGGTGATAGACAGCTGCTCTAAAAATAGATGGCAGGGCTGGAGGACTCTTTCCTCCAGGAGGCTGAGATTCTTTGTATCACATATGGTCCTGACCTGCCTTCGGGATGGTTTTCTGGGAGCTGAACTCAAACATGAGATTCATTCCTGCACTGTGGCTGAATAGGTTTTATAATAAAACTCTGAGAGCGCTGTTGTAAAAGTTTGTGTTGCAAAGCCATCTGCCATGGCTTAGCAAAGATTCTTGTGGATGGGGTGTTCAGGGTATTTCAAAGCCCAGGGAGATCCAGGGATCTTGTAAAAATTGTCCAGGTGAAGCATGAGATGTGCTTCTGCAAAGTGACTTCTACTCCAGCACCGGTACACTTCTGCCTTCCCTCTGGGATAGATGTTTTGAGCTGTGAGGGGGCAGATGACTTTGCAGTAGCTGTTCTTTGTAATGCCCTTCTCACAGCCATACACACCTGCACAAACCAAGGGAGAAAGAAGTCCACAGCGAGCCCACAGATTCCACTCATTCAGAGGGTGGTATTAAAGTGTCATTTTTGCATGCTGGCAGTTACTAAAAGAGGAGAATTTGTCCCTAAATCTTTGCCTGTTATGAATTCCTGTGGGAGAGTTAGGGTTTGAGGCTGCTTCAAGAGGAACATTTAAGAATGTGTGAAATTCTAATCTTCTGCTAAAGTCCATTATTTAGCATAACACATCTGTGTTTTGAACTGACTTCAAGAAGATACTTAAGTACATACTTATGGTTTAATATACATGAAGCATTTTGCTGAAACAAGGTCTAAGAAGCAGAGGAGCTGTTTTTAGCATGTAAACGTATTTATGGGAAGTTTCTGGTACTACATACTATGACATTATCCTAGAGAAATTAACAGCAGATTTAAAAGGAAGGAGCTGTGTTCATGAAGAAATAGTAGATGTATAACAAGCAGCTGGTTTTCCTGGGAAAAAAACCCTGAAGTCTACTGGATTAAGACTATTCTTTGCTTTTTATTTATAAAATAAATAGTGGTTTGCATCTGACTTGCTGGAATAGTTTAGCTTCTGGTAAAATCATCTCTCTAGCACCTGCAGGGCCACTGCAGCAGCAAGCTTACTGTGGTGCTGATTTATTTTAAGAGTAGTCCATTAATTTTATTTTTCCTTATTGGCCAGTTGGTATAAATAATGCCACTGAAATCAATGTGAATTTTCCTACCATCATTGCAAGAGAATTGGACTGTGGTATTTGTCTGCTTTTTGATGGTGATTTTTAGAAAAAGCTTCTCAAAAGGTCTTTCTTGTCCTTCTTTTGTACATCAGAAAATTTGTGTCTTACTTCTCATCTCTTTCGTGAAAGTCTTGAGAACTGGAGGATTATGGTTGTCATAAAAATGAAATCTGGGAGGGCTAAGAGTTTTAATCAGACGGGTTAGAAGCTGTCAGGTTTTAGTTGTGCTTTTAGCTTTTATTTAACTCAAGCTTTAGACAATGAATTGTTGAAAGAAAGTTTCCTTTTGAAGTATTTGTCACTCTTGCTTCTTAGAGAGGATAAAGTTCCCATTCCGGAACTCTTTCCCCAAAAAAGTCAGAAAAGCCACACCTCTAACATTTAGCAATAAGAAGAGAAGGGGAAAAAATAATTTATATATTGCTGAAACTTTGGCTTGTAAATGGAGTTGTTCTGCAGCTTAAATATGTGAAGATGTTGCCTTATTCTCTCTTTATAGAAATGGAAAAAAAATTGCCCCAATACATGGCAATTAATCTCACCCACAACAGATACTTATGTAGTATAGATACACAATAGTCCCACCTCACAGATGCCCATTTCTCCCCACTGGTGGTAAAAGGATCCTTGCCTCTCCTGGCCATTAGTTTTATATCCTGGCTCTTGCTTTCTCCAACCTGCTTGTCCCTGCTCTTAGAAGCCTTCATGTTACACTCAGACAAGTAGGTGTTTTGCTTTCAGTGAGATCAATGGTAGTATTTGTAAATTCTGGAAAAGAGGATCCTTTTCAAAGACAGCATAATATAGAAGAATAACTCTTGCACTGGAAGTTCCTGAAGTTTGAAATCCGGCTGCAGAGACCAGGTAGAGTAGGTAGGCTTGGTGGGAGAAAGTTGTGTGGAAAATAGGAAATAATCTCCACAGAACAAACTTGCCTGTTTCATAGCGAGTGGTGGAAAATTCAAGCTCTTTGGGTCAAGAACAATACTTTCATTCTCTGTTTGGGTTAGGGAACCATCTTTTTTACCTCAGTTCATATATGACTTTGTACAACAGGTTCCTGGCCTAGGAGAGGACTTTTATTTGGGCTAGGTTATTGCAAATGCATTACAATGCAGAAGCCATATTTGTGTTTCTACCAAGCCTGAAGTGGTGTGCAGGGAGTCCCAATGGAGCTGACCTAACATGTTTGTCCTAAAAAGCCTGTTCTTTTAGCTATACAGCAGCACCATGTGTTTTCTCTGGCAATAGGAGATGTCTTTTTCTAGAGAAAAAGGGGTAAATGTGACTTCAATATGCAGAAAATGCACTTTTTATTTCATTTTGAAATACCCCATTTTCTCATCATATGATGAAGCTCCCGATGATGACATGTAGCAATAAATATTAGAATTGAATCATAGAATCATAGAGTATATCATAACACACAGTTTTGCTTCCCCATGGACTTTAAGCAAGCAAAATCTGATTTGACAGTATCTCCAGCTCTGTCTTTCAAAGGTGCTTAGCCTTGACAATTTTGGTTGAGATTTTTATTGTGTGTGCTGGTCAGGGCAGCGTTGGTGCCTGGTCTTGGCTCAACAGAGAGCGATTTGAAGTTATTGTGAACAGAGCTTTTGCTGCACTGAGGATTCTCTTAACAAAAGACTTAACATTGATCCAAATAAAATAATAATATGACTGAACACGTTAAGGACGTGGATCAATACAAGTTTAAGATACAATGCTAGCACTTGTTTCCCAAGAGACCATAGAACAAAGCAAGTACTAGGGTTACTACACTGCTGAAAACGTAATAATTTAATGTAAACTTGAAAGCAATTCAGAAATAGAGAAAATATTATTTTTGATTAAACCCTTCAGTGCTCTTGTCCCTCTTTGTTAGCCAAACTCATGTACTCAATACACTCTCTTGTTTTCCACTCCAGCCTGAAGTGAAAATAACCATTATTCCTATTATTGTCGCTTCAGTGCAATAGTATCACAAGTGCTTACAAGAACACAGAATCCTGTTTAGATTAATCCTTGTGTCTGTGACCTGATGCAAAACCTTCTGGAGTCAAAGGAAGTTTTTGCACTGAGGTTAATGGCCTTCAGAAAAAGTCACATGAATTTGCACACAAGAATGGAGGGCAGAAGAATGACCTATAGAGAAGGGGTTTTTTTGTTTGCTTTCTTTCCTCACTTCCTTCATTCCTTGGTTCCTTCCACATGATAACTGCCACCTCAGCTTCACTTCTGCTCAGTTTCCATAGGATCATAGGATAATTCAGGCTGGTAAGGACCTTAGGCCTCTAGCCCAACCTCCTTCTCAAAATAGTTTGACAGGTTGCTCAAGGCTTTATCCACTCAGGTTTTGAAAATATCCAAGACAGGAGGGAGACTGCACAGCCCTGTTGATTGACCTGTCCCACTGTTTGCCTATTCCCATGGGGAAAATTAACCCTCATACTCAGACTGAGCTTCTCTTGTTTTAGTGTGTGCCTCTTGTCTGTCACCTTCCCACTGCACACCTTGGTAAAGATGTCAGCTCTGTTGTGTTGCTGACATATGTTCTGCTGGGTCTGCCATCCCACCTCCAGGCTGAACAGGTCCAGATGCATCAGCCCTTCCATGCAGCCCAAGTGCTCTGGCTCCTGAGCATCTGGACAGCCCTCACTGAACCCATGTAAGATGGTTGATGTCTTTCCTTTAGTGGGTGACCCAAAACTGCACATAGTATTGTAGATGTAGTCTAATGAATGCTGATTAGTGGTGGAGGATCACATCCCTTGTCTGACTCTTTGTACTTCCAGGGATCCTGTTGACCCTCTCTTCTGTCAGGTACACTACTGTTTGACATCTAGCTTTCTATGAACCCTATCTCTTTTCAGCAGAGCTGCTCCCCAGCCTGTATTGTTACAGGTCATTCTTTCCTCCTTGGTGTGGGAATTTGACAGAAAACTCAACAAGGACAAATGCAAAGTTCCTACTAGTCCAGTCCTCCAGTTTGCCTGGATGACAGACCAGCCCTCAAGAATATTGGCTGGTCCCCTGCACATTTTAGTGTCCTCTACAAAGCTTAAAACCAAGCACTATATGACCTTTTACAGATTGTTAGTAGACATGATCAGCGAGGTACCAACACAGACTTCTGCAGTGCCCCACTTATTACCATCTTCCAGGCTGTGTATGACCTGTTAACCATTTAAATGGTTACCAGGTGGATTTGGCTGAAGAGAGGAACAATAATTCCACTGTAATGGTTCTACATGCTATAACATTTTAAGACATCATAAAGAAGGAGTGAGTGATAGCATCTTACACTTTGGCACAAAGTTTACTGTGCTGTTAACACTCATTGGTTCTCTACTGAGTCAATGAAGGTATTAATGATCAATAAATCACTTCCTTGAGATCTTTCAGCAGCAGCAAGGAAGATGGGGAAATGGCTGCAGTGAGCAAAATGACCCCCTTCCAGTTTCTGGCCAGTGAATGATGCTAATAAGCCTGCACGTAAAGATTTGTACAGAATCATCAGGCTTCATAAAGCCGTACTTTATGAGTCATGTCTAATCGTTACTGAAAGAAAATCGGCTGAAGTAAAGGAGCTCATGACCCAACACTTTAGACTCTCTAACTCTCATTTATTTTTCTGTGCAGTGTATTGGTCCTTCATCACCTAAAGTCTCAGAAACAATGACATATTGAAACAAATAGTTCAATTGTTTGGAGGACAGATCTGTGCCACTGAAGGCCGTATAACAGTCCCCAAGAAACAACAGAATTCAGTTACCTTAAGTGCAGCTCCAGCTGTGAGTAGAGGAAGTGAACAAATGCCCTTCTTGCCAAAATTTCTGCATGGCAGTCATTGACTGCAAGCCCTTGGTCGTTAATGTATTCCCCATTTATACATTTGGTACCCGATGACAGCACAATAACCTGAGCTTGCCTGATGTCCAAACCTGTAGGAAGAAAAACAAAAAGGTTGTGAAAGTTGCCGGGGGTGAGTATGATATCATGATTGTTAAAGTTCTCACAGCCCACGTTTTGATGTGGTAGCCAGACAGCCCTAATAGGATGCTTGTTAAGGTGATGATATGGCCTTTGGAATATGCGGGAATCTCACATCTCTGTGTTATTAGAATAATAAGGGCTCTATTTCAATCTTGCTGCTAATTCCAAGATAAAAGCTCACCACGAAGTTTACTTGTTAAATCAATAACTACATCATAGGAGAGCATATGCTGTAGAGAGGTAATAAAGATCTCCTGCAGTGCTGATAAATGGCCAGGTTTTTATGAGCTGTTGAAGACATTTTCTAGTGGGAACACACACTCCCTGTAATGTTAGGTTTCATTGCTGTTGCACTATAAGTAGTAAATAAAATGCAAGTAACATTTCTGGAGCTGGTCTTTAAAAAATGCCAAGAAAAAAAACAGATCTGACTTCCAGTCCAGTTTACTTTTAGTTTCTCTGAGAGCAGCTATATTGGTGCCCTTTTCACTGTGGTCTCAGGGATGGAGCATTCATTACTGAGATCAGCTTTGTTCCTCTGTTGCCTCTTCGGATAATGGTGATGGCAACTGAAAGATGTGCCTTTTTTAGTCCAGATAGGCACTTTCTAGGATGAAATCCTAATTTCATTGGAGTCAGTGGCAAAATGCTTACAGACTTTTCTATGACGTTACTTCAATTTTAGAAAAGCTTTAGGAACTATTTTACAGAGTCGTCAGTATTATTTTTTCTTATGATGAAGCCTATCGAATTAGCAGAAAAAATGAAAAACTGCAATGAGTTTTTGGGTTAGCAGCACCGTAGCTGGGACCATGTTCTCTTGTAAAATCTGTTGGTGCTATATAAGAAAAAAGCTGAATAGAGAAGGAAACTGTATTTTAAACATAATGGGCTGGTGCAGCCAATGATTCCCCACTTAGTAAATGTGGTCAACAGTACTTCATAATCTCCACACAGCACTGGGACTAGTAGTGGATGACATGGTATAGCACTGCTGTCATGCTTAATGTATATAATGTATAAAGAGATACCAAAATTATTTCACACCTATATCAGGATAAAAACTACATCAGTTTAGAAGTATTGTGGAATTGAAGCATTGTGACATTTTTGGGAGAGGTATAAGTATTGTGAAAAATTCAGTTAATCACATCTGACCCCCTGGTTGCAACAGTCTCATAGAGAAGTTGTTGTAAGTCCTGGTGATGAAGTACACAGCACTGTATGCCTGCGCTGAAAGTTCAATCTCTATTTGTTACTGTAAATGTGGCCCTAAAAAAGTGTTTGGGAGTATCTGTTAGAAGAAAAAATAAAAAAGAAGAGCTGGAAATCTTAAACCCCAAGCAGTGAAGATGGGAGCACATGGGAAAGATACAGAAGAGAAATGGAGTTACAAAGACTTTGTGTTTACTTGTTTTGTTACTAGGTATGAGTTAAGTTGGACAAATGACAAATATACTTTCCCTACAAAGAAAAGTGTCTATACTCTGTACATTAAAATTGCTTTGCTTTAGGGTCACTGCTTTAATGAGAAAAATAAAAGGTATCAATCTTAGATTGATGCATATCCGTCTAGTTAACTGTGTCTTTCTCGTGGACTAACATCAAACATTTCACAAGGCACTGCCTGCCACAGAGGCATTTGAGTCCCACTCAGCATCTCAAAAAAGTAGTGTATACTCTCCTGAACAGTATATAGTATTTTCCTGATTGGAAGGTCCACAAAAAGAATCAGCTATTTTCTTTTCATTTTTATTTGTTTGCCAACATAGACAGAGTCTTATTTTCCTCAGTGCAGCAGGAGTACACCAGGAGGCAATTCCCTTGTGCAGAAACCCGTGAGCCTCTCTACCTACCACTGAGGACCTCTGTCAATATCCTTCTCAGGGCAGTGAGACCAACTGCTTCCTTCTCCTTACATTAGCATACCCCTGGTGTGCCTCCTCCTCTCCCCCTTCACCTCTCAGTCAAAGCACCAGGCTCTGCAAATACAAAGTAAACCATCTGGGGAAGCCTTCCTGCTCTTCTGCTCTCCGGGAGCCATACCTTCTTCACCCCTCCCAATCAGTCCAGTACACAGTGTTATGTCTTTTATTGTCTCAGACATTTTATCCATAAATAAACTTAACTCTTTTCTCATCTGAGGGTAATTGGATGAATGCACACAGGATTTTCTGTAAGATCTGGACTTAGTTACAAATGAAACAGAAAGGCACGCAACACCTATTTAATGCAGCAATAAAATGAAACCCTCTGATGTTGTTTGCTATCACAATGTCCACCTGCACAGCAATAGCCAGTGTGCTTAGGGTGTTCATTTTTGAGTGAATTAACTCCATATGTCAGCTTTCAGTGATATGGGGCCCCAGTAGGTAGTCATATGTGGACACAGCCTGAGGAGTCTGCCAGTCCTGGCAAAGTGCAGTTGTTTGCAGAACATCACTTAAATGTTGCCTAGGGCTGGAGGCAACGGTTTCCAAGAATTTGCAGAAGCAATCTGAATGTTAAAAAAATCTCCATGTATTTTCCATTTGCAATGTCAGAAAATAATCCATGTTCCTCTGTGCTCAGAAATACCCAAGAGTTATGTCTCACTACTATGGCACTCAGAAACACAGGTGTGCATGACTTATGCATTAGCTCTGAAATATTTACACCTCACTGGGGAGCCAAGTGGGGAAAGTGATCTGTGACCAACATAGCACCATTCAATGCTGCCTGTGAGGGCACCCAGAATGATGAAAAATACTTCCAACAACCTGACAGTTGCCCGATGTGTTCAGGAGCATCTATGCTAACAGATTGTCCCCCAGCATGCCTTGTTTTGTACATACACAGAGTTGGAGGTTTATCCTCTGTGAACTGCTTGATATTATTTCCAGTGAGCATGGGAGGAATTTTTCTCTGAGAATAAGACACGTGATCCCTAGCTGATGAAGGCGAATTTTAGCATTGAGTAATCACATTGACATTTTAGGCAGCATTTCCAACTCTGGAGCCTAGATACTTGCTTCAGTGATTCAGAATTAATAGGCACTTCTGTACATTTGTCTCTTTTGTGTTAAACCCAGTAATTACTAACTCTTGTTATTAATGTTTACTTCCTATTTTATTTTGCCTGCAGAATACTTCAAATTTCTCAAGTCATTTCTATTTACGAAAGTAAAGCTACCCTCTAAACATTGATTGATTTAACCTCAGACAGATCTAGACTGTGCACAAAATCAAATCATACCAGGAAAGCTACAGCTTTATGAGTGGGAAAACCCTACACTAGCAGTAGCTGGCACCACCAGCCATATGGCACCTTCCCCACTTAGTGTTGTACAGAAGGCTATGATCCCAGACAAAGATTGCTCTCTGCAGGTCACATGTTCTTACTGAGGGGAGTCAATCTCAGATGAAAGATCCAGGGATCTAACTGTGCTCAGGTTATTTGACAAACAAGGAGAAATGGGCTACATTATTATGACCTTAACTCCTGACTCACTGATCGTCAGAGTTCATGAGGCATTTCCTACCCTCGCTGCCTTCTGCAAAGTAATGTTTGAGAAGATATTAGGTTAAAAGTAACTAGTGAACAATTTATAACACGCACCTGCATTAGGTTTCTATTATTTGCCTAAAGACTTCTAATGGTTTTCAATTTGAAAAGGAAATGGAGCAGGGGAAAGGAAATTGGGGAGCTGTGTCAGCATAATGGCTGAGCCCTGGATAACACCCTGTTGTTGAGGACAGCTGAGAGAGCAGGAAGGAAATTCACCACCTTTTATCTTCACAAATTTTGTCAATTAATTAGTTGCATTATAGAACAAAAATATATCCATAAATGACACATTGCCTTTGATCACAGAGTCAGTCTAATGATCTGGTGAGGTGATGAGTCTTTCTGGTGCTCTGCTGCAAGCCTGAGCCCACCATGGGGTCTAGAGGCAGGGTCTCCACTCACAGCCAGGGAGGTGCAACCTAGAACCCCCTAATATTAATTTTTTTTGTGATAGCACAGACTTTCACATCAGAGCGAAGCTGTAGAAAAGAAACTGGGTTTTACTGTAAGCGATTTTCAGTTTGCTGACACCAGTGATGAGATTAATTTCAGCTGTTCTGGATAACTAGAGTTTGAGATGTCCATAGCTGAGCTAATTGCTGTAGAGTTTCTTTATAGTCAAAGGAGAGGAACTTTCCTAAGAGGTGATTCATCTGGCCTAGTTCAGATACTTGCTTTTGGATAGTCTGCATTATACCTCAGTACTGCCAACTTCTCTTCATGGACCCTGAACACCTGTAGAGAGCCAGCAGAAGTACAGCTTTCTGCACTGTAGACAGATGCTTTTACTGAGATTTCTCTAATTACAAGTAAATATAATTTACCAATTAAAATACCAATCAAAACCCCTCAAATCATAAGAGGGCAAGCAGGACAAATTTGCAGCCTTTAAAACATTTTTCCTTCCTTAAGTTTCAACTTTTTGAGGTATTTTTTTTCAGCTCCCCCCCTCCCCCCCCGAACAATTAAGGATAATTGTATCAATATTGATATATTCATGGATAGTCATATTGCCTTGAGCTGAACTATTATACACAGAAAGCAAACAGCGCTGTCTTCCCTACATGACCTCCCAAAACAGAAGTCCTGCAGCCACAGAGCTTGCAAAAGAAATGATTCAGAAAGATGCTGACAGAAGTGACAGTAAGCAAAAAAATATGAAGACTTGCTCAGCAGATAAGCTGGATATGGAGAACTGGATGACGTCTTACAGACTACAGTTATGAGCTGGGCTTTCAAGTCAGTCATGGTTATAAACAAAAAATGTCTACACCCGTCTTGGAGACACAGCTCTACCAATGAAACAAGTGAGTTTTGGCTAGTCTAGTCAATGTTTCCACTGATTTTAATAGAGTTATCCTCACTTCTAGTGTGCTGTGATTGTTAAGACCTTCCATAATATAGAATTTGTGGCCGTGCATATTTATATGTTGGAAATGGAGAATCAAAATCACCAGGTAATCATAAGAGGTGTTACATGCAATCAGAAAACTGAATCACACTGACTGTGTTTTGGAGAACTCCTGTGACACTCATTGAGCTTAATTCACATTGAACAGGATGGAGTTTACAACTGCTAATGCCAGAGTACAGCTGGGATCACACTTTGGCTTCTCAGCAGCTGGCACAGCACATGAAGAAACACCAGTCAGTGTGCAAGCGACTATTGCACTGCATGTTTTAGACACTGCTAGTGGAGGGTGATATCTATCTTCTTTTTCGACATGACACCGTGAAGACAACTCACTGCTCAAAATGTATTCATTTTAAATTACAAAAAAATAATCAGAAAAATCAGGTTTGATTAATTAAAAAAACCCCACCTCTTTCATTGGGTGGGAGACAACTTACACAAAATCCTACATGGTAAAAAGGAAAGCCAGAAATAATGATAGTGTAACATCAGCCCTTGTGAATAATTCATGGGATACAATTTCATGTTATTTTAAATGGTACTGCTTCTCTTTCTGATAAGCAATAATTTTATGCTCTTTCTTTACCTTTTTTAACAAATCAGTCAAAAGGATTGTCTATTGTTATCTGCAAAAAAGTGTATTTGGAATAATTTTCAAGGCAGCTTAATTGAGCTCTGATCACAGAGGAGTTTTTTGCTTTTTTAATACCCTCTACTCATAGCTGAATAAGTTCAGGTTTCCATTTCAGGTTTGTTTAGGGAAGGAAAATTTCTTGATGTTACAGAGCACTGACAAGTCTCGCATTATTTTCTCTTATCTTCTTCCCTGGCAGCTCTACCACATCCTTAGAATGGGTTTAATTTTGTAATAAGAGATAGTCAAGACATGAAAGGGGAGTGATGCTGGAAAAGCTGCCTGCAGGGACACTCCGTGGACTCGGTCCCACATCCCACTGTCCCAAGGCAGGTCCCTGAGCCCATGCAGAGCCCTGCAGGGACTGTGCTGCCAGGCTATGGAATGCTGCTCAACACCCTGGGAGTGGGCAATGTCCCATTGAAAATACTTCTGCAAAAGAGGCAAAGAGCTCTTCTCATCTTCTCCCTCAAAAAAATTAGGAAAAGGACACATTTCTCTGGAAGCTGAAACCATTGTCCCCGTATGTTATTTATTGCACTGCAGGTAGGTCTATGGTTAGAAGTGAGGGGTGTGTTTATCCAGGTCCATTAGTCCATTTGCCCTGCAGCTTGGTGATGCATCTACAACGCCCTCTATTCTGAGGTTTCAAGAGGAGTGAAATCAAAATATCTGTGCAAGGAAGGAGCTGAGAATTGAGGGACTGGTGTGTGACATGTTATACCTTGTCCTTCAGTTTTGGTGTAGAATATGCACTCCTGACCCAGGCAGCTCTGCTGTCCCCAGCTCTGCATGGAGAGCAAAACCACACTTGTGACTCCAAAAAGAATGAATATGTAGCCATAAGAGAAGAACTGTGTACAGCAGGCATGACTAGCAGTATGTGTACATCTATTACCAGCATGCATTTTTCTACCAGCCATAAAGACCCTACTGCAGCTCAGTTTTTTCTGTCTATTTTCTGTTGTATCAGTGGTGGTGACTGTGATCATTTCAGTGACAAGCAGCAGCCTGGGACTTCAGTGAGCACCCTGTCTGTATCCCATGGCTTGCAACTAGGTGCTCTGAAGAACAGCCCTGAGGTGGATGGGAGCAGCTGATCTGAAGTGGCTGACTAAAATCTGGGAAGAAAGAAGTTATGTTAAGGACTTATGAAAAGTAATAGCAGAAGTCTGAACAAAAGGCAAATACACAGCTAGCAAATAATAGGAATAAAGAAGTGGTTAGCAGTGAAGTTACAGATATTTGGGGGTATCAATGGAACATAGTCTTTGAAATGCTGGAGTTGCATAGGGATTTCTTTTCCTGACATCAAACTGTGGGTTGTGTGGAACTGAATATATTGTATTTCTGTGGAAAGAGAGGGTTTAGAGGGAGCCTCTGAGAGCTTCATATTTTTTTCCTTTATTAATGTGTTGAGTAATTCTGACTCTGACTGCACTGCCTAGGGAAGGCTTTTCTTTGCAGTGCCCTTCATCTTTATCAGTGAAGGAGCAGGGGCAGAGTCATGGTCCTCTCTGCCCTGATCTCTGACCCCCCTGTGCTGGCAGCAAGAGCCAGGGTATTGTCTGGGAGTGGCTGTGGCTCTCCTTTCACAGCCAGGCACAGTAAATTTTCCCTCAAACCATGGATGTGTGTCTGTATGTGTGCATTATTTGTAAACAAATTCCAAATTCACCTCCTCTGGAAGAAAAATCCCTTTCTAACACAAGCCCATTTTGTACTGTTTGATCACATCATGGGTGCCTGACAAACGATTCTTGCACTAATCCATTTTGCAAGATACTCCTATGCAGGTCTTTCCATTAAGCCTCATTCAAAAGATGGATTTCCCAGTTCAGAAAAAAATGGCAAGGAGATTGCCAAAGTGGATGTGAATCAAAAAACAGAGGCAAAACTGCTGGGCCTGAAGAGAAGAGTGAAAAGCAGGAAAGACTACAAAAATTAAATATACAAACTATGAATATGGTGTAAATGTTTCTGAGTACCTGAAGGGTGAGAGGTGGGTACTAAATTTAGAGTAGTACAACTGAGGTCCTGAGATGACATCAAAGAAAATAAAAGTCAGGCTGAATAACTGGTGAAAATTATTAGGCTTGAATGGTCTCCCAAGGTAGTGTTGAAAGCCCCATTGCTAATTGATTCATTTAAATCTAGACTGGAAAAAGCACTTGGGAACACACCACGGGGAACAATCTTGCGCTTGCAGGGAAATGGACTGGACGACTTAGTGGTCTTTCCCAGTTCTAATTTCTATGGTCCATTTCTTTCCTCCCCTCAGTGGATGGAAAGGATGAAATCCCATCAGCTTTGGTTCTGAGGAGTGTGGAAGGAGACAGTGCTTGCAAGCACCCGTGCCCTTTGTCTTCCCTTCCTTTCCTCAATGTGGGCTTTGGAAATCCAGAGGGGGAGGAGGCAGAGTCAGGCCAAGCCCCTGAATGCTTCATCCTGATACAAAATCCTTGAGGATTTTCTTTTAACCTAAATTGATAGTGGCATAATCAAGTTATTTGAGGGTCCTTTCCTTTCATGTGAATTTGAATAGTGTCTTTCTCCTCAGGAAGAGAGCTGTGTAGGGGCTTACACATAATTCTTAATTTTTAAAAAGGACTGTACTGCACTTTTCCTGCCAGGTCCTGACTGCGGATATCGGTGTTTCTCTAATAAATGCTTTGCCACTGATATCTGAGCATTAAGTAAATTGACAGTCTTATATAGTAGTAAGATCCTTAATTGCAGTGAGAAAGGATGAAATCCTAAATGTGGATTTTGACAGATAAACGCAGGAGGAACTTATTCCATTGTTGGTTTTTTTTTTTTTTTTAATCTTAGGTGTACTTGCATCTAAAAAAGTCTTCCTATGTGTTTTACTAGGCCAGTAAGGTGAAAGAAATGGTTGCTTTCACCAAGCCTTTATTCACCAAAGAAACTACTGTTTTTAGGATGAAATGCACTCTTCGTATTGAGACTGAGACAACTTCCAGTTTGGCTTATCACAGAGCAGAATGAAAGTCTGACCTTGCCAGCTCCTTGCTTGACACACTTAGGAAACAGAAGTGCCTATTTTTATTTTCATGTTTTATGCTAATTATTATACCCATCCCTGTGGCCAATGCAATTATATGTGACACAGAGCCAGAACCTTGTCTGCATCCAGGTTTTGAGAAGTGTCAATTACTGTTTCAATCAGAAAAACACTTTAAACATCAAGAATGGAAAGCTAAGGCCAAAGACTGCAAATAGTCAGGGATAAAAGGCTCAGTGTCTGAGATGAGATGGCTGCTCTGAGATGAGAACCAGAGTAACCAGTGGGCAAAGCAGGGAAGATGTTTGCTGCTGAAGCTGCCCAGAAGGCACCAGTAAGATGTGCTAGAGACACTCACAGCTTCTTCTGCTGGTGGAAAATGAGGGACTCAATTCCCTTCCCATTTGGGTCATTTTCCTGTGGAAGTGCCTAAAACTGCTGATACGAGAGGTTTTTTTCTCCTCTTCTTGCTAAATCTGTGCTACCTGACAGCTAAGACGACAGAATTGGGTTAGACAATAGAAGCAAGGAGGGGCTGTGTGCTGTGCTGGTTTGGGTGCTCACCTCCAGAAGTGAAGCTCTGGTTCTGTACTTAGTCCCAGCTGGTGCATGCATTTCTTGCTTGTTTTGTGCAATATATATAATCTGACCTGGGGAGATGACACTGAATCTGTTTTTCTCTCAGTCTGTGCAAGGTTACAGGACAGTTCCATCTCATGTTCTGTTTCTAAGTAATCTATCTTCAACTGCTTTCTGCTCCTTAGCACTGATTTAGCAGAAAAGATGACGAAACAGTCAGTGTTTCACTTGTAGGGGGAGTACTTGCAGTGGCATGCCTAAACCCACATTTTAATAGAAGTGATGAAGCTGGTGGAGCCAGAGTTTTAGCTACAAAATCTCAAATGTCCTTTCAGCTGGAATTTGGAAACCTAAGTCTGTTGAGTTGCAGGAATCCTACTATGCTCATTATAGGTCCACATTACAAAATCCAGGAATAGAGTTACAGCTATGGAAAAAGGATAGTTTTATGGGGTTCAAGGTTATTTAGAGAGACTCTGAAGATTATTGCTTTAGGGTTTATAGCCAGAGAAAAACAGATTTCTGAAATACATGATTGCTAATTACATATCTATTTACCTGTTTTAAAATATTTTGAGAAAACCTATCATGTGGTGATGATGTGTCAATCTTAGCACATGTAAGAAGTTGACAATGTTTCCAAGAATGTCAAGGGACTTTGTGCCATGTCCTTAGGAGCGTCAGATAACAGAAGGTGAAGAGACCTTATGAGATTTCTGAAAGATGTCAGTGGTTTGGACACCCAATTTTGATTTCAGAAGTTTCAGTTCTCGTTGAAACATGGAATCTCTCTGGGACCAGGCTTTTAGCATCAATCTAACTGTGCAAATGGGATCTGAGAGCCTAAATTACTTCTGCGTCTCTCTTCTTGAAGGAATGGGCTCTGGACACTAATCTTTAAATCATCCACAGTTTCTCTAACTGTTTTGGCCACTCAGGTGCAGCATGGGATGGAGCAGATTGATACTCTGAAGGCCTGAATTTCTACTATATTTTACTACTTTGCAACTTTCTTATTTATACTAAGGATCAGAAATCAATTGGACATCAGTATTCCTGATTGTACTTAGATGTCAGGCTTTATGAGTCTTAATGTAACTGTTAAGATCCATGGAGACGTATTGTCAACTTTAGTATTTTCTGTTATTCCACTTAGCAATGATTAAGATCCATTCCATGAGATACAGATGATAATTTACCATCTTTTATCACAGCATGAAATTGCTATTTAGGGCTCTTTTGTCCAGCTCATCTTTATTTCATACAAGATAACTGAGAAGACCTCCTAATTTGCTTTTAACATCAAAATGATTGTCAGCCTTAAAAAAAAAAAAATAGAAGGGAGAAAATTGAAGTGAGAAATCACCTCATAACCTTTTTCTGTGAATGCCACACTGCTGTGAAAAGGACTGAACTTTCTTAATGCTTCATTTTTAACAGAAAGTATGACAAAAATTTCCTATCAGTATTTAAACTGCTAAGATTTGTCAAACACAAATGGGAAAATAGTGTTTGAATAGCAGTTTCATTTTGTCCTTAATGATTATGGGAGGGTTTTTTTTTTGCAAAGAGGACCTCAGCAATAATAGATCATCTCTGCACTGAGTGACAGGAATTCTTTACTGTGCCTCGTGATTTCAGGTAGAGCACAAATGTGTGCCCATATCTGTTCAGAGCTGGCAAAGGCCAAATTCTATCCATGGTGTAAATAGTGTGAATGCCACCAGCCTCTAGATTGGTGTGTGGCTCACACCTCCCACCCTGCTCTGCCCTGCCCTGTGACTTCCTATCTCTAGGCTCCGGGGGATGGGCAGCACTATCCATGCTCTCTCCTCAGTGCCCTGTGAAGTGGTGAAGGTAGCTGCCCTGCCTGGTGACCTGTGGTGGGTCCACACTCTTTGCCGAGCCCAACAAGTACTGCTTTCTCACCAGAGGCTCCTCAGCCTCCTAATCTGTGACTCTGGGCATCAGGACTGGAGGTATATGAGGGTGCTGGAGTCTTGCATTTGGTGCCCTGTGTTAGAAAATATTACCTTTCTTGACTTTTCAGTGGGAAGGTACAGCAGATCAGTGGGTTAAAATAAGATGTCCAAATTGCAGCTGAGAGACAGAAAGACAGGGAGTTGATGGGTCACCTTTCCATAACAACAACATCAAGAAACAGCTGCTATTGAAATGAAATATTGGTTGTTCCTAGCCAAGAGCCAAACACCCACCCAGCCTCTTGCTCACTCCACTCTCCCATGGGACTGGGAGGAAATAGAAGGAAGGTGAGACTAATGGATTGAGATAATGATAGTTCATGGTTACTTGGCAAGATAAATGCCATAAACCCAACTGTCTCCCCCTTCTACTTCTTTCCCTGAGCTTTTATTGCTGGGCACAGAGTCCTATGGTAAGAAATACTCTCTCCATCAGCTGAAGACACCTGTCCTGATTATGTCCCCTTCCAGCCTCTTGCCCGCCTCTAGCTTACAAACTTTGGATTTATCCAAAGCCACAAATGCCAAACATGACAAAGGAAGTTGACTCCTTGCATCACATGCCTGGATATATATACCTGTTCTGAAGTGATAGTTTGTATTTGACTTGGTGTTTTCCAGACTGTCTTTTCCACAGGTGAACTCATGTTCTTAATTTACCATATGTGAACCCATTGTGTCTTCAGACAAGTCGGGGGAATTATCTGGATAGTTCGTTTGCAGTAAAACTTAGGTCCTCATATTAATACTATTGTAAGTATATTTATTGTTCTACTTGGAGATATTCTGTGGATTATAACTTCCTGTATGTGGAAGATTTGAATGTACTGTCTTACTTGTTAAACACTTTTTCCTAGAGTGAATCAAACAATTTTTTATAGAAAAATCTTCTCTGAGTGTGTTTCAACAAAATTAGAATATGTTAAAGTGCTGGCAGATTTCAAAAACATTATAACTGAAGAACTACTACTTTATTTCAGCTCTTCCATCTTCTGAAACATTTATTTAGATCTGTTATGTGAATTTTAAAATTATTATTATATTCAATTATTATATTACATCAGCTAGTATCTAGTCTGATAATTTGCTGCTGCCTAGGCTGATTTTTTCAAGACTATCTTGATGTCTACTTATAAAATATTTTGAAACCTTACTTTCAAAAAACACACAGAGATTTTAATTGTCATCACAATTCAGAGCAAAGCATTTCTAAATGTGTTGGACTGCCTGTTTTTCTGACTAGCAATTTATTGCTGCAGAACTTTCACAGTCAGTCAATAACATAATTTTCAACATTTTTTTTCTTTCTTATACATTGGAATTTGCCCTGGGTGCTACAGCATAAGTCAATTACACTGCCCAAATGCAACTCTCTTTGGTTTCCCTGGGAAATTGAAATGAGAGAAAAAAATGTCAAAGTTCAGAAAAAGAAAACTAATCTAGCACAATTCTGTTTCCTCTGTACAGATTTTGCATTATCTTAACAGCAGTTATCAGAGAATCACATTGTGCTTTTTACCAGCTTTGCCAGAAAACTGTACAAGCACAGATAAATCTACTTGTAGTCCAGGTGACATTAAATTGAAAAGAAGGTAAAACAAATCAGTTTTTGTCTCTTATGGGTGTGTATCATAATAAATGCAACAGGACTTTAAAAGATTTGGTTTTGTTGATGTCATTAGTAAATTGTTTGCAGAGATCTAAGAGACCTTCTAACAAATTTTATATTAAAACTACAGGGAATTGGTACTTATTTGAGTGTTTGATGTGGAAAACCTGTCTGTGCAATCTTTCAAAAGAGTGTATTGAAGTCCTTGCTACTTCTGGGAACGATGATGAAGAACAGACCACGAATCTACAACTTTAGTACAGAAAATAATGACACAAATAGCAAATGATTCATCTTGCCACGGTTGGCTGAGATTCTTGTGCTGGAAAGAATTCAAATCTTCCTGGAGAATGTACTAAGACAAGGCTGTTTCTAGCTTTGCATCTTCTGTGAATCACTTCATATCTGCAAGTTTCTTTTCTAGGCTCCACAAAACCAGTGAGATATTGACAAATTGGATGGCTGACAGATTGAACAAATCCATGAAAGGGAATTCATAATTGAAAAAGAAGCCTTGAGGGAAATAGTTTGTGAACATAAGTAAAATTATATTCTGTCTTAATGCTGACTAAGATGAAATATGAAACACAAATTTGTAAAATCCTACTAAGGGCATGGGACTCATCAAAAAAACAGGCAGCATGAGGACACTTTCAATACAGACAGCTCCAACTACCCAACCAGGCTAACAAAGGTCTGGAAGTGCCCTTTCCTTCCCCTAGCATTGCATGCACTCAGAAGCCATGATTTTGAAAATTATTTCTCCTTTCAGTAGCCACTCTTCTCATATGGTGTGGAGTTTTAATCTGCTGATTTGGACATGTAGCAATAAGGCTGCAGGGCCAGTGTGCTTTATAAAGCTGGTCTAGACCTGAGTTAAAGAATACAGGAGTAGTTTCTCAGCAAGGTAGAATGGGATGAAATTCCTACAGGCATTTCTTACAATTCTACATTGAGTATAAGAAAACTGAACTGAACACTGAGCTGGGTACGGCCCCTCTCCCCCCCTGGATGTGGTTTAAGCAATAGTTCTTGGCTCCTGTAGCTCAATTTCTTATGAAAAGTATATTTAAACATTCTTCCTTGTGGTTCTGCTTGGAAAGAGCTCCTCTAAATAAACCACAGCACTTTGCTTAAATCTGATGAGTGCCACAGTCAAGAAATCTGACTGACAAGGCAGGTGGTATGCTGGGTCTAGTGTGCATCTTTCACATCCCAAAGTCAATCACACTCTTATTTTCCTTCATACTGGATATGACTGCTGCGATCTAGGGGACTTATAAACCATGTTTCATGTTTATAAAACACTTTGTCTGTGCAGGATTTAAATTATGGAAGACTTATCCATCATTTCAGATCCAAAGCAGAATAAGAAAATTATAACAAATTTAGCTGAGGAGTAGTTTAGTTTCAACCAGAGGTCTAAAAGATTTTAAGGTCAACTTCTTGACTTCTAATGTCAGGAGAGGATTATTTATTCTTTTCCTATCAGAAAGGGGAAGAAGTTGCTCGGCACAGAAATCTTAGCTGCATTTAGGCTCTGTGGTTGGAAAAGATCCATCAGAAAATCCGGTCTCCATCCTGCTGTCTTGCAATATTCACAACTGTCTCTATTGAATGTACCTAATGTGATTGTTGAAAGGAAGGAGTAAGACAAGCCTGGATGAATTATACATGCTTTCCCCCTCTGAGCTTATCCCCTCATTTCTACTCTCGATCCACTGCTCCATGTGTCAGAATGAGAATGCAGTTCATGGAAGCATCTCCACTGCTGACATCCTCATAAATACTGAGATGCCCCAGCTGAGGTGTGCTCGCAAAAGAAAGAAAGACCATCTACAATTGCTTCATGAAAGCACTAAAGATTTCCACATACTATGTGTCAATCAGTTAAGTCTTAACAGGAGTGAGTATCAAATTTTGGCCCTGCTGATAAGTATAAGTATTTCCCAGGGCTAGAGCAGAGCAGAACTAAAATTACACATGCTCTGAGTTTGATTTTTTTTTATTGGAAAGGAAAAGGACTGAGATTTGCTACTGTTGTCAGTCTAAAACAAGATTTATGATAGCCTTGTACAACAGGAACTTGGTGTTTCCAGAGTTAAGAAAGCAATTAATAAATAATACCACTTTTATTGATAAATAACACCCCCCCCATCTAAAGAAAACACAAAATCAGAGGCCTGCATTTTGTCCTGTAAACAAAACAACGTAGGGACATATTTATGAATAAATCTTTAACTCTGTTGCCAATATTTTTTGTGTGAACTTACTTGAGGTGTAAATATTTAATGCTTCTTTTCACTGCATTACTATTTATTTTTCTGTGTGTGAGTAGTCATCCTTCAATATTGTGAACCAGGTAAATAATGTATTACTTAGTCATGAAAAATGCCAGAGGAAAATAAATGAGAGGATATCTTACCTTTGGTCATCACAATGCCTGCAAGAGTTTTGTGGCGTGCATGCATGGAAGTGAAATTGTCTGTCAGTTCCTGGAACTTCTGTGCAACCATTTGGTGTACGGAGTCAGCAAAATCCTGAAAGACACAGTCAGAAAGAACTTTTTCACTTCTTTGAGTGAGGAAACTGGGTGTTTCTGCAGATTATCCACCTGCTGCCAGCGGCTGAGAGGTCCCTTTTAGAATTAGACACCACCTACCTGAGCAAAGCTAAAGTGAGTCTCTCTCCTTCGACTACCTACAACACCCTCAGAAATGGCCAAATTAACTGCACTACAGCTAAGAGACCCATGTTGACTAGGATTGGGAGTAAAGGGAGAAGACTTCAAGGCTGACCTTTTTTTCAGTCTCTTAAGACACTGGTCTAGGATCACCTCACAGGAACTTAAAGCACTTTATTATAGTGAGCTAAAGAGGTGGATGTGTGTCCTACCAAACCAGTTATTTCTGTGAGCCCGCTGAAAATTTCCATTAGCCCACTGACACCTGAGAGCTGAGCTGAGGCCTGGTTTATAGGTAAAGACCACCTTTCTGCAATCAAGGTGACTTTTTAATGACTCACAGCTACTATTAAGGTAAAGTGATCAGCTCAGAAATTTATCAGAGGAGTACCGTGGTCTGTCTGGCTTCTGCCTTGAGAGAGACTGGGAAGAAGGGAAGGGGAACCTCTGCCTGCACATCCTACCAAAGATGTTGCTTGCAGTTCTCAGTTATGCAGTAGTGCTGAGGGGCTGGTCTGCTGTGTCTCCTCCAGAGCACAGCAGCTTTATTAGAAAGGCATATTTTCCCACAGACTGGGCACTAGAGACTGTGTGGTCTGAACCCTCAGGTATGAGTGAGCCCAATCACCAGAGAGAGTCTTGGGAAGCTGGTTACTAAAGCAAAGCAGGTTGAAAAGGTCTAAAAAGTGAATTCTGTGGAATGTGTATGGATAAACAGGAACCTAAACCAGCTCTGGTGCTCCTGAGAACACCATGACTTGGAATGGTTCCCTGCTGCAATGTTTCATATCTTTTCATTTACTTAATCTCTGCACTTTGTTTGGCACTGTGCCTCTCAGGCATACATTAGAGATAAGTCAGTGGAACGCTCTTTGTGAGCATGAGTTGTTCTTAAAGTGCTTTGCAAGTCTGAACATAAAAAAATAGCATCCCAAGGATTTTTTTTTAAGCCATATGATTTCTTGTGGGGAACCAATCTGTAACTAAAAATCATTCTGGGAGCAGTTCCTGGGAGCTGGAGCTTACTCTGGAATGCTTACAGAGATCTCCTGGCATCCTGAAGTCTGGTTAGCCACAGGTGATCGAGCCTTTCCTAGGAAAAGTGGCTTGACCAAGCAACAATTCCAGTTTTTCTTCTGGTGTTGGGATATACTACCTGAGAGGAGGCTGTGGTAAAACAGACCTCCTTGAGTTCAGCTGGTTTCTTTAAGTGGGTTCATGGCACACATAGAGGAGATGTTGAATCTGATATACAACTTCCCTAACCCTGAAATATCCACAGAAATGTGGAATTAAGGAAATGTATTTAAGAAGATCATATCCATTCTTTTACTCTCCAGACTGCTAATGGCGATGAAAGCATGTTGGGGAAAACACAGTATTTTAAATTGGGAGAACACACAGCTATTTTTCAGAGGAAAGCAGGTTGTAATTCACAAGTATCAGCAACGTTACTGTCATTAAGTGCATCTGCAGGCTGTACACCATATGTTTCTACAGTTTGTTGTGGAAATTCTGTTTAATTTTAAACATTATTATGGCAAACATAAAAAAATCTAATTAAGTAAAACATAACAACAATTAGGCAACCCCCTTTTCATAAAACCTGGAATATTTTTTGTGTGTACAATCCTTGTAAGTGATTGCAATTTGCTCAAATACATAGACGATAGGATTTCTTTGACACAATAATTTGTCTTAGTTTTGCTAAATGTAGCTTTCCAAAATATTGTTCTGGGAACAAACCATTTGCCCAAAAAACAGTTTAATTTAACATGGAATAAAATATGCCAGCTTTTTTCAAAAGAAGAAGAGAGGCACATAAACACTTTCTGGGAGATTCATGCAAAATTCTACACTAGTATTAGATGAAAACCAAGCAAAATTATCAAGAACAGCTTGACAGTTCCTAAATGGAATTTCACTTTCACTGCATTTATACCTCTTCTAATCTAATTGTCCACAATCACTATGTGAGCAAGGTATTGTTAATACAGTGCTTCTGAAGGATGAATTTTGGGTCAATTCTCATTTGTCAAGCATCAAGGCACCCTTGTGATATAAATGCAATTATGGTTTCTTTACAGATGAATGAGTGAAGGCACTAAAAGGGTGAGGGACTGGTCCAGGGGAATAGCACGGAGCTGGGCACAGCCAGGTGTTCTGATTTCCTGATGCTCTGGTTTAGTGTTCAGCGCTGGAACACTGCCTGTCTTTCATAATATGAAAGTTTGTTTCTCAACTTGTTTTCCCTGCTGAACAGTGACTTCATCCATAATGGAAAACTAAAGTGTGTTTGCAGAACTGATATAACTGGGCCCCATATGGTGGACTGAAAATCTGATCAGCTTTATTTAGACTAGAAAGAAAGATGAGGGGAAAAAAATGAGTATCTCAATAAAAATATCTGCACCATCATTTGAAAAAAGAATCAAATCATAAATTTCATCTCCTGCAGTATTGCAGTCCAATCCATGCCTGCATTTCTAGAGTACCCTCCAAATCTGCATCCCAGGGCATTTTGCGCTCATTAAGAGTTAATTAGCTTAGAGGCACATACAATTCCTAAAAGAATCGTTTTAAAAATGCTAAACAGAACAAATAACTTTTAACTTTGGATTTAGAAATCCCCACAGTCATGGCTTTCTTTACTTCATTTGGCAGTAGGTTCCAAAGCCAGAGAGCAAAGAAACTCACTAAAGGCAAAATAACGACATGACTTCAGATAGCATTTAAAGACGATAAGAAATTCGGCGTTTGCTGATGTCTAGGAGTGACCTGGGACATTAAAGAACAGCAAATCCGTTAAATATGAAGCCTCTTAGCTAAAATAAGTCAGGCGAACATTTTTTTGTCTTGAATCCATTGCCTAAAAGGAAGCCAGTGAAACTAACAGAAGCAAAGGAGTGACGTACATGAATATATGTAGGATGCTAGAAAAGCCACCAGAAACAGTGCCTAATCTAAGACGTCATTTTCGGGCTGTCTTATTGCCCTAAATTTCCAAATAGATATTCCAAAGTAAAGCGGAAAGGGGGGAAAGGAGCAGTTTATTTTGCAGACAGAGAAAAATAAGAAGACAAGAGATCCATGGCTCAGCCCTGAAGAGATTTGATGCCCTGAAGATTGATCCTTGTAGTGCAGTATTACTTTTGGGGCTTTGAACACTCTGGCCCTGAAAGCTGCCCTGGTGGTAGAGCTGGGTATAGTGTTAGGTTCCTTGCCTATACTTATACACACAGCACCCTGCTTTCCCCTCCAGTGCACACCAGAGCAGCTATTTGGCTCGACCTTGTTCTGTGCAATGAAATTGGTGACAGCATTTCTGCCTATTTAGAGCCTTTAGACTGGTTCTCCATGCTTCTGTGAAACATAGACTGGTTACAAATATATCTACTGCACACAGGAGAGATATGGTGGAGATAAGAGTCAGTACATTTACCCCTGCTCAGTTTAGAACCACAGATTTGATTCCAGGGATTTTCTAGCTTTACTTTTAAACAATAATCCCAGACTACTAAAAGACACATATCCAGATGGTCATTCCTGATGGGATATAAACCATAAAAATCCAACTATTTACAGCTATTGTGAGCCTCACTGAATTTTCAGGATACGGGCTAGACTATGTTATCTGCTGTCAGAATTAACTTACAAACCATGCGCAAAAGGAACGGTTCTTTTGTTCTATCAAAACAGTCTCAGAGAAAAGTTGTGTTTGGTGAAACCACAGTTTTTACTGCCAGATATGAGTGAAAATAAAAGTCTCCATCTGGAGCAAGCACAAGAGCCAAATACATCTTGGCAGCTTCTGAACAGCTATTAGGTTGGTGGAAGACAAAGGGAAAATTTCTGAAGATGAGGGAAAAAGAAGAGTAGGAACTTTCCTTGTGAAAGAGTAGTTCAGTGCATACAATTCCTCTGGTCACATAAGGGCAGAGAAATCACAGCTCAGGGCAGGGGAACAGGGGTGAAAAAAATGAAAAGATACAGTTTGAACTCTAAAAATTTTGCTGAGATACGTGGCAGAATAGATACTCAAAAGCTGCTGCCTGCTGGAATTATGAGGGACTTCTGCTTAGAGCATTAATCCCCTAGGAAAACTGTGGTCTGATACAAATTGCCACTGAAGCCAGTGGAAGTATTTCTGACTCTTAAGATGTTCCAGATAAGGCCCAAGTGACAAGGATGGGAGCTCAAGCATGCCCATGCCCTGGCCAGGTAGGGTGAGCTCAGCCATACTGGTTTTGACGGGGTATTGGGAGTAAAAAAACACGACTCTGGGGAAGAACTGACCTTCCAGGGGCTGAGTTATTTTCAAATCCCATGCTTTTGTTTGCCTGCTATCAAAATCTTACCTTTCACAGGTCCTCACATAGATTCTTCTGTACAAACAATATTTGTCTCAGAGAGAATTTCTTTGAGATCAAGACTTTGCTCAGTCTTGTGAATACAGTGAGTGATATTAGTAAGGCAAAGAAGATTGCTGCACCCTCACTGAGGGGCAAATCTGCCCTTGGGTGGATTCAAACCTTGCATATTGCCTAAATACTTACTGCCTCTGGTGGAAGCAAGTTTCTTGTTCAGGCAGTTGGCAGAAGAAAGAAAATGTAATGCTATACTGTTCACTGTGAAAAAAGACTGAAAGATTCTGCAGTACTTAATGAACTATATTTTAACATATACAGGGAGGCTGAAAAAATGAAAAATAGGTGTCATTACTATTAAAACTGCACTGTGCTGTCTGAAGTATTCATCTGTTCTTGATTACCATATCAAATTACTTGTGTTATTCACAAAGGAAAATCAAACTTTAGATCATACCATTACAGAACCAGAAACTTTTTAGTGATTTCTTGGCACTAATATTTCAAATGGTATAAATAATTAAATGTGTTCAAGTTTGCAATGAGAGTCTTCAGGGTAAAACTGACATTCAACAGGAATAGTAAGGATATTAAAATCAATAGATTATAAAGGAGAAAGCCTTTAGTAAACATTTCCTATTGAAATCCTGTCTTAGGGTTTATAGGGTTGAAATATCAAAAAGGTTAGATTTGCATATGGATGGGAAGAAATATTCAACTATACAGATATCACCAAGGGCTCTGTTTCTCCTGTCTTTCTAGTACTTTATTTTCCAGAATCTCACTGACATTTGGGGGGTAAATGTTGAACACAATGAATGAGGATCAGGTTGAATTAAGTTCACAAGTTCTCTTCACAGATAAAAGCAGATGCACACCTCATTCTTTTTCCTGTCTGAGGGGGAAACATGCACTCATTGACACCAGGAGTGTGTATTTTTTTCCTGCAGAGAACTCTCACTGTCTAACTGGGAGGGGAGGAAAGCAATGTACAGAGAAGATCAATCCAGAAGAGCTGCTTCTGCTCAGAGTGTGTAGCAAATTGCTACACAACATATTTTTTCCCAGGCTTGTAAATAAGTTTGCTGTATCTAGTTGGAGATTCATTGCTAAGTGATTGTATCCTGAAGTCAATGAATTAGTCAGGCTCTTTCCAGGTACTACATCATCTTCAAGATGCAGCCTTGAGAAGAGAAATAGCCAAGGGTCATGGATTGCCCTCCACCATCAGTCTTCTGGCATCAATTTAGCACCAGGAAGTCCCCTAGCATGGTGGAGAGGGCAGAAAAGAGCCTAGAGGAATGGAGAGGCAGGATGATCTGTGGAAGGAAGGAAGGAGGGAAGCAGGTCCCTGGCAGTGGGCTGCAGGCTGGGCTCAATCCTTGCCCTGCTTTGCCACGAGTTCGACTTCTCCAGAGGTAAAAAGGGGCAATTTTAACACAACTTTCAGGGACCTGTGAGGCAAATGGCATTGTCAGTGATGAGATTCTCCAAGCAGAGTCACACAAGGACTTCTGCAGCCAGACTGGAGGCTGCAGTCCACAGCCCATCATAACTCAGCCATCCTTCAGAATGTGCAGGCATTTGCAGAGTATTACTCAAAAACAAGGCACTGTCAGCGAATTCATCATGGTGCTTTCCTTGAGATGTGCAGTAATTATTTCTCTCTGATCATAACTCCTACAGTATTGATCATTATGTCTGGTTTTGGCTTATCACTCAAGGTCAGCATATATGGGCTTTGTTTTATCTTAGATGGACATGGTTTTATTTTGTCTGGCTATATGTTTCATTTTAGCTGTCCGTGCTCATATGTCCTGTGTACATCCTGATTCAGAGAGGTCTTCCCATTCATGCTTCTCAGAGGGCATGGGGCACATGCTGCACAGGCTGCATGGGGCAGCAGCTGGGTGCACATTTCTACACTGAGCTTCTAATGAAAACTCCAATAATGTGCTTCTGACACTAAATATCCTCACAGTTTTCTTATCAAGATAGATGAGGAACATCAACTGGTCCTGTTGATTCAGTCAAAATAACCACTTTCATCACTCTCCCCCATCTGTTCATAGTCCTATTACAAATGATTTAGCTACATATGATGCTGAGCTACCTCAACGAATTCTTTTTTTCTGTCATCATCAAATGTCCCAAATTTACTCTGTGTCATTGAAGGCTCCTCAGTGGCTTAGCTGACCTCAGCTGACTTGGCCAGCTTGTCCAGACTGTGCAATTGGCTTCTGGGCTCAGAGTGATTATTTGCTGCCTATTTCTCTCTCCTCCCTCACCCTGGCTGGAGGCTGATTGCTCTGCTAATTTCCCAGGCCCCACATAACATATTTGCCTCCATGCAGTTGCTTCTGTCATTAGTGATCATTTACTAAATATCAGCAGTGTGCTGGCTGCTGTGAGACATACTTAGAACATAGTCCCTGTGTGGCAGACAGAATGATAAAATGCTCCAAAAGACCCAAGAATGGGGGTCAGAATAGAAAATTCCTTCTCTCACTCAATTGTCTTCTGGGTTTCACAGCAAACTTACGGCTTATGAAAATGATAGTACTGCCTGTGTAGGAGTTGGGAGGATACAGCGTGCATGGAGAAATTCAGCTGAGAAATGTGGAATGGGAGGATTAGTTAAGGTTCATCTTTGGTGAATCTTGGCATAAGATTTCCCAACGACTTCTTCAGTTTTTAGATTGACCCTGTTTTAATGAATGTGAGGTCTGCTAAAAAACGTTTAATCAGATTTTGATGAATTGTGCATATACCAAGCATATGCTCCAACAATGCTTAAAGGATGCAACAGGCTTCTCACTTGTGATGTTTCTTGAGTGGCTAAATGCCAGCTGAAAGCCCTCCTCTGCATCTGAAACTTTTTTACTAGGGACCATGAAAAAATATTTAAAATTTTGTTTTAAATATTTTTAGTGAGATTTTGAGCCATGACTGGCTAAGAGGTACTGTGCCAAAGTTCATAAAATTTTTTTCTTACAATATTGAATTTTTATTTACAAATATCAGGTTTGAAATGGGGGACACTCTTCCCCCCCCCAGCTTTTATTGGGGCATTTAGGCTGGGGAAAGGACAAATTTAGAAACCAATAGCTATGATGTAAGTTCGGCTGTAATGGAAACATTTCTGAATTTGTACCTGTACTGCTATGGAATCCTGTAAATGAGATTAATCAGTGTTAAATATCTCAAAAGAAATTTGTAGCAACAGTAGGAAGTATAAAGATCAAATAGAAGTTTATTCTACAAGCTCAGTGAAAAAAAATGGTCTGTTTTCTCAATATATCCTTTGACTACAGGGAATCAATCAAACAATATAATGTATCTTTTTATTTGTTTCAATAACCCCTGGAGTGACTAAAAGAAAATAGAACACATAAAATAAGCATACTATTGAAAAAGGAAACGCTGTCAAATCCAAATGCCCCAGCTCTTCCAAAAAGTATGGTTTTCTATTTAGAAGGAAAACATTTTGTATGTAGGTTTAATTAGAATCTTTAAATTCACGTTAGTGTGCTAATGTTAGGATGATAACATATGAGCCCCTCTATTTGAGGTTGATTCATTACTGTCTGCACTCATCTTGCTCTAAAAAGATGCTACCAATAAGTACGATTTCAATGAATTTAGAGTAAACAAGCTTTTCCACCACCATGAACAGTTGTTCCCTGAAGGAGGCCATGCTAGTTTTCCAGCTTTGCTCCTGCATACAGCTCTGCATTTGTCACTCTGGTAATGAAGAATGTCCATACCAATTTTGCAGAATCATTCCTGAAGTCAATACTGCACCTGCTAACAAACACCAGAAAGGAGGGGTTGTTTGCTTGGTTTTTTTTTTCTTTTCTTTTACTGATTGTTGATCCAAAAGCCTTCTTCCTACAGAGGCACACATAAGGTTGGTTGCAAGTGCTGAATAATTCAAAAAATGAAGTAGTGTTCACTTTACAGCCTTGTGCCTGCTTTAGGACAAGCCTCAGGTGTCAAGCTGTTGTACACTACAGATATTAAATTAGCACTAATGGGTTTTCTTTAACTAGATAAAAGCTCTATAAAGCCACCACTGTCTAGGAACGGCTAACTCTGTAAAAAGAGTTTTATGGTCTCTATGAAAAACTAGATTTTAGATTCATATTATGAGATGTCTCTTTTAAATAAAATCATCTGAGAAATATAATTTCAGTTTTCAGTTTCCTTGCTTTGTCTTTCTTAGGTGCATGAAGATGAATATCCTTTGCAAACTCATGGTGTCAAAACCCTTGTCACATACAATTCTCTTATCTGTTCGAGGTCCACTCTCTTCCCAAAACCTAACCAGTTAGCAGCTCTTGGGTAAATGCTCAAAGCAGGGAGAGAACAGTGCTTGATCAAATCCCTTGAGCATCACTTTGAAAATCTATGCCTGTGTGTTTATGGTTCTCATTAAGGGTCTGCGCTATTAAGCGCCTTTCCTGTCACACTTCTGCTTTGTTAGACAAAGCAGGGTGCAGACAGTGTCCAAAACAAGTTTAATCTATTCTGAACTGCTGATCCCAGCAAGGCACGGCACCACTCAACTTTTTGAATCACTGCAGAGCAAGGCATATAATACATTGTGTGGCAATTACTATACAAACACTGGAATTTTTGTCCTCTCCTGTTGTAAAAGATCTTGCTGTCATTTGCTGTAAGGATTCTCAAAATCTGGCTGTAACCTTTCCTCTGGCTGAGAGAGGTGGTAAAGGAAACTACATTTCACGTTACCTCGTCCTTCTCTGGGCTTCTTCTCAAATGTGTAATTAGCAGGGACAGTTCTTTTCATCTGCAGTGGCTTTGTGCTAGGAGAGGCAGAACCATGATTTCACCTGAATCCCAGTTGCCACTCAGGCACCCACAGAGCCATTTGGGACTGGTGTATGCCTGGGGCTGGAGTTAAAGCACTCCCTCCCCAGTTTACTGTCCCTTACTGGTCAAACAATAGCAATTAAAATAACATTGCTGAAATTAGGAAAGAGGTTTCATATTTTTACATCTGCCAAGAATCTGCATCTGAAGCTAAAAATTCAGCATTAGTTTCAGTCCATGCTCTAAAAACCAAATATCCCTGCCCCATCACCTTCCCCTCTATCTCAGTGCAGTTTAGCTACAAATTGACCAAACCCTGTAAAATTTATGTTGGATAGGTAAATATACTTATTCCTATATAATTAATAATTAAATTGAGAGACAATCTGCTTCAATATTTTGCTCAGGTAAGTCAGTGTCAAAGATAAGAAATAGAATATGTAATTCTTACTTTAGAGATTAGAAAAAAAAAAGGCTAATACACATATGAATACATTCCTTTCACCAGCACACTGTACTTGAGGAAGGATACCTCAAAGCATCTCTAAGGTGTCTGGCATGACGCCTCTGGGCTCCTTTGTACAGCCATGGGATAAGAAAAAAAATCTCCCAAAATTCACAAAAAGAGGAATGCTTTATACCCAGCTCTCATAATATATAAAACTGTCTCACCAACCTGTGTTTTTAGGGTAATTACTGGTTGTTAGCTGACTTGTTAAGCTGCACATAACCTAAAGGGCACTCTAATAAATTACTTTTGTCATGTTTCTCTCTCCTGCCCTGCTCACAGGGATCCTCAGCCAGAAGGAGCTGCCACACAAGCCTTATGCTACCCTTTTCAGTCTATGAAACTGTCCTGCCAAAACCTGGGCAGGGAGGGTGTAGCACACAAGGGATACACAAAATTCTTGGACTCAAGAATTGATTAATATGGACAGCAAGGTAAAATATTCTGCTTGGAGGTCCTGAAAATGATAAAAGCAAAGAGGTGAAGGATTTCAAGGCTGTCTGCCATTACACCTTTGTCTTCTTGTCTTTCTTCTTCCCTTCTTCTCCAGTGATTGTGTTTTTTAACCATTTCCCTCACCTCTTCTGTACTTTGTCTCTGTACTTTGCCTCACAGAAGCATTGTTTAAGTGGTCTGGAAATGCAGACAAACTATTATACAAATCGAAGTCTGTCCAGTTTCTGATAACACCAAAACTAATTTATTTTTTGTTTATACTCCACTACCTTTGACAAAGCTTCCTCTAGAGATTTATATCTCCATCCTTACTGCCTTCCAACTGTTTGTCATTTTTTTTGTTTTGCAACTGACAAAAGGAAAAAAAAAATATCTGACATCAACCTTGGAAGAGGTACTGAGTACAGAAGTGGTTTTTTTTCAAACGTGATAAAATCTTGCCTAAAACCATGTCCAACCTTTTCAGCAGAAAGTCCAGATGGCTTTGCAGCCTGTACAACAGACTTTATTCACTGATGCTTCTCTAAGTGTCAGCAGGGTGTTGTCTTCCAGAACTAGCAAATGTGCAATGAAACACAGCTCTGAGGGGAGAAATAAACACAAACAAAAAAACCCCCTCACTTAAATACCCCTGCCTCCCCCCAAAAATCAAATTAATCTGAGAATATCTACACGCATCTGGATGAAAATTCCCCCTGGGTGGAGAAAGGCTTTGCAAACAACTGGAGGTGAAAGGGATGGGGTTGAAGTCCAGGCAGCTCCAGGGTGAGCAGTGATTCAAACACTCACTGCTGCTCTTGGTTGCCCTTGCCTGCATTGCAAATATTTCAGCTACAGGATCAGGACCCTTCCCAAGACTGTATATAGGCTTCAAGCTGCAGCACCTCCTTTCACCATGGTCAAATTAGCACAAAGAAGCATTTATGAGTCTGACAGGAAGGGAGGGATGGGTGTGGGTGAAAGCTCAGGGATTTGGGATGAGTTTCTGCCCCTGTGCCTAGAACCTTTGCAGCCTGATGATGCCAGGCATGGCATCAACCCCTGCCTCAGTTTCCAGCCTGTAAAATGGGAACACTTTGGGGGAGTCATACATCTGGCTTCTTTGACGTAGGTGGGGGCCAAAGTACTGTTTTACTTCAATTTGTCACCCAGCTCTGTCCTGCCCACCTCCCCACTCTGCATAGCACCTGTCTTTAGATATAGACAATATGGGAGGATGAGTGGAAAAACAGGTCTGCTATGGCCAGCACTGGCCCTGTGGCCATGCTGAGCCTTGATAACTGCTGGATCCTTCACTCAGCATCATGAGCACAGACAGTGTCTGCCTGACCTACACCAGGACAAAATCTGTCCATTCTTGGTACCGCTTCTGAGTCCTCCAAGGGAATCAGGCAGAATTAAAAGCTCCAACCAATATGAAGCTCATGCAGCTGTTGTCATTTTAACCACCACCCGTGTGATACTGGTGGCAATGGTTAACACTGCAGCTACTTCGTTGGTGTTTCCGATTCTGTTAGAACTGTGTAGCCCTGTGGTTGGCAGCAATCTTGCTCCATGTCTGTGCAGATTTTTTCTCAGCATGGGCATGCTCCAGGACCAGTCTACCTTGGTATGACTGCAACGCAAATAATAACTGATAGCAACAGTGGGGTAAATTCTCAGAAGAGAAAAGAAAAAAAAAAAAAACAAAATGGGAAAAAAAAAAGGAAAAAGAAAAAAAAGAAAGAAACCTGGTGCACAAAAAGCCTTTCCAACACGTCTCCAGTTTTGTTTCTTGTTGACACACTGTTCTCATTCTGAGCTGACAGCTGTGGTCCAGCCTTTGTCAGGTAATTAATCTGGGTAGTTCATTTTCACAGGTGAGTAGCAGGTTGGCACAGTCTCCTCTAGCAGTGGTTTGTGGGTTTGTTTTTTTTCTCTTTTCAGCGCAGCATAGCTATGAAAGCGTGCGTGTATCTGTGTGTGAATATGGTACAAAACACACTCCCAGACCTGGCCAGTCATTTGCTCCTTCCTTGCTGCAGAGTTATACACTGCTGGTATAATTCCTGTGCTTTGCAGGGTGAATGGAAGGAAACCTCGGACAGGAATTTAAAAACATCAGACTTGCTCTCATTGATTACAACTGACAAAACATTAAAAACCCTGAGTTCCTTTGCCAAGCTTGTGCACCGCTGGTCTGATTCACACAAGAACGTCTGTGTCTGTTTAGAAATGTAACTGATTGAAAATAAGAAAAAGAGAACATGAGAGACAGAAAGAAAAGCCATCATATCTCTTGGCGGGGAAATAGGGGGTGACCTACTGCATTTTAACATTTGGTTAGTTGTGAAGTAATGCAATAATAATAACATTTTGCCCATGCAGAAGTGAGCTAAATTGACCACATTTTCTTTTTTGAATGCAGACAGTGCACTGCAAGGTCACTGAGCTGGGAAACGTGATTCTATATGTCTAGGGCCAAAGTGCCAAAGTAAGTATCCTTTCACTGAAGCCATACACCTTCAAGCCATCCCTGAGCTTCACAGAGCCACTTTCTCTGTTTGGTGGTTTCTTGTCACTTCCACACTGCACCCCAAAATATCTATCTTGACAAATGGTTGTGTAATACATGACTGGGCAACACAATTGTACCTCAGCATCTCTGTCCCCCCCAGCCAACATGGGCTTTCTTTATTTCTTCTTCCTTATATTCCTTCTCCCTCAGATTTCTTCTTCCTTCTTCTTATAATCCAGTATGTTCTTAAAACCTAACCTGCATGTTGGTCCTTTTTAGCTGTGTCCTGGGGTATTACACCCCTCTGTTTCCAGAGGCAGTCATGGGATGGTTCGATTGAGATTGTGCTGTGAAAGGATGCAATTTATGTCACACATTTTTGTCTCCTTGATTAGTAATACAAACAGCTGGGTGAACTGTAATTTGTCTCTGTCGAGGATAACAAGCTTTAGTCCCAAAGGGTAGAGTATCCTGATGGAGAGCAGTACAGTGGTCCCTAGGCAGTTGCCTATGCCGGGAGGAGCTTGTTGGGAGAGATGGATTTAGAAAACTGAGCACTCTTCACCGTTTTTTGAATGTTTGGGGTAGTTATTTCTAGGTGAACATTCCAGAAGCCGCCCTCATTTCCAGTGGTTGGCCCACAGAGTCATCCATGAACCCTGAGCGTTGGCCATATTTTGGTCATCTGTTCTCATAAGAGTATTTCTCCCCCTGATTGTATGGAGAGCCCTGATCTACTGACTCAGCAGCAGATTAAATTGCTTGTCTACCCCTTCTGTTTGAGTGCTCTAGTAATAGTGAATAGGTACCAGTAGTAAGAGATCAGAATAAAGTTATTTCCTTAAACCAGAAAATGGAATAAAATCCCCTCAGCTAAACCCCATTTAGCTCTACATTCGTCATGTTGCCATGCTGTTGTAGTGAAATGCTCAGATCCTACTGAAATGCCCTAGATATTAATTTTCATTGCCAATAACAAGAGTCCTGTCCACTTAACACTGTCCTTGGAACACAGTAAAAATATGTTTCAGCAGCTAATGAAATTATCACAGACCCTGTGACCTGAAAAACAAACAGAATAAGAAAGGCTTACCCTTGCTGGCTAAAATGATGTGGTGCAGCTGTATTTTGTCACTTACTTTATATATATATATATATATATATATATATATATATGCATATGTCATGCCAAATTGTACATTGCCATCTTATATATATTAAGGTGGTTAAGGAGGCTTTTTATAGATGACATTTTCACCACATCTCAGCAACTGTTTTGCTAAAATCTATGCCATATATCATGTATTTTATGATTTCTTTAGCACATATAGAGTTTAACTGTTGGCAGACTAACACTTACCAGCTTCTAACAGAGATGTTACAATTTTTTTTTCTGTCTAAACTTTCACATCTCAGTTTTTACTATTTGTATTTTATCCTTAATATTTTGTCTAGCTAGAACTAAAAAAACCCACAGAACAAACTCTTATTGAAGAGGAACAAAGATGTTTTTCAAGGCAAGTATGATGACAAATCTCTCATAGTACAAAACTGGGGGACATGTGAAGGAAATCATTGTCATTTCAAAATGCATTGTCATACCACAGAATAGGGCAAAACCTGAGCTTCCCCGTTTTTTTTTAAGTATCAAACTTATATAGGTAGATGATTGGAGGCTTTTAAAGAGCTCATTCTCCTTGCAGGCCCAAACTAGATGTAAGGTTGTCCTTTTATGTTATGTGATGCCAAGGACGTTAGGAATCCAATGCTTTTTGGTACAGACATGACAGACCTGGACAGAAGCTGAGACCCTTTTATTGAAACAGCTATGGAATCTCTCTGCCTCAAGTCCTCTAGCTGCATTTATCTGCCTGGAGTACCCCAAAGATCACATCTGTCAGGGGCTCAGTAAATAAATCTCTGGGGAAAACTGAAACATTGTGATTGAAGTGTTGGCAACATGGGACTGCTCATCTGCATCAGAGACAAAAATGAACATTTATTTCCTTTGCAGGTGAAATTCAGCTATAAACCCAGTAAGCCAACGGGAGATGACATCCCAACTCCATTCTTCTATCTCTGTCCCCCTGTATTTAACATAAATGGGCTATGGTGCTAATTTTGCCCTCTTGGTTGCCCTACCAGGAAGGCAGGGAGCTGCATGGGCTGTCACAAGTTACAGGAAGAACAACTACTTTCCACCACTTAGCTCCAGCAGATGATAGAAGATCATCAGCCATGAGCTCTTCGGGGAGTTACACAGCTGTCCTACCAGAAACACAGAAGAAATCAACTTGTCCACCACTTGTCAGAGGCAGCTCCTCAGTAACATTACGTGGGCATGAACCTCCATCACAGCCAGGAACAGCAGTGCCATTAAGGACTATTTGTTTTAAGGAGAAAATGGCTTTATGGAGACTACGGGCTGATTCTGGTTCAGTCCCTGCCAAGACTGAAATGTTTTACAGATTGCAGAAGCTTCACAGGTATATATGGAAGCGTTTCAAGGCCAGGTTGGATAGAGCTCTGAGCAACCTGGCCCAGGGGGTGGCATTTCTGCCCATAGTGGGGAGTTTGGAACTAGATGATCCTTAAGGTTTCTTCCATCCAAAACCATTCTATGATTGTACAATTCTACATAATGCAGAATAAGGGAGAAGGAACCCTCTTAGCTTGTGACCTTGTTTTATTCTCTGGAAAGTGGAGGATCCAGAAACATTCATACCATAAACCTTTCTAAAAATCTCTTAAGAGATTAACAAAGTCAAGAAACACAATGCAACCTACACTGAGAATTTTAGTTTAGAAAGCCTCAAATGTAAAACCCAGATCAAAAGGCAAGGACTAGCATAAAATAAAGAAGAAATAAATAATAATTAATGTCTGGTGCATGTTCATACCAAGTTTGGCAAAGGAACTGTATCTGCTGAGGTCCTCAGTAAGAATAGGGTGAGTTACCTTCATTTTCATGTGGCAAGCCCAATTGTATGTGGCTGCGACTGCCATCCAACATGCTTTAATTTTAGTGCTGAAGCACTTCTAGAACCAACTTCTAAATCCACTATCAACAATAATTTCAGAAAAGTGGTGTTTTTTTTTTCTCTCCCCCCCCCCAAATCCTTCTTGCCAGAGTATAGTTGTGTTACATATGGAAACAATTCAGAATCTGAGCCAAAGCTTGGGGAAATCCATAGAAACTTTTACCTTTGCTAAAGCAGGCTTTGGTTTGGACTTCCTGTGTTTTTAAAAGCAGAACATTTCTGCTATTTTATGAATTGAGCTTTTTCTGCAAAGCTTTTAAAAAAATTTGCTTGTGCATTTAATTTCAGTCTACAGCTGGAGAAATTTGGAATAGCTAATGGCTATCAGTGATGCCTACCAATACATTTTTTCGGGCCAGCTGGCATTGATGAATACCTGTAGCATGTCTTTTGCTAACTAGTATTATTTCTGAAAATCTCAATGACTAAAAATCAGTCACTCAGAACTTACTGCAGGGGATTGCAAATAGCAGCTCTCAATTACAGATTGCAGACAGACTATAAACCACCATATGAAACAAGGGATGGGATACTGAAAAAGACTCACTCAAGAAGAAAAAAATTCACAAATGTCTTTTGCAAAAAAGCAAGTGGAGATGACAGCCAATAGTCCTTGTCCCCTGCCTCTAATTCCAGATTTCTCCATTCTTTCTCATGAACTACTTGCTTGCTTGTTCACCGTATTTTCTTCCTCTTCAGCTTTTCACTGTTTCTTTTGAATAACAATGATGCTCTTTACAAAGGTTTATCTTGTTATCCCACACAAGCTTCTTCCCCTTGTACTCTCCAGATGTGCCTTTTTATTTCTTTTTTCTTCTGCTACCATTTCTAGTCTGTTTGGAGTAGAGGAGGATCCTGAGCATTACAGGTACCTGGCAGAAGGGCATGAAAAGGGAAGACTATGGTGCTGGATCCAGGTGGTACAAACTAAATTTGAACTTGCCACACATTGAGTCAAGATATCCAGTACATACTCTGGAGAATGTGATCATCCCTGCCACCAGCCAGACGGTGGCACCTGCCACCACATTTGCAAACAGATGAATATTGTGGGTATCGTGGGCCCTCAAAGGAGGACTATCCTTTAGCAAGATGAATACAAGCCTGGCTTTGGATCAGGTACTGGATGAGGAGGGACAGCACATAACAGGAATTAAGCTCATTTCCTTCAGTGACATTTCAGCCTTACCCCAGTTTCAGAACCAGCCCAGACGTCCTCACCACCATCCACTGCTGGAATAAGAGAGCAGAAAAATAGACCAGCAGCAGTAAAGTCCCTAGGTCTTTTTTCATGTTAGAGAAAGTTAGCTAGAAACCAGGAGATCACTGCTTTGTATTTAACAAAAATTGCAAAATTCTGTCCTAAACCCTACCTATCATGCTTTTTGCGGGACACAAGGAGGAACTTTCAATCATATCTGAAGATTAATAAGAATGAAAAGTCATTAAGTCCTAGATAAGTGATGTACACATGGGTTAAATAGCTGGATGGAGGCAAAGGTGCTTTCTTTGGTGAGAAATGCTACAAAAAAACCCAAGCATCTAAGACTACACGACTATACAGATTTTACTGCAAGTGTTTTTAGCTTACTAAGACCCTATTTTTACTCTGCTCAGAGGAGTGCTTAGTTGAGCAGCAGGGGGGATTACTGTACCAACTCCAAAGTGAATAAAAATACTCAGAACCTCAGCACGGACATACTGATTTCACAGGCAAGCAAGTGCACATGTGCTGAATAATAGAAGTTTGGCAGCGGCCGGGAAATGGCCCTGCTCTGCTGCACAGATTCTCTTGGATCTGTAGGCACATCCCACCATGTAGGCTCTGTTCTCCTACCCCTTGCTGCAGATCTGGGCACGCACTATAGCTGGGTGAGCGCAAAGCATCCCGGGTGTCACTGCTGCCAGGGCCAGTGTTTCCTGCGCCTCCCAGCAAGCCATACATCATCAAATATTGATATGGTTCCAGTAGGCTGCCACTCCTGACATTTGATGTATAGCTTTAGGTGCTCTTGCTTTAATTCCAAGGAGTCAATGAGGGATCAGAGGAAATGTCGTATTTATCCTGTGTGGGGTGCAGTGCGACACGTTGTGAACCGTCGAGGGAGAAACTACAGGGCTGCCAAATTCCCACTGGCTCTTTCCTTAGTGTCACCCACTTAAGAGGATGAAGGCCAGACTTTTAGTCAGCAAGCGAATACTGCAACCCGCTCTCTAACATTTCAAATATTTATCGTGTTAAATATCAACTTGGAGAATATTGCGTTCGTTTAAGCTTTTCACGTTCCAGTGATTTTTTATTATTTCCATCGACAGAAAATAAATGAAGAAAATGTTTCAGACTGTACATGAAAGCATGTAAAAATCAGTAACTGGATTTTAAAAGATCTAGAATGTCTTGAATACATTCATTTTTCAAACATTTTTCTCTGATCTTTAAATAGCTTTTCTTGGAGCATAACATTATTTTGAAAAGTCAAATACAGAGCATTAAGGGTATAATTACCATTTTAATTATAACTCAATCATCCTATCTACTTTGCATAGAAATTACAGCTTTTATGTCAGGATTTTGGGTACTCACAAACATTCAGGAGTAATTAATGCTGGAGAATTTCACTGTATGTGAACTTTACTTTGTAACACTTATTTCAACTGGGCTTCGTTCAAAATGTGTAAATATATTGAACTTTATATTCATGATTTTCAAGCAAAAAATATTTCTCCATAAATATCTGTTAAAACTAAGACAAAAAAATCAAAACTTTACAATCTTGAAAACTAAATGTATTTTCCTCCCTCTTCAAATGTGATCCACTTATGTAAATATGGCCAGATGAAATTCAAGTGATAGTAATGAAAAACTCCTACTAATCACTCAGTGACCAGACTCATGGAGCATTTCTGATAATTTTGCAAATATTTCTGAAAGGTATTTAAAATTCAGAATTTTATTTCCAGACAGCTCTAATATCATTTTTCCAGTCTGAGATTTTATTTTAAAAATCTGGTTTAAAAGATTTATTTTAGAAAATGAGTTTACCTCACAAGTTTGCATTGTGTTCCTCTTCAATTACAAGCATAGGCATGGGGGTGTGTGTAAATGTGAAATTCAGCACAATCAATTACAGCAAAGCTACTTTTCATATGGTTAACACCATGATATTAGATTTAAGGCATTTCTCCCTGTCAGTGTTGAAATAGAAAATATTTCATGGATATAAGGACATAAAATGATCATCCATTTACAAATGGGCCTTGTTTCTTACTTTGCTGACTTTTTGTCCATTCCACACATCACAAAAGACTGTTCTGTGCATTTCTGTCACCTTCCACATGTGTTTTGCAGTGTGCTGGACTGGTAGATGCCTTTTTTTTTTTTCCTTTAAAAGCATGATAAAGCCGCAGAAATTTTACAGACTCCTGTGAGACTACCTCACAGAACATGTCCCTCTGTCTTTGTTTGGACATTAATGCTATCATGACTCTTTCTGTGCTCATTTATCATTTCTTGGCTCAAGTATTTTTGGGGAGGAAAAGGACTATTCTCCTGACAACAAAGCTCTGGCTCAAGCTGCAGTGCTTCACCTCCCAGAAGTAGCTGTCTTTGTGTGGTGCAGTGGCTCTTCTGCACATGGAATTGCTTTTGCCTTCAGTGAAAGCCTTGCATGAAAGCCCAGGCCAAATCAAACCCGTCATCTGGGAAGTGCTGCGGGATCTGGAGGAAAGATTCATGATGCTTATTATCAGCTGGCACTTAAGACAGATGTCTTAACACTCTCAGTTGTGGAGCTACAAGTAGGTTACACCTGAAATGCATGTGATTAAAGTATTTATGCAAAGTCACATTGTGCATTCTGCATATATATGTGTAAATAGCTCAAACTTTTCTGATGGATGAATAAAAAATATTTTATTATGCCCGTCAACAGCGTAAAGTGGAGGTGAATAGATTTTACACTTGGACTGCTCCATGTTCTTGAGAGTTTTGCAAGCAGCCCTCTCAATCTCTCAGTGTCCCTAATCTTTGCCAGATAAAACTAGAATCCTGATGCAATTTTCATACTGGTATCTCAAAATTAAATAAAAAGAGAGAGGATGTGAAATGGGAGGCAGAAAACAGATTTTATCAGAATCAGTCAGCTGGACTGACTTGGTGTTGACCTGCACCTCATGTAGTCACTTACCCCAGGGCTAGAGAATTTCAAACCGCCTGGTACCAGGGAAGAATTCAGAAATGTCTAAACCCATTGATTTCCTATCAACTTGAGTCTTGTCCACACAGGAAACTTGCACCTGCTGAATTTAAATCAGCTGTTAATCTCTGTGTGGAGCTAAACTGGTGTAAGCCCATGTGAGGTCATGTTATTGTCATGTACTTACAAACCAGCAGGGAGACGGGAATGGAAGCTCTTTCCTGCCTCCCTATCTCATTTTTAAGCAAGAGTCAATCCTAATTTCACCTTCAGGCTCAGGAAAGCAGGAGTTGAGCTGACAAGGCTCAGTTAGCCCAGGGGATGACTCCAGTTATGCTACTGGACAGGTTTCTGTGTGTTTGAGCACTAATGTGACGGGTGAAGCAGAGCCCACTGCCCAGTCGAAGCTCTCCCAGTACACAGGGAGTGGGCACCCTCCAGGCACAAAACTGCTTTCTGTCCCATTCCTGTTCCTGCATACTGATGCTGCTGATCCAGACCATTATGAGCAATAGGAACAAGCCCTGACTAAATCCAGATGGCTTACACCATGCAACAGAGCCTTACCTAGGGCATTCCATTCAGTTAGAAACAGGGATGGACTTAGTCAGGGTCCTGGCAGAGCCTGTCCAATGTACATCACTGTCCTGACAGGAAAGAGCTGGGTTGGAGTCTGATTTATCTGGTGGTTGTGGTAGGATCCTGTTCCTGTTGAGGAGCTGACTGCTGCCATATCCACAGCCAGGGCCCTACGTGCAGCCCACCATGGCACCACACAGCCAGGACCTCCTGGACATGGGGAGCCAGGGGGAACTGCATTCCCAGTCAGCTGCACGTGGTGCCAAAGAGCTGCCTGAACAAATGGTGGGCTCTGTGTTGGAAATATGCTTAAAAGCACATTCTTCCTCCCTGGAGCTACACTGTGTGAGTCACAATGGGAGATGGAGTGATGGTCAGGCCTCCTCTACCAGAGCCAGCCATGCTGGCTGGAGACAGGTTGTCCCCAGCAGCTCCTCAGCAGTGCCCAGCTCTGCTGGCAGCAGGATCCAGTCCTTGTCCCAAAGCACAGGCTTTAGTCACCTCTACTGCGGGCATTAGTCTAACCCTTCATCTCCTGTGGGTTTCAGTGCACTCTGCTGTGTGTCTCAGCAGGAATAGGCTGTGTTTTATTTTTCCCCTCATTGAGTGGACACTGTTTTGTTAATCTATTGTGTCAGTACTGGGTTTAAAATAGGTAGATCTGCTCATCTGCATTACAGGTCTGCTGCTGGTCTCCTAATGAAACAAAACACCTTGCTGTTGGCCTTTGGAGTGCCAGGGATCCCTGAGTTTTTGTATTGTATTTGAATATTTATGTACTGTGAAAAACTAGGCACTTTTCTAAATAAATTAAGCTGTTCATCTGAATGGGTTTATTCTAATCATTCAGAGTTATAGTAATTTCCCAGTAAATGTTAGCAAAATCTCAACTTCCTCAGATCTAGGTTCTTTACTGCAGGAATGAAAGAGCAATACTAGAAAGCATCTGAAATAATTAATTTTTATTTTTATGTCCCTCTCCTGTAAATTTTAAAAGGGCTGGGCTCAGCCCTGAAAGTGCATTAAAAAATATTTTCCCCCAAACAAGCCTGGACTGCAAATGATCCTTCACCTCAAGACTCATGTAGAAAACAGGATTTATGGTGAAAATACTAGGTCAGCATAAACCATAATGGTGCTGTAATGATGGTGAAGACTGGATTGGTTATTTCAGTTTGTTTCCTATAGAAGGAAAAAAAAAAGAGGCATATATCCTTACCTAAAGAAAAATGACTGTAGAACAAGCAATAATTCTTACATTCTGTTTTGGTAATACCTTCAATTTAACAACTGTCTGTGAGGAGTTTTTCACAATGAGTTATTTAGTCACTATGCCATCTAGGGTATAACTGTCATTCTGAAGGGAACATCCATGCTATGATTTGCTGTCAGTCTGTTGTACACTGTAAGTCTATTCATTTTTTTCCTTAACAGGTGAAGATAATGATGAGATACACAGTAAAAGATAGATGATAAAAACAATTCTTTAAGAAAAAAAAAACCAGAAGGGGTTTGGGAGAAAAATATGATAAAATGTTCCATTCTTCCTTTTAAAGTACTGTAATAAAACATGTCTGAGGTGAAGTACAGATAACAAAACAGCAGAGCATGGGTCTGCAATCCCAGCAAGATATCACATAAAGAACAATCATGAAGCATTGCTATCACAGTTGCTTGTCACACATTATTAACAGGAGTGTTTAGGACTATTGAATAATCGTGCTAAAGGGACATGATCAACTTTCAAAAAAGGTGCTGTATTTGTATCAGTTGTATTTGACTTGACAGAATTAAGAGTAATATCAAACCCAAAGATTTTAAAGTCAGAAGAGGCTGTTTTGATCTCCTCAACCAGCTTCCAGCACAACACTGATCATGGAAGCGTTGTAATGGTTTTTCCTGAAATTAGCTCAGTAACTTGCTGCTCAGAGGAAAACCAAATCCAAATTACCCTGCTCATGGTAACTGACAGAGGTTCCTGAAGACTAGAGGAGAGCAAACCTCACTCCTATCTTCAAGAAGTACAAGAAGGAAGAATGTGGGAATCACTGGCCTGACAGTCTCACCTCCACCCCTGGGAAGGTGGTGGACAAAACCCTCCCTGAAAGTGTTTTCAAACAAGAGGGACAAGGAGACTGGGGATGAGTATCCATATATTTATGAAGTGGAAATTGTGCTTGAGCAACACTGATAGCCTTCTATAATGAAGTGGCTGCCTTGGTGGATGAGGGAAGAGTAGTGGATGTTTACCTTGGCTTTAGTAAAGCCTTTAAAACCATCTCCCATAGCAGTATAATGCACAAGCTGAAAAAGTATGGGTTAGATAAGTGGACAGTGAGGTGGATTGAAAACTGGCTGAAAGACTGGGATCAGAGGGGTATGAACAGCGTCAGAAAGTCCAGTTGTAGGCATGTCACTAATGGTGCATCCCAGGGTCAACACTTGGTTCAATACTATTAACATCTTCATAAATAACCTGGATGGTGGGGCAGAGCGTACACTCAGCAAGTTTGCCTTGATGCAACACTGGGAGGAGTGGCTGATACGTCAGAGGGTCACACTGCCATCTAGAGGGAACTCAACAGCCTGGAGAAATGGGCTGACAAGGACCTTATGAAGTTCAACAAGGAGATATGTGAAGTCCTGCACTGGGGGAGCAACAACCCCAGACACTCAGACGGGCTGGAGGCTGACCTGCTGAAAAGTAGGTTTGCTGAGAAAGACTTGGGGTCCTGGTGGACAACAAGGTGATTGTGAGCCAGCAATGTGACTTCATGGAAAAGAAGGCAACCAGCCTCCTGAGCTGCATTAGAAAGAGAGTTGCTCAGCATTGGTGAGACCATCTGGTTTGCTGCATCCAGTGCTGGGCCCCCCAGTAAAAGGGAGAGATGAACATACTGGACTGAGTCCAACAAAGGGCCTTGATGAAGAGACTGGAGCATCTCTCATATGAAGAGTGGCTACAAGAGGTGGATTGTCCATCCTGGAGAACAGAAGGCTTAGGTGGATCTCATCAATATGTAGAAACACTTAATGGGAGGGAATAAAGACAAGGGAGCCAGACTTCTTGGTATTTCTCAATGACAGGACAATGGCAATGGGCACAAATTACAATGTTAAATCCAATCTGAATGCAAGAAGATGTTTTTTTTTTGTTCTCTTCTTCTGTGAGGGTGGTCAAACACTGGAAAAGGCCATGCAGAGAAGCTGTGGAGTCTCCATTTGTTATCACACTCAAAACCACAACTGGATATGGTCCTGGACAGCCTTCTGTAGCTGGTCGTGTTTGAGCAGGGTCTGGACTAGATGACTTCCAGAGATTCCTTCCAACCTCAACTATTCTATAACTACATTTATCAAAAACTTTTAAGATCAGCTTCATAAGGAAGCTGAACAGGAGCCAGCAGTGTGCCCAGGTGGCCAAGAAGGCCAATGGCATTCTGGCCTGTATCAGGAACAGTGTGGCCAGCAGGACCAGGGAAGTGATTCTTCCCCTGTACTCAGCACTGGTGAGCCCACACCTGGAGTGCTGTGTCCAGTTCTGGGCCCCTCAGTTCAGGAAGGATATTGAGGTGCTGGAGCAGGTCCAGAGAAGTGCAACAAGGCTGGTGAAGGGACTCGAGCACAGGTCCTATGAGGAAAGGCTGAGGGAGCTGGGGTTGTTCCGCCTGAAGAAGAGGAGGCTCAGGGGAGATCTCATCACTCTCTACAACTCCCTGAAAGGAGGTTGTAGCCAGGTCGGGGTTGGTCTCTTTTCCCAGGCAACCAGCAGTAGGACAAGAAGGCACGGTCTTAAGCTCTGTCAGGGGGGAGTTTTAGGCTGAATATAAGAAAAAATTTTTTACAGAGAGAGTAATCAGGCATTGGAATGGGCTGCCCAAGGAGGTGGTGGATTCACCGTCCCTGGAGGTTTTTAAGATGAGATTGGATGTGGCACTTAGTGCCATGGTCTGGTAACCACGGTGGGGTTGCATCAAGGGTTGGACTTAATGATCTTGGAGGTCTTTTCCAACCTGGTTGATTCTATGATTCTATGAGTCTATGATATTTTCAACAAACTCCATAGTTAGCAATCATATTTCCTCTTTTGTTTGTTTGTTTGGTTTTTGGTTTTGTTTTTGTTTTGTTTTGTTTATTTGTTTATTTGTTTTTAATTTGAATCTGTCAACAGGAATCAGGGAGAAAAAGAAAGTTAAAATAGGTAAAACAGTCACAGGCTGTGTCACCAAGACACAAACTGTGATATTTAGCACTACAGTCAGTTCTTTGCCTAGGTTTCCAGTTGACAATATCCCTTTAAACTAAAAAAGAAAAACTATCTGGTGACACAGCCAGTTACTTTTTGTCACCCTGTCTTTAGGCCACTTGGAGATATCTGCATTGACATTAAAAAGCCATTATAAGCAATTTAAACTCTGAATTGATCCTGACATACAGTCAGATCTTCCTCATATGCCCTTTCAATAGTTCTCGATTCAAACTGAGAGCAAGCATCACCCTATAAACAGAGGAGATAATTATGTTTTATTGATTAGCCCCTCAAGGTATGAATGAAAACCAAGCAGATATCTGAGAACAGCCATCAATGTGGTTTTTATATTGTAGTATCTCAGCGTTTTCCTTTCCAAATATTGCCTAAATGTGGTCTTCTAACATGGAACCTGTGCCCAACAAAATTTTGCCACTGGCTTCAATGTAGATTTGTAAATGGTGATTTTATATACTTCCCACAATTGTTTCCCAGTGTTACGGTTATGGCTACCTTGGCAGGTAGCTCAGCCCCACACAGCTGCTCCCTTCCTTTTTCCCTCCCAGCTGGATGTGGAAGAAAATCAGAAGGGTAAAAGTGAGAAAGAACAATTTAGATAAGTCTATTATTAATGCCTTAACTCTGTGTGTCTTCCCTTCCTCCTTCTTTCCCAAGCTGCTGTTGCTGAATGTGATGCTATATGGTGTGGGATACCCCTTTGGTCAGGTGGGGGCAGCTGTCCTGACTGTATTCCCTTCCAATTTCTTATGCACCCCCAGCTTTCTGGCTGGTGGGGTGGAGTGAGAAGCAGAGAATCCTTGATGATGTGTAAGCCCTACTCAGCAACAGGTAAGATACAGTGTTTTATCGACACTGTTTTGTTCACAAGTCGAAAACACAGTACCATACGAGCTGCTATGAAGAAAATTAAGTCCATCCCAGCCAAAAGCAGATACCCACTCAGTTTCCTCCTAACACTGCTTCATTCATTCGCGATATGTGGCTCACAACCCCTCAGAGGCATTGTGGACTGCCCCCTTTCTCTAGCAAACTGCAACCCCCTTCACAGTTACCAAATGCAACAAATACTCCTGTTTAATCCAGTGTCAACTTTGATTGGCTTCAATTTTGCTAAGTAAGGATTTTAGCACCTGCCCCATCTATCCCATAACAAATCTACCACAGCAGATTCATCAACAGGCATCTGACTGAGGATATTTCCAGTTTACTGCTGAACCTCTAATCAACCATTTCACAACCTTCTGCTTTTTGCTAATTAAGCCCATCAGCAATCAGAACTAGGTATGTGAGAAAAAAAGGAGAATTTAACTGTTCTACATATGAGTTTATCTTACTGTTTGAGAGGAGGAGAAATAGCTTTGTTAGGATTACTGTCAGTCATTTGAACTGGCAACACATTGCACTGAAAAATAGTGAAATTGTTCACAGCTGTTACTACAATAAATTTAAACTCAGATGCTCGCTTTTGGGTTACTAACATATGTATAAATAAAACAAACACTGCTCTTTTCTTGCCTGCTCCTTTGGCCCCACCAAGTAAGCACTGAGATGACTGCTCTCGTATTTGCCCTTTCCAGTTTTCTCCCAGACCAACAAATGGGCTTATCCACAGGGAACCTGTCAGAGCATACTTTCTGTGTTTTAGTAGAACTATGCCCCAGTAGTTACTGCAATGTCACCCACTATTTTGTTCTGTTCAGTATACAGCAAAAAGAGGTCCACAGACCTCATAAAAGAGAGGAATTTTCTATGTGAAAATAATTAATTAGTACAGTGAAGTCCAGGTATACACCATAGAAATCTGCCTCCTTCTTGTATTGTGTGTTCCTACATTGACAGCTAATTGATGCTGGAGTGCCCACATATGTGTTACAGAAACAAGATTTCTGGATGCACTGTACCACTCTATAGAAAGCACGAGATGTTCATGGCAGCCAGGAGACCCCAAGAGAAACTGCAGAGGCCTTGTGTCTCTGTTGTGTTATACCTCTACTTTCCTGTCGACTTTATGTTTGCAGCAAATGCCAGTTCTCCTCTTCCAGCATTGTCAGAGCTTGCATGGGAGGAGGGAACTGCCAAGACATTGCAGAAGGGGGTTTTGCAAAAGTGCTGGGTAGGTATGTTCTGGAGCCAGGTCTGGGTTGCTGTGGGCTATTGTGCTTGGTACAGGTGCAGCTTGGTGGAGGTGACGAACCTGTGGCATCCTCAAAGTCTGGGTCAATGTTGTACTACCAGAAGAAGGATTCCTGCCTGATACTGTGATCAGAACCAGGTGCTCCACGAGTCTGCCAGATGCCCACATTTTTACACAACTCCCACCCCATCCTGAGGAATTTAATTTTAAGTGAAAAAGTCCATCTGTGTCCCAGAGGGAACAGATTGAGATGCATCATATCAAAACCTGTTTCAGGACACAGCCACAAAAATATCATGATTACACCAATTGGATTCATTGTGTGGGCTTTAATTAAGAAATAGTTTGATAACTTGCAGCTATAGGGAAGTACTTACTAAGCCCACACCTCCTCTTACACTCTCTGTGATTCTGTAGGCTCAAATTGACTCATACCTGTCAAAAAGAGGATGCATAGGCTCCCTGCATTAAGAAGAGCAGAAACAGGACCAAATGGAGACACCAGAATGTCTCAGTGTGTCTTGCCAACATGCTGTCAGGCCCCCTGGCTCCTGCCTTGGGGGTGACTACATTGTCCCCTGAGCAGGACTACTTTGGGTTGCTCTTGCTTCTCCAAAGTCCCCATTTTTATCCTGCATAGATGAATAGATGTGTTAAGATATCTGCTATTATCATATATAGTTGAACAGTCTCAAGGATTGCTAGAAGCAGCAGAAAACTGATCACAAAAATCTAATTTTGTTAGGAAAACAGTATGAAAACATCCACAGAAATCTCTTCTGCAGAAATATTCACATCACATAAATGGCTGCTATCATGAAGGGAGATAAAAGGATGGACGAATTTCTCTGAGTGCTTCATTGGCCCTTCTAGATTCTGCACTGCAGCAGCAGCAAAAAATGTATTGAAAAATGTACAAAAATGCATAACCAATAGGTCCACACCCTTACAGAACTACAGTTCCCATGGATTTCATTAGAGTTAGGTAAAGAAGCCTTGCTTTGGACTTGCTGGGCAAACAGTCCCTCTGCAATTGTTTTTAGTTGTTTTAAAAGCTTTCTGTTCATGAAATACAAGATGAAAAAACCATAAACAATTTGTTGTGCCCAGAATTATCCCACTAACTAAACGTATGAAAAGGCTGTGATATACAGGGCATATTTTCCTCAGTGATAAAATAAGAATGACCTCTGTGACTTCATTTAGGTTCCACCTCTCCTGAGTTACGAGCCATTCCTCACTCATAAGGTATATCCCATATCTCACTCAAACTCTCAGTGGACCACAAAACTCCCTTCCAGAAAAAATTATGCTTCCCTCAGTCTGTGGAGGATTACCCACGTCAGGCAAAGTTATATTATTGTCTTTAGTGCTGCTAGGAATTACTTGCAGGATGTTTCAGCTCATTACCCCAAGTTTTCATCAGCTATTTTCTGAGCACGGTAACCTTTCTGATGCAGGTACTGTATATATCTACAGTATTGATTCTTCTTCTCCTGCTACATTACATGCAATACATGTAAACAGAAGAGTGTTTTGCTACTGCTTAGCAAGGTGCAAAATGGTAGCGGAACTTGCAGCTACAAAACACAGATAAAACCTCGAAGTAATCAGCTGAACTGTCATGGAATTAATTCCATGATAGAGTGGAAGCAATTATTTGCACTGATATGTCTTATTGGAAAATACAATCAGTACTAAACCAATCCTGTTAGTGTTGTCAAGGACACATTTAGCTCCAAATGCTCCCCTTTTAATCAGTAACCAGTTATTAATTAATTAGGTAGTGATCATGTTTTTCATACATGTGTATTATTATTGCACTTGATATTGTGCCTCTGCACAGATCACTGTTAATTTGCTGCGAGTGCAATTGTGCTAATGTGCTCTAATGCCAGCGATTATCACAAGGACGGGGAACCTAACACTTAACCTAAAATCGTACTGAATTGTTCTCACTTCTGCTCTCTTACTTCCAGCTCCAGCCTGCTCTTGCCTGGATGAGGGGTGCCAGGAGAGAGCTTCTAATAGTGGGAGTGTCAGAAAATGGAAACCAGCAATGGGACAATCAGAGCCAGGAAAGGGAATCAAGGCTGAGTACTTTGGAAGGCACATGTGGCCCTGTGCCACGGGAGGCTGTGCTGTGGCAGTGGCAGGGCTACCCACTCCCTGCCTGCAGCCAGGTCACTGCCTGACACCACCAGGGAAAGAGGCAGCTCCTAAAGCAGATGAGCAGGTAAGCAGAATATGAAACAAAGTGAAGGTGTCTCACAGCTCTCCCTTGTCTGCTGTATTGCAGGGAAAGATGTGGTCCCTTTTTTCCTTTTTGGTCACAGCTTTGCAAAATCATCAGTTTTAATGGTGGCGTGAGGCTACCCATAGAAAACAATGTATTTGTTAACAGCTCACGCAGAAGGAATACCCTGTCCTCCTAGTATTAGTGATGCTTAGTTATGTTTACTAAATAATGTATTTTTCAGATTTTTCTTCCAGTCTTAAAGTTTTTAGCAGGACCTGATACCAACTGTGTCAGGAGCGAAACAAATACTAGTAGAAAATAGAATTTATTGGAATTGCATTTAATAGGGGCCAGAAGCAGTGAACTAAGGATATTCAGCAGAAGTAGTTCAGTCAGAGATAGCTAAACTTTATACTGTGCTTATTTACATGGAGAGTCCTGAACTGGAGATTAGCTATTTATCAACTGCATGATGGAATGAGAAACAGCTGCAACATATTTCAGGGTAAGCTTGATATTTTATTCCCTATAAATCCACAGTTTCAAATTCAGCTGTGGTTTATGCCTGTGGGAACATGGAATAAAGGTATTAGCTTCCCACATTGTTTTGTGGCTTCATGCCCACGTATATCAGAGCAAATTTAGTTTATGTTGGTTCAGTTATTCACCTGAATTTCCCAGATACAAAAAGGACTTTTAATATTTGTAATGATAGCAAGTATATGTGCAAAAAAAATAAGCTCCCAGAATACAATATGTGGCATAGATAGCAAAACACAGCTTCCAGCTACTGTTAAAGCATTTCCCTATCCGTGCCTTCGCAAGGATTTCACTTCAGGATTGTGCTGTAACTCCAACAGTTTCATTCCCAGACTTGTGGGTTTTTTCCTGCTTTTGCCAGATCAGAGGGTCAATTCTGCCTCTCACTCCAAAAAGCTGTTCCTAGGTCCCCAGTGGAGTAATTTCTGTATTATAAACTTCTATTCCTGACCCCACCAAGTCCCCTCATGTCTGCAGCTGCAGGCAGCCCCGCTCCTGCAAGCCAGACACCACTGCCTAGGAAAGGCAAATGGCCCGTGCTGATCTCCCCATTGGCATCTCACATTTTGAATGGGAGAACAAAAAAACGACTGCTGCTAACCACTGCAGTATGAGTCTCTAATTTGTTCAGATCAATTTCTGTCAAAGGCAGCCTGGAAGCTTTTTTTTTTCCAGCTTGTCTTTGCAATGTTTCTTTCTCTCCCGCTGCTCAGTTCAGCCTCATTGGCTTTTATCTGGTGACCTATTGTTATCAAGGGCTCCCCAACAGATCCCTTGGATTTGCACAGGTCACTCCTGGTCTGCCATGGGGAAGCTTAGCTCAGATATCTGCTTGATTTCAACTCTTTTGCATGGTAAGGATGTTAGTCTACCTGTAAGGACTATCTAGACTGGCTTGATTGATTGATTTTTGATACATAAAGGAGAATACTACTTTTTTATTTTTTTTTTTCTGAGAGAGGGAGGGCTTTAGATCTCTCCAAGTTCACGAATGTCTGAGAAGAGATGCAGGCAAAGATATAACTTTAGGCTCCTGCCCATTCATAAAAGGAAAAAATTCAAAATATCTATGTCAAAGACTAGTAAATCTGAAAGTCGTTACTTTTTTTTTTCATGAATATAAGATTTAAAAGAAAAATCTATTCACTGTAGCTTGTCAGTGTTTTGGGGAATGCTATTAATTTCTTACCATCAGTGTTTTCCAGATAGCAGTAGCCTATCTCTCTTGTACTTTGATCTCCCTCAAAGTCAAAATATAAAACATGAAGGTGAAGGTTCTTGCTCTGGAAAAGCAGAGGGCATCTCCTATCAGTAGGATTATGGTTGTTACCAAAAATATAATACATTTAAATAAAAAGAACAAAGCGAAAGAAAAAATAATTTCTACTTGAGGGTTCATATGGCAGCATTTTGTGGTTTTGTTTTTCAGAATTTTTTTGTGAATTTGAGTAAAATAGTCAGTTTCTTTAGCAAATAAATAAATTTTAAGATATCTTGCTGTCTTCTCCAATTAGTAGCCAGCATCAAGTGGAAGGGCAAATACAATCTACAGAGTCCTTCAGCCATGATGAGATACTTGACAGGGTAAATGTTGCTGTTTCAGGCCATGCCCAAACCATCAGAGAACCAGACAGATGGGTATGAGTTATGATCAGCAGGAATGTGCTGCAGTAATGAATGTGTATTTTTGAAGAAGTCAAGAACAGAATGGACAAAGATATCACATCAAGAACTCATGCCTGCTGTTCTGGTAATATCCATGTAATTCTATATAGGAAAAAATCCTGGTTGGCCTTTAATTGAGCACTGAAGGGAGAACATGCAATGCCACAAAAGGCAGCAAAATATGACAGTATCTTAATGTGTTGTCAGTCCTTGCTGGGAATAGCAAAACCCTTGGGCTGAGTTGCAAGCTTAATGATCCATATGATCCATAGGAATGAATGTGCCAGGACTTTTTTGGTTTTCTTAGGTAAGAGTTGATAACTACCTTTAGCATCTGTGAACGTGTTTTCCAGAATGGTGACCCTCATGGGAGATTCCTCATCTCTCCATGTGATCGTGTTACAGCTGCTATAAACATTATTGTAGGACAGTATTTTCATGCTGCTTTCTGAGTGGTGCCTGCTAACTTTTGGCTCAGAGAACAGTTTTAACAGCTACATGATATGTTTCTTTTTTCGTGCAAATTGCTGATATTCAGACACAAAGATTCAGTGTGTCTCTGATTTGTGTCTTGTGTGCATCAGTCAGCACACCTGCTGCTCATTTCTACCATAACCATGAACCTTCAAGGAACTTGACTTTATGCCTGTTGTGCTACCAACCGCTGCTCCCTATTTTTTTTCTAGTTTGTTTTCTGGTTTTTTTGACTGCTTCATGGCCACTGCTTTGGTTTGCAGAGGGCTTCTGCATAGCTGGGTCAGGTTTAAACAAGAATGTTCAATTTCTACACCTCTCTTGGACAGCATTTCTCTGCAATGACCAGGACAACCAAGCCCTAACAGTGTTTGTGGTGCTGCTATGAGCTGTTCTCCATATGACGAGTGTATAAGGGTCATTAGGCTCCCGGGGTTAGAATGACTTGTGTGTATATCAAAGAGAGTAGAAGAAAAGAGGGGTTTGATGCAGGAGTAATGAGTTTATTCTCCAATATCCCTGAGAGGATTATTCCTTAAAAGAATAGGGCAAAGTTGATTTGGATAAGAACTAATTATCAAACAAGAAGAAGCCAGTGTAGCTGTCTCCACCTTCCCCACGAGACCTTGGAGACACACATTATTCCTTCTGTTTAACCCAGTAAAGCGATGACCCACATAGGAGGGAAAAGAGTTGATTGTTATTTCTCTGAGTATTAATGCCCAGTTCATAGAAGATAGTCTCAGAATAGGAACTCAACAAGGAAATGACAAGAACAGAGGAACTTAGAAATCATGAGATGCTTAGAATATTTTTTCTGAACAAACCGAAACATTCATTTTGTTCGTTAACTATGATTAGGGAACGTTCTCTTTCCACCTTTAGTTTTTAAAGACAAACTAGATAAAGAGAACAGAAGAAGAAACAGCCCACAAGGAATTTGTGCAGCAAATTTATGTGACTTCAGTAGCATGGGCTCATTTGGGTTACATCTTATTGTAGCACTGATTTTAAGGTGCCATCGTCTGAATTCAGGTCTGATTGTGGGGCTGGTGTCAGGAGCAGATGTCGTGACAAGCAGGTTAAGAGCAATCATGCTATGGTGTTTCCATATCAAATGACTACTCCAGTTCAGAAGGCAAATAGGAAATAATAGTTAGCTTGCTTGGAAGTAGACTTTGACTTGTCAATTAGAAAACTAGAAAGGATGAAAAAGCAACATGAATTTGTCTAAACATTATATTAGGGTATTTAAGATAGAGGAAAAAAGTTTTATGGATGCATTAATATTTTATGTGTCCTAGAATTCAGTCTAAGAAGTTGATGGGTATCATGAGACATAGGCAATATTGATTGCTTTAATTGAATAAAACTTTATGATGAAAAGAGATGGATAATTTACCCACCTTCCCAGTGATTGTGTGTATTTATCTCCCATTTCTATTTCTCAGGAGTTTATAAAAATATTTATCTTAACAAAAGTTCACATCATGCATCATGCACATGCAAAAAGAAAAAAACCCACCCTTGCTCTAATAAATTTTGCTCCCATTAGAGATCCAAACTCACTTGTAAGATGTTCATATAAAGAAAGCACTACATGAACAACAAAGGATTTTACTATCTCAAAGAACCTGAGCAAATTCTCTGTTTGGCTGTATAAATGTCTAAACACATAAATCACATTTTACATCCAGGATAACAAGTCCAAAGTCTCTTCTGTCCATTACTTCTCAACAATCCTAAGACTAAGCCCTAAATATATTCCACCCATTGATTTTTATGACCTGCATGCTATTTCTTGTGTGTGTGCGTGTGTATGAACATAATCATTCCAAGCTGCAGTGTGCATGAACAGTTTCGCTGAGATGAAGGGCCAGGAGAAATCTTGGTTTTCTCCGTGACTACTTCACAAATGCACTCTTTAAAAGCTAACAGATGCAATAAAATAAAATGGACAAAGACGTTCCCCACTATTGGGGGAAGGGAGTGGTCCCTCTGCTACAGGTGGCACTGGGATTCTCAGCAGCATCACTAGGGAAACTGGAGGCTCTGAGCTGATGTCCTGTCAAGGTGCACTGGCATTTTGTGCTGTTAGTTTTCCCCTTACACGACAATGATCTGCCTGCCACACGGCTGGCACAAGGACCACAAGAGGGAGGTAGTCATCATAAAATAAATGGTAGGAGCTTGCTTCTGATACACTGTACATAGGAGGAAAAGTCTGTTTGAATAATTAAGGCTTCCTAGATGTGACTACAGACAAAAATAGATAAAGAATGTGGTCTTGGGATGACTGTAACAATCCAGCTCAAACAGCAAAGGCTTTGCATGGAACTCAACCAAAGAAAAATTCACTCTGGGCACTTGTATTACAGCTCCATTTAGTGGAGTGGAACGATCATGGCTTGTATTAAGTAGGTAATAATGAAGCATCATAAACAAAGTCAGTATGCAAGTCCAAGATTAAGCGGCAGCTTTAACGAGGTCCAGCTTGCCAGGAGCTTTTTGAAGTGTCCCTAGCTCACTTACAAAGCCAGAAAACAACAAAGGCAACTCTGACAGCTGTGAGAGTGTCTGGTTTAGAAGGAGGTTTTATGTCTGGATAACACCAGACTGGGAGTCAGCTTTCATGTACTAACTAGCTCTGCTCGTTGCTGGAGCCCTAATCATTCTGCACAAACTGTCTTACCCTAATGGGTTGCACAAAGAATAATTCTTCACAAATAAGATCCACACCATCAGCTTCCCAGATAGGCAAGGCTGGTTTATCATGGTAAATAGCAGAAGTCAGCAGAGTCCATACTGTGTCTCACTAGCCATGTTTAATAAGCAATGTAGACTCTGAAGGGAAGAAATCAAATGCTGTTTCTGTGGACGCATGGATAGCATGAAGTATTGTCAACTACTAAAGGGTTAAAACAGCAGCCAGCAGCCAAGTTAGATGGTTAAGTCAGATTTACCCTACTCTAAATGCACTGTAGTCACTGTGGACCCTTCATAGTCTTTATAAAGGAAAATTAGATATTTTTGCTTTTTCTTTTTTTCAGAGAAAGGAGAGTTTTGGATTGCTTATAAACTTAAATTACGTAAGTGTATATATATTTGAGAAAGATGCCTTTCACCCTTAAAGATTTTTTCCTTGAAGATATTACAATTATTTTTTCACTTCTGTAAATGAAGATCAGCCATTCATTAACTAATTAGCATGATTATTACAGTGGTCTTAAGTATTATTAATTAGGTGAGTGGTACATTTATAATTTAACATCTCTTGTTAGAAGAGTTCTGTTTAGCATACCTAATGCTCCAAAAACCTCAGGCCTCTATATCATATAGGACTTAAAGACAAGCACAGGGGATCCTGTTGGAGTTATCTGTGGCTGGGAGTCACACGTTACAGCAACTGAGGAGCAAAAGACACTTCTTTCTACAGCAGGAGCTGCAGCATTACTGTAGCCCACATGATGAAAAGTAATGAGTTGTTTTGCAGTGATGACTGGTTTCCACGTGTAAACCCTTTTATGTGTCTACATATATGTTCTGATGCTATGAGAGCAAGTGACCAGAGTCCTTTCTACCCTGTTTATTTATTTCCAGTAATTCCATGTAGGTAGCCCTTCTGCATCTCCCTTTGATCTTGCATAGATTATATACATTAAAACATGGTCACCTCATCTAAGACTCAAGCTGTAATGTCTCTGGGGCAATAATTATCTTTTATGTTGGACTTCTATGAAGGGTGAGTGTTGGACTTCTGTGAGCCTAAAAGTGACTACAATCTTATTAGCATCCAGGATAATAATAACAGTATACAATACACTAATGCTGTGCCTCTAAATTGGTTCTTTTGCCATTGTTTTGCTTAAGGAACTGTAATCCTATAAATGTCTTGATTGCCTGTAGCTGTAATTATAAAGAGCAACTTTCCCCACCTACAGAGTAGGAAATAGATGGTTGAAAACCAAACATTATTGGTATTGCAGAGGCATGTCTCTGGTCCCCACCATCCCTCTTTCTTGCATCCCCCTGTCAGGAGCAACACACACACCTATCAGCTGTTTCTCTTTGCGCAGCAGAAAACAGAGAAGGTTATAAAACAATGTACCTGCTCACTTGACCACAAAGCTCTTCACAGAAACGTGCTGGAACAGCTCCTCGAAGCTCAACGCCTGCTCTGTGTGCTGCTGCCCTTAATTCTGGAGTCAAATCTATCACTGCCAACCTCAGTCCTGGCTTAATTGCGACACGGGTGAGAGGGCATGGTTGCAAGGAAGTTGGCAAATGAGGATAGTGAGAGAAATAAAGTGAAGGAGGCAGAAACAACTGACACAGCATGAAAATGAACCAGTTTGGCAGCACAGGGAAACAGGTTTCTGGAGGGAAGTGGGTGAGAGGTGTGTGGTATGGGGCTTTCCCTGACATGGTGGTCGTTCTTTCCATGGTACTGCCACCTTCACACCAAGGTGACACTGAAGTTAACTGGCAGGAATCCTTGACCTGCTTGAGGTAAAGAATCTTAACAATGGCGTACTGAGGTTGTTTCAATCAACAAGTGAAGTTTTGGCAAATAGGGGATTTAGCTGTATTCAAAAGGTTAGCTGTATTTACCAGAGGAAAAAACCCTGCTTCTTTTTGATGATATACACACAAAACACAATGAGGTTTCATTTAAATAAATAAATTGACAACCACTGCTCTGGAGGCTCTGGATGTGAACCGGTACCAGCAGCGTAAAGTCATTTCAAAACAGAGTGAATGTGATTTTCACACCTATTCTTTTCTAATTTAGATCCTTTTGAAATCCAAGCACTCCTCTATTACTAATTCGTTATGCCAATATTAATTAATGGTTTTGCTCTACAGCAGTAAGAATGCTGTTTAGACTGAGATAGATTAGAAAGACTTGAAGATTAATAAAACAATCTGTAAATTGGTCAGATGCAGTTGGGAGCCACCTTGATCTCCTGAAATGAGCACACTGTACTTGGAAACCCTGGGAGTGTGTTGTGTGCATGAATTCCTGGCAGTGTAGACTCATTAGGGCTGGTTAGGTCAGCACTCTCTGATTTCACTTCCTGTTTTGGAATGTAAGAACATGAGCTTCAAAGGTGGGGAAAAACAGTTGTCAGACTTCTATAAAAGCTGATAATTGAAGAAATTGCATGTTATTTATGGACAGTAAGAATTCAGACCAAATATGCTAGAAAACAAGGAGCAATATTTAGTGACTTACAGAAGGTGCAGTGATTCATTGTAATTTCCATTCTCCTGACTCACTTTATCTCTGCCATGAGTTTACCAGATCTCCAGGCTTCTATCCTGGCTATTTTTGATCAACATGGTATGCCCAGCCTCAGATTATCAACAGTATTTATCTTGCACTTCAGTGCATAGCACAGATAAAACATTTGGTTTGAGGAAGAACTGGCAAATCTTGTGACCATTTCAGCTGGTTCTTGGATTATCTCAGCTGCCTTCTCTTCACCCTATACATGGGCAAGAGCTCAGGTCTCCCAGTCACCATTGTGGCTGTATGAGACTCACAGAAGTGGATTAATGCACTGCTGATGGCAGTAAAGAAAACATAACCTCAATTATTTTGGCTTTAAATTATGAGATTACTTTTTTTTTTTCTGGTGTAAATCATAATATACTTTTGTTTTCCTTTTGAGTATAAGTTTGCAGTTAGCCCAAACGCATTGTGTAGCAATCACAGGAAAAAAAGTCAGAGGCACAGTGGTGCTTTTTTAAGAAAGCACTGGTTTAGTAAAGCGCTCAGAATTTCACAGCGTGTTTTCGGCATTAGCGGGTGAGGGGCAGGAGAGGCAGCTGAGGAACGAAGCTGGATGGCAGATGACCCAGGGAACTGACCTATTTCTGGCTTTGCTATTTTTGTAGTTTTTTGTTTCACCTAATTCCAAAGAGATCAAGGTGATAGGATTTTACATCCATGCTCTGCATTTCCTGGTGGTTCAGAAAGCCTCCTATGTAGACATCACTTCTCAGGACAGACTAGAGGGTATAGAATCATAGAGTCATAGAATTATTAAGGCTGGAAGAGACTTCCAAGATCATCGAGTCCGACCTTTGACTGAACACCACCATACCAATTAACCACAGCGCTAAGTGCCACGTCCAGTCATTTCTTGAACATCTCCAGGGATGGTGACTCCACCACCTCCCTGGGCAACCTGCTCCAATGCTTAACTACCCTTTCAGTGAAGAAATTCTTTCTGATGCCCAGCCTGAACTTCTCTTGTCACAGCTTGAGGCTGTGTTCTCTCATCCTGTCGCTGATTGCCTGGGAGAAGAGGCCAAACCCCACCTGGCTACAACCACCTTTCAGTTAGTTCTTCTTATGGTACTTCTTTTGATGTTTTAAGTTGAATTCCCTTAGTCAGCGGAGAAGTGTCTGTCAGTCCAAGGTCATGCCCAAGGCCCAGGCTGAGGGGCATCAGGTCCCCTGGAAGCCCTGATGAGCAAGGTAGAAACATAAGTGGTTCGGAGGCCCAGCTCATAAGACATCTGACTTTTTTTGACACTGTTTTGGACACTGTGAAATATAAAAGTTCGGGATAACTGGACTAACGGTGTTACAATATTTTTGGCTATTTCCTGTTTCCAGTCAGGTTGTAATCAGGAAAAGCCAGATTGTAACCACCTACACATCACTGGTAACAGCAAGGGGAACAGGAGCAGAGACATGTAAAGTTGGAACAGTCCGTGTAAAGGACAAATACAGAGACAAATACACTCTTGGATTCTGCAAAATACTCAAAATATAGGTGAAAACTTTTACAGTTGATCTTGTTTACCTCTCACCATAACCAATGAGATAGTTGTTTGGTATTCCAACAAATACAATGAAGCACATGAAAAGAGTCAATGGTTGGATAGAACAACAGTAGCTCATTCTGTGAAGAAATCAATCCTTCCTAACAAATTCTAGCCCTAAGCTGTTTGGATTTCAGGGTGCTCTCCTGCTTTTAAATACTTTTGCACATAAACCAAGCCTTCTTAGCAGGAATAGTTTTGAAAACTTGGCTTGAAACGTGTCCTTGAAAATGTGGTTCGCATAAAATCTGGGAGACCAGAAGGAGCTGAAACAATGTTTGGAGCAACAAGCTCTGACCACAGCTCATTGAGAGCTACACTCTCCTCAGCATGGTTACACCACTTTGACTGACCAACCAGCCAGATGGGCTGAATGTAACTCAGCTGAAGTCAGTGGAAATAGGTCTGTTGGTTTCTATGGAAGTTGAGTTATGACTTAAGGGAGCAACTCAAATTCAGGTTTTGTGTCACAGCTGCTATATCTGTTGATGAGAGCAGGTAGTAAGTAGGTCAACAGAAATCAGCGTTAAGGCTTATCTCCCAATTAATGTGCTGAATGCTGGCATTAAAAGGGCCTGAGTAATCTCTTAGTTGGACAATACATAACCACTCAAAAAATACTGACAAAGTTCAGTGACACCTTTTCACTGACATTTATACTTCCATAACAGTGAGAAGAAGAAGGTAAGGAGGGTAGCAGTCTACAGAAAGGAGAAAAGGCCATAAAAAAGGGAACATCGTCTGAAGAATGTGCCACCTAGTGAACAGTTGGAGATTGAGGTAAAATGTGATATTCAGGTAGAAGGTGATTTTGAAGCCAAGCAACCAGGGAGTATTTCAGAGAGCTCAGGAACTGAGTCAGTGATACTTGTGGTGCAGTTTCAGAATGTGACAAACCATCAGTTGAGGAATTTACCTGCTGACACACCCAGCGAGGTTCACTGGGGCAGCAAAGCACCCAGCAGAATGGGACTACTTCTTACCAGAATTAATTTGGGCAGGAAACACTATAGGTATCTCATTGAAAACTATGTGTACTTTGAAGGAGCACTGGAAGGATGAAACTACCGAGTTGGCCAAGGTTTCCAAAATGCCTGCAAAGCACGGTGTGAACATCACTGCGATTACTGAACTATGTTATTATCCCGCTGGTTCATGGAGTTTGCAAACCAGAATTAAAAGAAAGGGATGGAGGGTTATGGTGTATTTTAGAATTTCTCATATTTGTCATGTTTTCTTTTTGGAAACATAGGAAGGAATCTTATGAGTCAACAAATAAATTCTTGGGTCCTGCAGGCAATCACATCACCTAAAGGACTCCTCTCCTGTCAAACTCCTTGAACATATAATGCACATTTTTACTAATGTTAATGAGAATTGCTATTCATAATTTGCATTTACACACTACTTAAGGATCTTGAAGTGTTCTTTCATATAATATGCTCATTTTTATTACAGGCATGTTGAATTTAAATGACTTGCCTAGGGTGTCACTGAAAGCCAACAGCAGAATGACTCTTAGTGATCCTAGTGCTTCGCATTAAACCCTGGACATTAACAGCTTTCTTCATAAAGGGAGTTTTGTAATGGTAGATCACCTCCCCATGCTGGTGAATCAAACCTTTTCTGATAGTGAAAACAAATCAATAAATTACTTGAACACATGTAATGCTTCCCAGTGTCTTCTAATCCTGGCTTCCTTTGAACTTAGAAAATTGACACAAGTCTGAGTAACGCTAAGATAGCCTTTGGCATATGACCAACTATGAAATTCTTATGTGTGAAGTATGTACCTCAGATCTATATTTTCTGTATGAATACAGAAGTAATCTCTACATTTGTTCCAGAAAAACTTCAGAGCTTTCACTATCCCTTGTACTGTTGGAGGCATATATGAAAACAATAAAACCCCAAAACAATACAATAAAAAAAAAAAAAAACCAACAAAAAATCAACTCCAAAAGTAAGTCTATAATAAGCAAAAATCCTTAACTTTTCCAATGGCAGAATTGCTGTGACACAGGCACATTCCTTGTCATTGCTGTCTCCTCTGAATGACATGGTCCTCATAAAAAATTAACTCTAAAAGGAGGAGATGGGACATCCTTTTGTTTATGGTCTCCTTTCTATAAAGAAAGATGCAGTACCACAGAATTACCTGATTTTTCTACCTGTGTCAATGCTATCATTGTCTCTAGCAAATTAAAATGTTGATATTTCCCCTTAAATTTTGGCCTTTCATCTATGCCTCTTATGGAAAGGTTGAAAATTCTACCCAGCGATTTCAGGATACTATTTCCAAGCTTTTGCCTGTGGCATCTGGCTCTTTCTATGAGAAAAGAGTTGTTTTGTGGCATGGCACTTGCTCTAACACCAGAGGAACCATCTGGTAGAACAGTAGCACCTGCAGCAATACCAATCCCATTCATCAAAAGGATTCCTCCAGCGTGGCGGTAGCCACCCAGGAGCTCTCACCTGTGGCAAATGGTGACATTTACTCCTGCTGGGAATGTGGCTGGGCAGCCGAATGTTAAAGAGGGCCTGCAGGGCTGCCTGTGCTGCTTGACCCTTGGCCAGCTTCTTGCTACGTCCTGAGCCCTCAAACGTTCTCCCGTCCACTCGCACGGCCATCACAAAGCTCTTGATGTGCTGCTTCTCCACCGTCTCTGACAGGCAGACGTACCGCAGGCCTGACCGCAGCTCGTTCAGCAGCACCACGGGATTCTTCTCACTCTCGGCTTTGGATGCCACCCTGTGCTTGCTCTGCTTCCCGTGGCCCATTAAGTCCAGCGTGTGGCAGAGCAAGCGCCCGTGTCGGTAAGCGGTGGAGAGCAACTCGTTGTTAACGGGATTGTAGACTGAGAAGTCCTCACTGTGTGTAGATGGTTCAAACTCCTTGAACAGAGTGTCTGGAAAGTCTGCCTGATCAGAAGTAAAGTCCGTGGATGGGTTGATGCAGTTTCCCATGGCGAAGTGGGCTTGGCAGGCGTTGGGGAACTGAACGAATGACTTCAGGGCTAGCTCCGCAGCACGCATTTTGGCTTTCTTTTTTGTGGGCCCCGTACCTTCAAAGGTAAGTCCATTTACTTCCACAGCAACAGCAAAGACGGGAGCATGCACTGGGCCTGTCTGGGAAACCATTTTATATTGTAATCCTGGTTTAAGTTCGTGTAGCTGAACCAGAGCGTTCTTTGGCGTCACTGACCATGAAACTTTCTTCCAGATGAGCTGGAGTTTGCAGAAATGGCCATTATTGCCTTCCTCTAAGGGTCTTTTTCTCTTACTGCTAGGTGTTCCCCCTCTTGCCCTCTCAGTAGAGGCTATTGGATGATCCTCCAGGTTGCCAATGTTTCGATTTTCCTTTACTTCTGCACTGCTGGTACCTGTCAGTAAAGAAAGAAAAAACCTCATATTACAGTTATCATCATAGTAGCTGACATTATGCCTAGGGCTGGTAGAATAGCCAAAAAAGAAAAAAAATTAATGATAGATATCCTTGCTCAGCCCTTTCTATGAGTTTTCCTCCAATATCTGTATAATGGTTGGTTTATTATTTATAGCACAGATTTTTTTTGCATGTCCTGAATGTTTACTTGTCCCTAAAGATCCACTTCTATTAGTCATTAGCCTTCTGTTTTAAAAAAAATTACATCATTCAAAGATGAAGCATAACAGATACCACGTGACTTAAATGAACTGCTGGATAATTACTAATAAAAAGTGAATAGTTTGTAAAGTTCCCTTAGGTTTTCTATAATCCATGTGGATGAATACTTATGAACACATTATTAGAAATCAGAAATGATTCCCAAATGATACACAAACAGAAAAACGGGCCAATGTATTGAATAATCTATTTGCAATGAATAAATTGACCATCTCTGCTTATACCATAGGCTCTTGTGCTGTCATGAATCCAGCCTAGAAAATGATCTAACAGACCTTTCTAGCATTTGAAACAATGATTTGGTCTGGACTCATATTCCAGTTTACTAAGTGAATGCCTTTCTGTCAAATTCAATTGCAGATACTCATAGTCTCTGCATCATCAACAACTAATGTAAATGAGACCAGGAAAAGCCAGAGCATCATGATGGGAACAAATACTGATGTAAAGGATGATCTGTGTCAAAGAAAAGCAATGAGAGAGAGTGACTGCCAGGAGCACCAGGAAGGGAATGAAATGACAATGGGGAGCTACGGAGGGAGTACTCTGTTGCTGTTGTTGAGCCAGTGAATCCCCCACTGCTCTGAACTATGCTTGTGCAATGTCCATGCTGCGAGGCAGTGCCCTGCTGCAGCAGAGGCAGGACTGAGAATGGAGATTCATCTCCCTGAGGTCCTGAATGAGACACAAAATATGCTGCTGTCTAAATAATCATCCTATAACATTTCTGTCAATTCTGATGAGCTTCTTTAAATGTGTTGCACCTCTGATACATCCTTCAGTCTTCCTGTGCATTCCTCGGGGCAGAGACAAGCGGAGAAATTAAATATGAGTGTAACCAACCAACTTATGAGGCAACTCATCCCTGGAGCAATTCACCTCCCTTTCCAAGCAGAACACTGCGTGGCTGCCTGCTTTACTGCAACCAGCACTGGCCATGGAGCCTTTCCTGTGGTTTGTTATTGTCAGACATGAGCATGCCACCTGCATAGGTTGTGTCAGTCCCATGCTCAGAGAAGGTCCCTGTGGTCCTCAGAGGACAGAGAATAGTCCTCCTTTGGGAGGGACCATGGCCATGGCCACATTTGGTTTCCTCTCTGCCCTGATGTACAAGTTGGCTGCAAGTATGTAAGGGGTGAGCTCCCTGCATAAGCCTTGAGAAACTGCTGCTGGAGGGATGTGTCTTTACTGCATCTCAATATTAGGCTGGTCTGACAGATGCACAGGAGCCTGCAGAGGATTATGTGGAACAAACCATCATGATAAAAAACGTTCTTTTGCATCCTGACCCACTATACTTGTATTAAATATCAAAAGACTTTTTCCAATCAGAGCACTAATGCTACACTAGTGAAAGTTGTTCCACAGAGAGCAGATTACTGCTTAGACATGAGTAAAAATCATGGCTCAAATGACACATATGGAGGTCCATTTGGGGGACTGAGTCTTTAGGCTTCTTGTTCTGAAAACTCTTCAACACATAGACAGCTTCCAGCCTGTGCCTGTGTCTCACCAAAGGTACTTGCAGAGTTATCTTCTACAATGCTTTGCTGAGGGAGAATGTGAACTGACAAATTAAGGTCTTAGTGACTAGTTAATTTTTACTTTCTGAAGCTGAGGGAAGAGAATAAAGACAAATGAGGAAGGAAAGCAAAAGAAATACATAATAGAAAAAGGAAAGTTTCATCATATGGCATTCAACTGTAGAAAATATAACATCTTTAAACCAGCCTCTCTGGAAATAAGACATTTAAAGGTCACAATAACTAAGGCGTAAGGATAATGTGGTGTTTTTTCACTGGGTTCACAACTCTCTTTGTAGAAACTCTGATCTGAAGGGAAAGGACATGCCAACATTAACTTCGTCTATCCAGCATAGCATTGGCTTTGGCCAATCATTTTCCATCATGACCCTTTCTCATGTTTCCATCCCACTCAGAAGATGTCTCTTTAGTGGTGTGCATTTTTTAAAATAAAGATGAAATATTTGATGCAGACATATTTTTTAGCAGAAAGCAGGTTTGGTTCTGTATTTCACACCACCTCTCTCATCTTACCTAATAGGTTTTTACAGAGCCAATTATGGTACATAATGATATTGTAGCCAGGAAGCATGAAAAGAAAGATAGCTCCTGCTTCACACAATATTCAGGTCTGAAAAGAATTTGTATTGATTATGCACCACTGAATAGGAAAACTCAAGGGGTGATTTGTGTTTATAATTTATATTGTTTTATTCCAACTGTTTTTTCTTTCATAGTCAGAGAACCACAGATTTGTGAACATGAACGTCTGACCTTAACATCTTATCTTAACCACCCTCAATAAAACAGTGGTTCACTAAAACCATGGTAACCTAAAATAAACATTGCTTGTTTGTCTTAAATTGTGTCTATGAAATTGTCTAGTCCAGGCTTTGGCCAACAGAGAGTTTGCATTGATGAAGTGAAAAAAATGTAGAGATCAGGTACAAAGGATATGTGGAGAAGGCTGGGCATTCACAACAGTGACATGCCTGTATTTATGGTGCATTTTGGCCTAGTCACAGTGAAGGAAATCCTTGGAAGCATCCTTGCAGTCAACCAGATTTTAGAGGACCTGATTCTGAAAGAGCAGAAAACAGCCCAGTTTTTCCCAGACCTCAGCTGGAGCTGCAGCAGCCAAAATTCACCATGGTATGTCAATCAGAGGCAGCATAAACTCAGAGAGTGCCTCAAAAAGTCTGGGAGCCTGATGGACTTATGTGATACCTGGCAGCTGCTAGGAAATGTGGAATTACTTTATACTTTCAGGTATCTTTGAAATAGGAAATCTTTGAAATGTGTCTTTTATGAGACCTCTGTGTAGCAGACATAAGATTACCTCTCTAATGGTGGCACATGTAGTTCTATTGTGAAAGTCAGACAAAGTAGGTAAATGACACCAAACTACGGAAGATAAATACTATAAGCAGCTGTAATAGAACAATCACAAGCAATTTTAGAAATGAAGAGCACTAAAAGGAAAGGGGTAAGTCAGAGGATGCACACAGGGAAAATGCAAAACTGTGTATCATTTTCAGTCCTGTTATCTCTCATAATGTCTTTGTTCTTGAGTTCCCCAAACACATTTTGGGAAAAAAGAAAGATAATAAATTATGGTTTTCCTATGATGAAAGGTTGGAGAATAATAACATTATAAGAGGATAGAGTTAAAAAAAAGGAGGAATAAAACTAACATAAATTTTGGCAATAGTTTCTAATTTATTGTGTAAGTTTTCTAAAAAGTCCCACAGCTTTGCACTGTAATATGTCCTCAGGTAACTTTATTCATTGATTTTTACAGTTTCATAAGCAACAGGAGACATTTTGATCTTGACTTTGCTTCAGTAATTGAACGGGAGAGAGGAGCAGTTAGTGAAATATATTTATTATTTATGCACTATTCCTCAATCTTCTGTCTGCTCTTTCATGTTTTTTCTCCTTTTGGTCATTATGCACAGTAGAGTTAACCTAGAGAGTTTGCATCATCAAGAGCATTTCAGAACTATAATGCATCACTAATAATGACACTGCCTATGTCTCTAGGTCGTAAGGGCTCTGCAGAACTAACCATCCGATACTCCACGCTACATTTGAAGAGATAATATTGTTCCTGTTGAAGGTTATTCTGCTGCCAAGACAACTTCTAGGGAGGATGGGAGAGGAGAGGTGGCCTCTTCATTCTGGCTGGCATCTTTATTTTGGCTGGCATCTTTACTATTGAATTACAATGGGCACTACATTATTGAAAAGCTGTGGTATTGAAAGAGAGAATTTGCAACCTCTATAGCAAACTCCTGATTCAATGATAGCTCTGACACAGGCAGTTGCTGTCTTTAGAAACATTTAGTAAACACTGTATTTCTATCAACACATTTTTAACAATAGAGGTAGGACTTAATTCTTATTTTTCTGTGTTTTGAAATCTAACCCTTGTCTGACTTGCTTATGTAGAGTACATTTTTGCTGTTCATCTATATCACATTGACTGTAGAGGCTAGAAGGATTGAATTCCGTAATTTCCTGGCATACTTGAAAGTGAAAAATCTTAAATCAGAAACAATAGGTATGAACCCCGCAGCCAGAGCCACAGCATCTTTGTCCAAGCTCAGCTACTACATCAAATGCAATGTAGGGAAGTCTACTCTTGGAAACAAGATGGCATTTCATACTGTTATTGAATCCACAATGGAGGTTTGAGAACTATTCTGATAGGATTTTTAGGTTGATATTCTTGACTTTGGAATAATCTGTAGTATGTATGGTCAGTCTTTGTGAATGAAGATTTGGGAAAGGTCTTTACCCTTTGAGCCTGTGCAGTGGATTTTTTAGGTGAGACACAGCGTGCACTGAGCTGAGCCCACCCTTTAATCCTAAGGTTCATCTGCCAGGGCCAAGCGAGCTTGGACAGTGGCAGTGAGGTCCTCAGGACGTAGGTTTGTTTAGAGTGACCTTCTCTTAGATGGATGGCCTTACAGGGCTGACGAGCTCCATCTGCCTGGGGGAGTTTCCCTGACCAGGAATCGAACCTGGGCCGCAGCGGTGAGAGTGCTGCATCCTAACCAATAGACCACCAGCGTTCCCCTTTGGAATAATAAACTTGTAGCTAACAACAGAAATTATTCCTTTCTCTCTTACGTGACAACACACATAGGTATTTTTAAACCTTAATGTAAAACCATGATTTTTCTGTGGCTGTGGAACCCTCCCTTCCAGCCATCAGCTCCCTCTGCAGACACTGGGGAGAAGTATATGCCGCAGTGAGCCTGTGTTTATGGCAGTATTTCATAATGAGATCTGCAGGAATCATATATTCCTGCTAGAGGTACAACCTAGGTTCAAAACTATCTGTGCCTGGGATAGTGTGGATGGAACGATTAAAGATCGGGGACAGGCATAGGTTTGTAACATCATGAAAGGCAGGCAGGTAGGCAGTGAACAGGGAAAGATTATTCACCATTTCATACAATCCCAGCACTAGAGACAGCAGGCTTGAAGCAATAAAAGGGTGTACTTTTTGACAGCACTCTAAATCACTCCCTGTTCCTGGCTGTTGTTGAGATCAGAAGTATCAGTGGGCTCTGGAGAGGACTAGACAGGTCTGTTGATGTCTGAGAAATAGGATGGTTCAGGTGCAAACTCTAGCAAAGTAAATTTTTGCTAGGTGCTAGAAAGATATACCAAGGGGAGGATCCCAATTTAAATATCCTTTTTCTCAGTCTGTCACTAACAACAAATGTTGAAGACACTGTACAGAGCTAAACTTCCTATTTCTAATCCTCTGTGAGACTTCTTATATTCTTAGGTACAACTGACTGCTGGAGATGAACAGGTCCTTTTCTTCATGTTTAAGATTAGGTCTTCATCGGAGACTGATGATTACTTTATCCAAAACTCTGTTCCAAAGGTGCATGGTGACTTTGATACTTTTTCTAATATTAGTTCATCTATCGTAAACCACAAAAATAGTGTCTATATGCTAATAATCACCTGTTGAAAATGAAGCTGTAGTTAACCTACATGGTTCTCTTTGTAAAGAAGGCCTAAAGGAATGTGAAACAGGATTTTTATCCATTTCAGCTAGTGGAACTCTGCCCATGGATACAGTAGAGTATGGGAAGCGACACTCTCATAGTAGGCTCAGTGAGCAGAAAACTACAGGGACAAGCAACTCATTTCTCTACATTGCCAGCATTCTCCTGGGCTCCTGTTAAATTGTTAACACAAAGAAGGTTTCTCTGCTTGTTCAGAGCAAGTCACTGAAGCTCTTTAAAATGCCAAATTACTCCATAGGTACATGTGTGCTGTAGACTTTAGTAGGATTTATACCACTATACTAGAAGTGAACACTGAAATATGGATGACTTTAAATTAATTCATCCTTTTTTTTTTTTCCTAAGACTCTAATAGTAACACCTAAAATGTGTTCTGTGTACCAAAAATAAATAGCTGCCTTTTCACTGGAGCATATGTTTGACCAAAAGGAGAGCTGGGTAGGATGACCCTGAAAACAGTGACATTTGCTATTTTTTTCTTAAGAAAACATAGCTTACCCTGTCCATGTGAGCTATTTTAAAGCCCACACAGGCACAAGCTGTCTTGGCATTACAGTAGCAATAAGAAAATGGTGTTACAGTGTTTGGCTTGCACAAACTTCCTACATTACCTAAAAATAACTAAGTAGCACATTTGGGAACTATTACGCAGGAGATGCCTGCACAAGCTTATCGTGTGCATAATATGTTTCCTGGGTGTGTATACTTCTCATATGTCTTTCGTAAAATGTAGCCTTCCTGGGAGCAATTTTGAAGGATTTTCAGGATTTTTTTGCCTTTGCTAAGATCTGTAAAAGCCTTCCAGTCACTGTGTGCAGCAGAACGGTCTGATGTCCATGTGATGCTCAGCAGCAGAAAATAGCAGGCTGTGCTCCTTCAATCCTCCAGCAGCTCTTCCCCTTGGTGATGCACCATGAGCAAACCACAGCAGTTTAGCAACAACAGGGAAAAAATTGCCAGTTCCTCCCAGCAACTGACTCTAATAGGGCAACATGTCAGCATGTGTCTGACTGGAAAAGAAACCCATCTGGAAGGTGATGCTAAAATGTTGCTCATTTGGTTCAGAAAGCTTCTCTCTCTCTCTCTTTTTTTTTTCACCCCACAAAGATTCAAGATGTGTCACAATAAGCAGGGCTGGATAACACTAAATAGTTGCTTCTAGGCGAAAAATGGAAGAGCTTACTGAGGGTTATTAAGTCCTAACTGCCCACTCTCAGACTTCATTTTCCTCCACCTCCATAGTCATGGGCTGAGACAGTTGGCTGAGGTACAAGGGCCGAAGAGAATACAGTGGCTAATTTTTAGGTTATGTCTAGTTTATGTAAGTCTGGTTAATCAATTCTCAATTTGATTTCCTTCCTTCCTTCCTTGCTTCCTTCCTTCCTTCCTCCCTTCCTTCCTTTTCTTTTCCCTTTTTTTTCCTCTTTCTCTTGTTCTCCAGGTCATATCACAGAAGTAAACAGTTTAAGTGGATGTCTCAATCCTGCAATCTTTACTTTTGCAAAAGTCCTTTTGTAACTGAGGAAATAAAAGCAGGAGGAACACACACCACAAAATGTCCTTTTTCATGGGAAAAGCAAGCGAGCAAAATAAAGTAACATAAACAGGAAAGGAAAAGGAGCTCCACAGTCTCATGAGTACAAACATCTCACCTTTGTAAGAAGTTTTTCCTTTGTATTTGTGACATACTATTTACAGCTTCTCCTTGCCAGAGTCTGCACAGAGAAAACTGGGAAGGTGAGTTGAGATCAACCTCTCCTTTTCTGGAGACTGGAGAACATGTTTGCATTCAGCATCATGGAATCTTACATTTTACATGAGGACTGGACTTATGGTCTGCCAACAGCTGCAAATCCACCTCATTTCCACAATAGCTCCTACACTGCAGAGCTTTTATTTTTCAGCTTTATTATTCATCTATGGAGAAAAGAGACTGCTTACTCAAATTGTCTTCATCCTCCATGGTGGTTGGGCCAGGACTCAGGTACTTGAAGGGTGCTATGAAGGTTGACAGTATGCTTAGCTTTTCTAGAAGAAAACAGAAGAAAAGATGCATATAAAATCAGTACTCAGACAATGCATTGATTTCTACTTCACAGTTTTACTTAGGTCAAAACATCTTGGCAAGTCTGTTTCTTTTTTAAAAATTTTTTCTGACTCTACAATCCCACCAAAATTCACTGAACTTCGATGAATTTATTACAGCTGGCACACGCAAACGCCAAACACACATTTCTCCTGGCTTCTGGCCCCATGTAATGTTCCTTGGCTGCACTTCCCAGCAGTGGTGCCTGAGCACTGCAGAGTGCACGATGCTTGAACTGGTCCAGCTGGGAACAGGGGAGGCAGTCAGCCCTGGGAGAAGGGACATGAGAACTGCTCTAATGGATGAGACCATCAGCTCCAATGCATGAAACCATCAACTCCTCTTGCTTTCTCTCCCTGATGGAAATTGAAGCAGAAGTCTTAGAGAAAGCTCAAGGGTCAATGGTGCAAGAGACTACAATGGCTTCTAAACCTATAAATTGTTGATATGATTTTTGGGAAACCCTTATAGTGCTCACAGGAAGCTATTATTCATACAATAAGAACACTATTTGATATCCCTCTTGTGCATATTCATATTAAGTGCTGTTCCTTTTAACAGCAGTTTCTGTTTATCCTGCAGATAGTAGATGGCAGAAACTTTTACTTCCATGTGCCACAATCAGAATCTGCATAAGATGCCAGGACAGATTCAGCAAAATGAGAACTGATACTGATTTATACTAGCTTAAAATTTGGCTAAGGATTTATCTATAGGGAAATGCTGAAGTTAACACAAACACTAGAAACAGAGATATATTTAAATGTTTTATTTCCTTTGATAACTAGTGTATTTATCTGGACCTTTACTTTGTTTAGACCGAATTCCTCTTGACAAACTATGGGGACCTTACTGGGGACCAACATTAAAAGGGTGTCTACTTGACAGAAGAAACAGAAACACACCTTACAAAGGTGATCCACAGCTTTGAAGAACTCAGTTGCTTTCCTAAAGTACTTGTCTGCTCAGAGAGCCTCAGCTATGGCTGAGGAAATAGGTAACTGAGGCTCACTTATTTCTTCAGGTGGAAATGCTCTGCATCTTGCACATTGTGAGCAATGCTGGCCTTTCATCCTGTGGCAGAAGCATCAAAACCAGACCAAAAATATATTCTTTCAAGTGACCCAGGAAAAAATATTTCTATACGGACTTTCTTTATTAGTGAGAAAATATTTCTCTGAATTTCCTTATACTACCTGTCTACTAAACTACCACGGGTCTGGAAGACATTCCAACTGAAGAGCTTTTAAACTTTTTCAGCAACACATCTGTTAGCTTTTTGGCCTAGTTCTTCCTACATTTGCAAATGATCCTTGCTCTTGTTAAAGACTGTTATCAGAACCCATCAGAAATGACTGCATATGTTTGCCCTTAGCTGGGTAACACTACAGCTCAACTCTATTACCGGAATTCACAGTAAAAGCTGACTGCTCTTTGTTAAGTAAATACAATGAGCAGAATAAAAGATTGCCTGAAGAAAACCTTTTTCCGTCCAGAAACCTTTCAGCCCAGACTAATATATAATTAGAGCACAAATTAGCCTCCTTCAATTGCAATTTCATTAAGGGATTGCAGTGATGTCAGGAACAAAAAGAATGAAGCTATTTATGAATGCTATAGCCAAAAGATTTTCCTAAGTGAATCCTTTGACACTTTTTTGCTAAGGCTCTTCTCACTGAGAAATGTGGTGTCTCTGTATGACACCATCTCACTGCTTGTGAGACTGTTGGGTTGTGATCACAATAAAAGCTGGTATTCACTCCTGACTTTCCCAACTGGTTTCTTTGATTAAAGTGAAAAGAGTGTAGGCTTTTGGGACCTAATCCAAAAAACTACATTTGGTAAGGGGAACGCTTCAGATGAGAGACATAGGATCAGGGCAGCCCTTGGTTTCAGCACCAGCAATGACTGTTGTGTCTGGATGCTGAGATGCAGTGAGCTGAAGTATGTGTACTCCACCTGGGCCTGACTGCTGACAGCTGTCATATCTTCAGAACTAGCCCTCATGCCACTGGATGTCGCACACAAACCTAAATCTTCTTTGCTGAGAAAATACTCTCACTTCTCATAGAGAGTTAACTCATTAACCAAGCAATGAGAACATGTGCTTTCTTGCTGCAGTGACTAATGCTTACTTCTGCCACCAATCAAAAAGCAAGCCCATGTAATTTTGTACTATATTATTACTAGTTAAATAAATATTTTATGATTTAGTTTTGTGCAATTGATAGGTGAAATTTACTATGTGGATTTAAAATTTATCAATTTAATTTTCCTTTTGCCTTAAGGGATTATTTAGCCATCTTAAGCTATTGTTATTACTGTTTCTCATCTCTTCCCAAAGACCTTGCTGGTGCCTTTGCTTTGTGTGGCAGAGAAACAGGATATAAAATGTGTTGCACACTTAGAGCAGGAATAGATGGGTTTGTGTCAACCAAACTCAAGCAGGCTCTAATAACAGGATATCCTTCCATCAATATAGATAATAAAGATTGTAGTTCAATATTTCAATCCATTGGTTGAGCAATGGAAGATTTTGTGTGTCTGGAAGGAGGAGAAAGGCAGGATTTTGAGTGAGGTATATAAAAAGAGAAAAGTTGTAGTTTACACGTTGCACGGATGAATTATTGAGCCTATGGAGGAGGAGAAGATAAATGACAGGGTAATTAAATGTACATATTTACAGGGAAATAATATGGTTAGGTATAAAACTATTGGTATGATTGTGCACTTCCATCTTTTGCATGTTATTGCCTATTGCCATACAGACTATGGGGCACTATTTCTACTTTATTATCAATGGTGAAATTCAGCATTAATTCAGTTTACCTTTTCAGAACAAGATAGGAGAGTTGTGTATTCACACTTTATGGTTCCTGTGTATGTTAATGCCCATCACGATTAGCCTTATTTGCTTAGCAGTTTGATAAAATCTTATGAATAAGAATAAAGGACAACTTTAGATTAAAAAAAGACATCCAGAAAAATGTCATTAAAGCTTCCTTTCTTCTCTCACTCTCTTCTCCTTCCATGATTTTTTTTTTCCAAAAAGAAGCAATGTCAGGTAGCCCAAAATTAGAGCAGCTATTTTTACTTTATAATTGTAAATGTTCTCTGTATTTGTTTCTGAGGAAGTTATTTTCCAAGACTAGGAGAGAGGGTTTAAGAGAAGAAAGCAAGACATTTCAAAAACTCTTTTCTGCAGAAAGGCAGAATACATAACCCTACATTTATGAGAACCAATACAGGAAGATATATTATTGCTTGCATTACAGTTGTACCAGAAGCCTCTGATGGCATGAAGAAGAGATTTCATGAGGGCTTACATGGACAAAAAGGAAGCTTTGTTTACAATGGAAATTGAGAGACAAAGAGCAGATATATAGGAATTTATTTCTAGCCACCCTGAAACACTAACACAGTATGATAGCATCATATTTAGTAGTGCATTCACTATAAAAACAGCCTTCCAAGTGGAAATCTGCTCCAGTACTCTAAGCACAAAAATCACCATTTCTCCTGAGAAGAAACCTCACTCCCTTGTTTTGGAATGGAAAAGGATTTTGGTTCACTCTCCTTAAGGATATATTTTCCAGCAATAGCAAATAGTTAAAAAAAAATCATGAACACTGTTTTGACAGTAGCCATATAAATAACTTAAACAAATAATAAAACCCCATGGGCCAAGATATGTTTTGCATGAAATACAGAAAATGGTTTAGTTTGGATGATTCAGCAAAGCCTGGCATATAAGGCAGGCAGCCAAGTTTCCACTAAAATCTGTGCTTTTTGTGAAGTTGCTCTTGCCCTGGAGATGTAGTCAGAAGGCTGGTCACAGGTCCTGTAAATACATTTTTATTGTGAAGACAAGAATACACATATACAGCTATAAACAGCATTCATGCCCTTCATACCTGTCAGTATTTAAAGGGCACCAGATAATACAGCTTTATCATCAACTCCACGGAAGTTCTTTCACTCTCAATCACCAGAATAAAAGCAATGGAAACAGCAGGAGCTCAACACTTTTAAAAATCAGCCCTTATAGATGTTGTTCAAATTGTTTAGCTTTAAGAAGAGCAGACTGAGTGGGGTCATAACAGCAGCCTGCAAGCACATAAAAAGCTGCTGGATAGAAGAAAGGAGCAAACTGTATTCCATGTGCATTAACACAACTAGAAGTAATGGACTTAAATTGCACCAAGGAAAATTCACTTTAGGCATTAAAAAACCCCTTCCTAACACTAAGGATAGTGCAGCACTGGGATGGCTTGTCTGGTGGGGAGGTTGAGGAGCTGTTGGTGCTGAAGGGCTGTAGGGAAATGGTTTGGCATCTGCAGGGGGTTACACTTGTCCTTGGGCCCATTCCTTGTACTCTCCTATCCCTATGGACCTCAATAGAAAAACTTGTCCTAGCCATGAGATCCTGCAGCAGGTTCTAGTCCTTGGAAACTTGGAAAAACCAGTATTGTCTGCTAATATTAGCTAATCTCTAAGCAGAAGTTTGTGGCATGCTCTTTTACTTGGCAGGTAATGAGAATTATTAATAATTGTTTTTTTAAAAATGCAACCTCCAAAGCCAAGAAGGATTAGACAGATGCAAACCAGTGGCTTGCCAGATCAGTGTTAACAATATTTTACTGAATTTGTTTCATTCTCATATTCAAATTGATTACTGTAAGCTACTTTACTTGTCAGAGGTTTCTTCAAAAGTGTTCTTTTAAAAACACAATGTGGACATTATAAACCAGTCCTAAGTAATTCATTTGGTATGTGTGGAGTATGAAATTACTCTGGAAGAGACAAATGTGATGCAATAATGTAAACTCAGCTGCAAAACCTCTTGGGAAAAGACTTTTTTTTTTTATTTATTTCTCTAAAGCAACAGTTGCAGCTACTTGGATAGTTACATTTTTACAGTTGTGTTAGCCTTGATTTATTTTGAAAGAGGGGGGATACAGGGAGAAGAGAGCCTGCACACCAGGAGATGATTCTTTATCTTCCTTCTCATATCTTAGTCAGCTCAGGCTTGGGCTGACAGTGACTGACAGGATGAAGCGATTCTTAACGCAGAAGAAAAATATGCCAAATTTGTGGGGAAAATAACAATGTCTTTGAACCACAGCACTTACTGAGAAGGGCTCACAGCCTTCTAAATTATGGCTTGTACAGCCACCATGCTGCATCATTTAGTTTAAGCAGCCAGTTTCTAGATAGAGATTTACTGGCGTGGTGTCATAATCAGCCTTTACAGCTGAGTTTGACAACCAGCTGTTGAGCCATGGATGTCTGAGTGTGCAGGGCTTCAGCAGCATTGCCCAAGTGCTTTTTGCTTCACAGGCAAGTAGGAAGGCCCTGCGTCATTCTCTTTTATACCCACACTGACAAAGCTGCTCTGGAGTGCCTGTGAATTGCCACCACAGTACCGGTGGGGCTGGGAGGACAGTCTGTCCATCTACTCCAGCCATATTTAAGTTGAAAGTGTGCCTGCCCTAAACCCCTTCAGAGGGCTGATGTTTCTGTGCAGACACAGCAGCAGCTTTGGTACAGCTGTGTGCTTCTACAGCAGCTCCAGTTTGTTGTCTTGCATGGGTAAGTTCAAGTCTCCATATATTTGCAAGGGGCTGTTGGCACATGCCCATTCCTCCTTGGTTTCTGCTTTTTCCTCTCAGCCCTACACTGTGAGGCCTGAAAGTGAACTTTGCTGTCACCATGGACCCTTGAGAGCCATCAGTCAATGCAACCTGAACAGCACATCTGGCTGAGCAGCCTGGGGTAGGAAAAACAGACTGTAGACTGGAGGATATGAAAGGGTTAAAATATGTGGGACTGTTCCTGTCTGCAGCTCTGCTGCTTGGCACCCCTGAGAGTGTGGCCTTCAAGGTGGGCAGTTACCAAAGGTCTGCTTTTTGTAATTGGTTTTCAATCCAAGGCATTTGAAGTGATATCCCACCCTGGCTCACGTGGGAACAATAGGGAAAGCTTTTCTTAGGGGTAGCAGAGGAATATGTGGAGAGAAAAAAACCTCCTGGTTAAATATGATTTTTGACTGGAACATTTTTCTTAAAAGCAGGGAGAAAAGGTAACATTCAGATTAAGGGATTTAGGTTTTTATAAGGAAAAATGTACTCAGCATTACTGGTTTTGTTCTCTGCTTCAGCAAAGACCTGAAATAAAGACATAAAATATCAGAGCACAATTTTTTTTAGCCTGATAACCAGAAGGGAAGAAAAAAATCACAGAACATTTGGATAGTCAGCATTTCAGGCGAAGGTTTTCAGCTGCATGAAGCAGGTTGTGCCTTGAGTTAGAAGTCAGAGGTGTGAACCTGGAGCCATGAAATCTTCCTCTGAAACAGGGCAACAAGCTGTTCAGTATGATGCAGCGCCCAGGCGCAAAAGCACCTGCCCCTCTGCCTTGCCTGCAAGTTGAATATGGTCTGCCAAGTGCAGGGGGCTTCTGTAAATAGATCTACTTGCTGCCTTTATAATTTATTTATCTAGTTCTTGGGGCACAGAATACCTTTCTGCTCTATTCTTGTTCAGTGCTTAGCAAAATGGGATCCATGTCCAAGATGAGAGCTCTGAAATGCAATTATATTAAGTAGCAATAACATTTTATGGTATTATGATACTGCAGAGAACATTGAATGTGAAACATCAGTTAGCTCAGGGGCCTGGCAGCTGGACTAATCCTTTGTGCATCCTGTTCCAACTGTTTGCTGACCCAGAACTGCTACCCTTGGAAAGCTTTGGAGAAGCTATGTGAAATGTTTTACCAGAGCCAACCCAGCCCCTAACAGGCAGTGGCAGGTTCATGCCCTGTGCTCTGGCTGCTCTGCAGACCTGTGTCCCACCAGTGCCTCCACTCATGGCTGCACTCATTTACTCTGAGGCCAAAGCAACTTCTGGTTTATCACTGAGGAAGCAGAAAGGATCAGCATAAAAGCCATGTATGTGATTTGCATGGATTCTTCCAATATGGTCTGAGATGTATGGGGATGTGTTTAATTGCTTGCAGTACTCATTGGGACATTATTTCTTTCTACGGTGGTATGTCCTGCAGCTTTCTTCTCCTGCATTTTCAGAATGGAGATGATGGGGTTTAGCTGCAGATTCACCCTATGAATGTAAACAGGCGTTTGCATAGACAAACCTCAGGGGCTGTACTTCAGCACTCCCTAACAGCACACTCCAAGCACCTCCGCTATGAAAGACCATTTATAGAATGAAACACGTTGTGTTGTAAAATATTAGTTTCTTATTACTTCCAGTAAAGAGCAAAGTAAGTAAAAACACAAGGTGGTTGATGGATTTTTTATAAGAAAGGCATTGTGTATGTGTGTTGTTCTCTATTAGATTCCATGGAAATCAATTTGAAATCCAGTTCAGCCTAGTAAAATTAGATCTAAAACTATTTAATTTTGTTGCAAGAGTGTTTCTCTCTCCTGATGCCTCGCTTGAGGAAACATGGAGATAAAAACTCTTGAATTATTATCAGTTTATGTGCATCGGTCTGCCTGTGGAGTCTACTATATTATGTATTTCTAAGTGATCTGGCTGTGGCTTGGAGATGGCAGTTTAAAAATCACATCTTTGCAAACTTCTTTTGCTATTTGAACATTCATTTTGAAAATATTTTTATTTTGCATTCTATAAACTATGACAGGGTTTTATTTCCTATTTTTACCCCCATTTTTTTAGGATGTTATCACTGTAGAAAAGAGGAGAAGCACAGAGAATAAATTACATAAAACCCCTCAGTTCACAATGTGTGCTCAATGGAGATGCAATGGAAAGCATAAAAATGTCCAGTGGATTTTTTAAGCATGCAATAAATCTTTGTGATTAACTATGACTATTCGATTGTATGCCAAACAGTATTACTAAAGAGCAAAACTCTTCAGTCATATGGGTAACTAGATGGCCATGATTAAGGTGAATAGACTAGTTTCTCATTAGCTGGTGTCTACGTACAACTCTGCACTACTTAAGGAGACTTTGCTAAGCTGAGGTGGAAAAACTATATGAAAATTCTCTATTTGGGTTAAGAAAAGTTTGCCTATTACTAATTTAAACCTGTCAAATAAATTATGATTATGTGAAACATGAGTGGTCTATGCCAGAGTAAGAGCACCAAAGCTAGTAATGGTATTCAAAAGAATGCCTGGAGCTGGTGAAGCTGAAGGTTGGGGAGGCAAAGTGGCTGCCTTTGCAGGCAGTAGGACTCTGCATGCAGAAGGACATAGAGGATACAAAGCTTTGTGCTGCACTACCTGATTTTGAAATGGTTTGTCACCTTCTGAAACCAGCAGTGCACTCAGGTACATGAATTGTAAGGTGGGGCTGAGATGTTAAAACCAAACTTAAGTTTTCCAAACTCTGACTCCAAGTTCAGCCACCATCTGCTGTAAGAAAGACTGAACAACCCTAGGAGGGACTGATTTCATCAGCATGAACATGTACAAATAAATGCCTCCTGAGATAAGTACAATAAATGACTCCCAGAAGATGCCTACTGATTTTACTTTGGACCTGGACTATTGATTTAGACTCAAAAACCTAACTCGTGGATGTCCAAAGTTAGGAGACATGATTTCTACCCTACCTTGCCAGGAAATCTTGATCTGTGTTCTGATGAGTGTTACCAATGCCTGTGGCTGGATTATATGGTGCAGTGGGAAATGTCCTGCTTCCCTGAGCAATGTAGCCTCAGAAAGAAGGTTCTAGTGTTGACACATTTTTTGAGAGTTTCAGTCCTTGATCCTAACAGAGCTTTGGGTAATGAACAGAATGATGTGTTACTTCAAGAGGGATCAAGTCTCCTTTATGCTCACAGAGCTCCCACTGAAGGCACTCAAAGAACTGCAAACACTAGGACTTGCTACATGGGGAAACTGAAGAAGATATTTGAGTAGGTGTAGTGTGGATGAACAACTAAGTACTTATTTTATACCTTGTAAGATGATAGTTTCACTGTAAAGTTTGGATCACCTAACATGGGCATAACAATGTGCTTCACCTCAACACGAAAAGTTCTTTTAGTTCTTTTAAAATTCCATTTGCCAACCTGCAGTAATGCCCGTGAAGGCACATGCAGATATAGCTGTCCATCTTCTTTCCAAACTGACTATGAGACAAACATGAAACAGCCCCAGCTGAGGGCAGACACTGCCTGTCAGCACTGCTGTTTGGCACTGTAACTCCCTCCTTCCCAAACTGAGTACCTGCTTAAACATTGTGAAATGAATGGTCTGCATCAGAAAGGTCTAGTCAGCAATTAGTGGTGAAAGGCTTTTTAAGATCTGTTCTTTGTTCATCTACTGTAAGAAGCCAAGTATGACCTCTCTCTCTTGTACTGCCATAATAATAATGCATATTTAACCTGAATCCGGCCCTAATTTATCCTTGGTAACACGAGGCAGTCTTGTGTTAACCAACCTGTCTGTGAGCAGAAAGTTAAAGGCACCACCATTATAATTTAGGGATGCTCTTACTGAGATGCATGTGCTTACTGAGAGCAAAAATTAGCTCCAGGTGATATAAGAGGGCTGAGATTTACAGTGCTTTCTCAGACAAGATGTTACTGACAGAATTCAGGTCTGCTAATTAGGCCAGTTATTTAAGTATTTAGGCACTTAGATTCTCATTTGATCCCGTGGGAGTTAAAAGGAGTTAAGGGCTGCCCTGGGTCTGTCCTGGCTGTTGCTGATACTACAGTGCCTTTGACTACAAAGCAACTGCTCCAGTTTCACCTGTTAAGGCATAAGCCTTCAATATTTATTAAGCTTTCCATCACAGCTTGTGGAGAGTCTGATAACCTTAGGTTCATCACTGCTACTTTGTTAGTATTTTCTTTTAGCCTTTTCAGTCTTTATTCAATCCCAACACAAATGGCTTAAAATCTTTTCCTTAAGAGTGGTGACAAAGGAAAAGTTTGCTAAAGCTTTACAATGAAGGCCAAGTTTTCAGAGTGATGCAAAGGGAACCTGACACCTGACTCCCATCAACAATAATAATGGGGGTTATGCATCTAACTCTTTCTGCATTGTGCTGACATTGTACCCTTGAATGTTAGTACAGTCCAATAATTCTCCAAAGATGAGGCAGCTTATTTTCTTTGCCATTGCTGCTTTGCTGGCATTTTTATGGCATTCCCAGAAGTACTACCTGTCAGAGTTAGTACTTCCAAGGATGGCATTGCTTTGGGGTGATTGAGGATTGATGTAATTAAAGAGAAGGTAGTCTACTGCTTGCCTGTGGGTATTTTATATTAAGCGTTTCACTGCACAGCCACGATTGATGATTTAAATGATGACGAAGTTGGGCTGCTCTGTATGGGCAACAGTGATTCGAACTGCGAGTTCAGGGATGTGAGTCCTCTACTTTGCACTGAAAATTCTGAGAATGTGGCAGAAATAGAGCTTTCTTGGAAAACTGCCACCTCCTCACAAACCATTTAACAAAGGAAGGTGTCCCTGCCCATGGAAAGGGGGTTGAAATGAGATGATATTTAAGGTCCTTTCCAACTGAAACCGTTATATAAATAACACTACTAAAAACTTGCAGAAACTTACCACAGGACTGGATAGTCCAAGTCACAGCTAGGGACAAGTAAGAATTGAGAATTATTTGCAAAAGAATAGGAAAAAAAAATTACATCATTGAATAAATCCCCTGGGTGCAGTTGTTGTTGTCTTAAGTGGGATCGTCTGATTAAATCTACACATGGCTTTTGTATATCCACATCTGAAACAGCCACTGTAGTCTTTCTGTATAGTCAGTGAAGACTTAGTCAATATAGCCTTTCACATCAAAGTGCATTTATTTCATCCTAAAGTAAGTATGTGTTAGCCTTGTTCTGTAACTTGGACATGTTAAAAGCCATGTGAAATATCAGGCATACTGTTATCTCAGTGTTTACCCCTTAATAAAATGATGAAGTATTAAAATCCAACAGAAAAGTTGCTTTTTAACACTGCAGACAGAGTTTGATAAAGATAGTCTGGGAACATAAACCAGCTCTTTGTGCAGACAGAAGAGGAATCTTTTTCTTCTCTTCCCTGCCATAATGTCCATAAACTCCAATTACATTTATAACTTTGCATTAAATAAAATATGTTATTTTACACAAGCGCTTAAAAAGTCTACTAAATATCCAATAACAGTTTTCTTTATTCCCTTGTTAGCAGCTGCCATGGCAGCAGGACACACACAAGAATTAAAGTGATTTAGTGCATTGATTTGCAGTTGGCTCAGCCCCCTGTTCTCAAACAGAACTGATTAGCTTAGCAGGAAAATGCCATTTACTTTTTATCGTTTCTTTTCTGTTCATCTCCCTTTGGTGGCTGCCAAGAGGAACAGAAGGGCTGTAACCTCCTGAGCAGGTTGCTTGCTTACTTTCTTCAGATTCTGCAATTCTAAGGACTAATTTGTCTGGATAGTTCTACAGCATCAATACAGATGCTAGGGTTACTGCTTTGGTGTACTGAGAACAGGTCCCAGTGAGCTCTTTCAGGATGTTTCTACACAAAATTAACCCTGACTATGACAATCCTCTGTATGTCCAAAAAATTACATCATTGAATAAATACCATAATAAATGTCCAAAAGTGTCCCATCTAAACCAGGATTTCAGATTTTTTTTCACCATTTACTAGAAAAGCTAATAAGACAAAAAGGCAAAATGTCTAGCTGCAAAGGTTTCTTTTGAGTATCTCACTTTTGTTTCGTAAATTGATCCTAGGGCTTATCTTTTGGAGGACTGTGTATACACTTCTGTACCTCTGATCTTCTGTATATTGAAGCTGCTGCAGAAACTCTTGGTTCACCAGTTAAAAGTAAAGATTTTCTGCAGTGCAGAATGACTAGCAGCTGCAATAAAAACAGTGGGAGTCATTGAATTAGCAATTATTTTCCCTTGAAGACCAATTCATGACACAAGTTCAGTTTGCTTTGGATAAGACTCCATAATTTCACGGGTCAGATCCTCAGCTGGAGTGAGTATCTGTGGCTTTATTGAACTCCATGAACATCCATGGAGTCATGCCAGCTGAGGTCAGTGGAATAACACTTAAATCAGTTAAGGTTCTGATCCTATAAACTTGTCATGACTATTCAGTCTTGTTAGGCCTTTCCAGTTCTCACGCAAACTGGTCAAAAATTCAGTGAAGCCAAAGCTTCTCAGGGGTGTTAGATCTTTCCAAGTCTGTTTCTACTAAGAAATAATAAGGGGAAAAACCAAAAAGAATGGGTGAGAGGCTGAAATTCATGGTTCAGAGTTATTTCTGGAAACAAAGATTAAAAGATGAAGAGGGGAGAGAGAATTTCCTTCCTACTTTCTAGCTGAAATTCACTCTTAATAATATTAATCCTTTTGGACCCTTTACAGCTAGTAGAGATGAAGAGGCTAATCTCTTCTACACTGGAGGCTCCATTAGTTCTACTAAATAGCTGGTGCAGCACCAGAGAAAAAAGTACATACACATTTACTTCCCTTCTCCTTTGATCTCAGTAAGAGATTATACAACAGCTCCCATATTCTGTTCTTTCATTTTAAAATGCAAAGCAATCTGTAACTTTCTTCCCTCCGGCACAGAAAATCCTGGTGAGGAGAGGGGCCCTTTACTGAAAAATGTATAGCTCACACTTCTCAAATGTATCTAACTCCATTAGTCATGTGAATTCAACATCTTTTATTCCCTCATACAAGCCATCTTTCCTCCTTCCGCAGCAACAAAGAAAATCCTCTTTTCTGGTGAAGCAGGAGTTATTTGAACTTCACTGATGCAAAAGATCTCAGTCTCTGCCATAGCTAATGAACTCCTGACAAACTAGAGGTGTGCTGATTGGGCAACATGACTACAGCCCTATCCTAAACCACCAGAAAATAAAATACATCTTTACAGGACTTAAAGTACTACAGAACTGGGTATACTCACTGTCAGCAAAACCTTACTCTTTTGGTGCTATATACCATTTGTTCTGCCACTGCTGGCAAACTCTAATAATCATGAGTTGAATTTTAGGATAAGATCACTCATGCTTTAAACTCCACTGATTACAAAGGGAAACCCATGTGCCTGGCTCAGATATAGAAGTAAACATTTGGTCAGACAAATCCATAGTCATCCTCAGATCTCTCACACTTGCTTCTGTGAAATGTCCTCCTTGGCTAGCATCTGGGTTTTCTTATGAAAACACAGACACAAGGTGGCAGAAGAAGGGAAAATAATGGCACCAGGTGTAGACACAACATGGTGTCAGAAGGTGGCTGAGGCTCATACCTATAGCTGGAGGTATAGAAATATAGATACACAGGCACAAGGTTGTGGCCTCCAAAGTGGAACCTGTAACCCTGTGTCAGAGCCTAACAGAATTATTTAGGTTTGGAGAGCATCAAGCATCAGATACCTCAAAAAGGGGCACGCAGGTGACAGCCACCTTAGTGTGGTTTTGATGAAAGTAGTCAGTAATAAACACTGAAGACTGGAGTGTATCCAAAATCTACTCCTGTTCAGGGCCTGGGGAGCTTGTAGTCACTGGGAGGGACTCCTTCCGTTTGGGACTTTTTTCTGAGGACTGATGTCCAAACCCTGTCTTTCATGGGAGGAAATGGGAACAGGGATCACATCTTAGATGGGGATGGCAGTGAGGGCAGACCCTTGTGTGACACAGTTACTGCGTTTATCCAGAGCAGGGTTGTGTCAGAGCTGGAGACTGGAGCTCCTGGGACTGGGACTGATGGCCCTAGAGAGGATGTGAGCAGATGGGGAGGAGCCCTCAGGGACCTCCCAGTCAGCAGACTGTTAATACAGCCTGGCTACCTGCACATACAGTTCCACTTCTATGTATATTTTAATGCTCTTGTACATACATTTTAACCTTCAAATTAGACTAGTGAGTTTTCAGTGTAGGAAAAATAGTAACAAATATTCAACAGTAGTCCTGCTCTTCCCCACTGCCACTGGAAGGTACTAATCCACCCAAAATAGGAGTCCTTGCGGCAATCACACACTTAATGACCATGCTTGACAAGGCCTCGCTTGGCTTCCAAGCCTATTGATTAAAATATACTGGGTTGTGACACACAGCAGAGACACTGTGAACTGCAACCACCACGTGACTTCCTGTTTGACCACCTTGAAGAAGACACAGTGGCACAGGAACACACCTACCCCCTGGATCACTGTTCTGAGCACAACCCGTTTGCTGATAGGTGATCTCTTTGCTGAATGGGCCCCCAAGGATCTGGCAGCAAGTACCAGGACAGGGAAGAGCTCATGCTGCTGTGGGGGTCATCTGAGCAAACCCTGGTGGGGCCAGCCTGCAGCCTCACATTCTGCGGGTGGATGGTTCTCTGTTATGCTGTCACACGTAAATTGTAATCTCAATTTTCACTATTAGAAATAAGCTGTGCTCTGATTTGTTCAGTTGTGTAGCATTGTTCAAATTCAGAATCCAGAAAAGTGGGGTATATTTGGAGTTATGGGAGTCACATCTGTAGTGCCGTGGCTAAAGACATTGCAACTGTATATATTAACTTTTCCAAGGCACTTGATTGTCCAGGAGCATTCAGAATGTTCAGGAGCATTTGTTCTAACAAAACTGAACAACTTGGGCCTTGGCTGAGCTTCAGAAGATAGATTTGCTTCATATTTGTTAACAAAAGAGACCGAGAGAGAGAGAGATGGAGAATGAAAAGGTGAAAGTTTGTCTCCAGAAGTAGCCACAGAGTAAATCTCCAGTGAAGAGCTTTATTGGAAGAAATCCATTTCCACTATTCTGCTTCCAGGCTTTATAGACAGTTATCAGGATAAAGGTACTTGTTTAATGCTGATGATTTCAATACAAACAATCTAATAATTCGTTTCCTTGACCCTGAGTGACAAAACTTCAGAGTTGCGATGTGAGCTCTGCCACTTCCACAAATGACTTACTAGCGAGAAATGAACTTCCTCAATTCAACAAGAAATGGAGGAAAGCAAGTCCATATCTTTCCCCCTCCACCCCAAAGGGACAACAAGATCATAAAGTCATGCTCCATATGGCCCTGATACTATAAGGTGGATCAGGCTATAGATTGAGGTCTGTGCCATTGACATGTGTAGAGCTCAAGATCTGTCTAGCTAATGTGTGCTGCTGAGAGAGTGATTTGTACCAAATTTGTTCAGTAGTTTTTCTGTTTGTATCACTTTGATTTTTCCAAATATATTTGTCAGTAGAATTTGCTCAAATGCACTTTGCAAACATATTTCAGCCTATGCAAACTATTTGTTTCGACTGTTCACTACTCATGCTGTGTAACCAGCCACCTAAGGCAAACTGCAGTTTTCCAGTGCTTTTGCAGATGACTGATCCCTGAAGTGCCCTGAACTGCTTTACAAATCTCTACTGTAATATGTTTCCAGTCACCCAATAAGGTTACCAAAAGCTATTTTTCAGTCACGTAACAAAGGTCTCCTAACACATATGCTTAGTGTCTTGACAGAAATAAAAACAGTGATGGAGTGATTTACACACAAAAAATTAGTTGGAAAAAGAACATTTTCACGATTCTTTTTAACCCAGATATATTTAAAGTGTAAAACTTGCTTCCAAATCTCTTAATAAACTAATAAAAAATGCAAATTCTAGCTTGTGGAATTCTTAACTGAAATAAGTACACTAAAACTTCTAACAGATGCATATTAGGCCTTTGCTTGGCATATCACTTATCAGGCTGCTGCTGAAGAAGTCTAGAGGTCTGGACTGCATAACTGCATCCACAGTTTGAATCCATTGGGTAAGTTAGGGCAATACCCCATGATTTTTACCCTGCAAAAGGAGATGTGATTTCTGCTCCAGACGAATGGCAGTGGATGTACTTTTCTAGTGAATAAAACCAGAGAGTCTCACAAGACTAAATCATAACATCTTGGCTGTCCCAGAGTCTTTCACCTGGTCAGCTTGATGCTTAGCACAGTAATGACTAAGGTTAGATGAGATGAACCCCACTCTGACTGTTTTGATTTGTAACAACTCCTGGTGCCAGATTGATAAAAACCTGGTGTGTTAGTACAGAAGTAACAGCTGCGTTTATCTGCAGAGACCCCTCTGGAAAAAGGGTGTTATTTTTATGGTTAGTTAGCAGGGATTTTAGGAATGAGCTGCAGAAGAAATCTGACTGCTAATGACACATCTGCAGGCAAAGGTGCCACAGCATTCAGAGTTCAACAGAACAGGGCTCTCAAACGTGCGTCACTTGCCATAACTTCATCTATCATATCATTGAAGTCCCAGGCACCTCTTGGGGACATGTTTATTTCTGAAAACATAGTTAGAAATATATCTTATAGGCCAGAATATTTTTCATTTTTTAATGGCCACCCTGGGGTCACACCCAAAGGCTTCCACTCTCTTGCGAATGACAAACTCTGACTCAGGCTGGGCATAACCCAAAACACCTTGTCATCACTCCTTGTAGGAACATCATTACATATGGCAAAATTAATAGAAAATAAAGATATCTGACCTAAAATAGACAACACGTATTTTTAAGTATAGAGGAAGGTCATTCTGTTATTTCGAGGACTCTGCTGACAGAGGTTTTTCTGTAACGTTCTAATTTCAATGCTGCTATCTATAGCTCTTTGTGTAGATTTGTCCTTTCAGTGTGCACTGTTGTCAGTGGAAAGATACTGTAAGCTGGTTTCAAGGTGTGACTCAGAAAAAGCTGGCAAAAAAGATGCTCCGAAATTTTCAAAGCCATGTTGCGTATCTTCAATTCTTGTGGATACGCATGCAATCCTCTACAGCCTGGCAAATCCCTTCCACAAGCTGCCTCCCACCTACAAAACAGAGCCAAGGTCATCCAAAAGGATTCTAGCACATGTTTACCAACTCTTGTGGGCAACCTTGTTATCTCTATTATGGCTGATGTCTATGAGAGAGTGTATGTATCAATCACCTTTACATGCAGACTCACACACATTTACAGGAACCTTTGTGGTTTTCTAAACATAAGCACAGAGTTTGTAAATCCTAGCTTCTAAAAACCTAAATACATACTGGACCCACCTACACCTCAGAGTCCTTGGCATCCAGCTAAGACACTCATGATTGAAACAGGGTTCCCCATGTCCAAAAAAAAACTTCATATTTGTTTTGAGGAGTAAGGCTTGGAAGACTCACGTCACAGGTTAAATTTTAAAGCCATTATGATGAGGCTTGTAGAAGGGAAATCAGGGCCATACACAGATCTGGAAGGAAGTAGATCTAGACAAATGGTAGCTTTTCAAGAAGCAGCACAGAATATATGTTTAGAAAGAAATCCCATTTTGATTTAAGATGCACAGCTATCCCAGATATTGCCTATAAGCTCATTAGAAGAATAGGATTTCCTTTCTCACAGGGTTGATTTTCTTTTTGAAGGTCTGTTCTACACTACTGAAAGACCAGAAAATATCATAGCTTGTCCCAAAACAGTTTAGAGCCACGTTTCCTCTTTCTTGCATGCTGCCCTTTTCTGACAGGCCGCTCAGGAGGATGATGGGGATTTACTGTTTGCTCTGTGGCACACAAAAAAAGTATTAAAAAAAAAATCCTCATGTAAATAATTGCATCAATTTTGCAATCAACCAGAAAACAAACAAACAAAATCCGGTGAGGCCAACACTAAATATACTAATCTTGCCATGCTCTGTATAATTAAAACAATTTCACCTTGAAATCTGGCATTAATCAGAATATGGAGCACCTCCAGACCTTAGCATTTTAGTTTCTTTTTATGGACCTAGCTAGAACAGAGGTTTGTACATGAAATATTTTCTAGTCTTTTTGCTTCTGATACATTTAGCAATTATTTACAGAATCTATCTGCTGAATATCAGTTGTCTCTTGTTTCTGTTGCTGCACCTGTATGACTTAGGAAATGCCATAATGCATCTCACTTGGCAGCAAAATTCATCACAAAGTCATTGATATCAACATACTGGCAAAACCCAAGTAAATCCCAAATCTGTGTTTGCATTCAATGCACGGAGCATTGAAGAGATTTGCTGCTGTTGTCCTCTAGGCAGTGATAAAATAAAATTTTAAAAACAGTTCTTAATCTCAATACTAGAGTTTCAGATTTCCCATCTTCATATAGGGGTTCAGTTTACAGGAGAAGTCTAACAATATCCTCAGTGTTGATATTTTTCTGGAAATCTATTCACATAAACCAAAAAGAAAGCACCAAAACTTACATGCAAACCCCTCAGCTTTGCCCTTAAATTTAACAGAGAAAATGGATTTCAATTTCAAACTTTAGGAAAATGTAGATCTTATTTTAAACTTTAGACCTTACACCTGGGTAATTCAGGTTTCTTAGAGTCTAGTCTGGTTCTAGTACGAGTCTGATTCCTCACTTAAATTTAAGTTTTATCACTTGGGCTAGCTTTAATTTAAATACTGAAGATTTATTCAGTTGTCTTCCTTCTTCTAACATAAAGTAGTTTCAGCCAATGAGATTTGTACTTGAAATACATGCATTTAGCATTGGTACTGTTAAATTAACAGTGATATATATGTGTTTGTAGGCATAGTGACCTTTATTAGCTTCTCATTATGTTTGAAAATAGTTCTTGTTATCTGACTGAATGAATTATGCTGAGCATTGTTATGGCTCAGATAACCTATTGAAACTAGTTATTTTTCATGATATGTTAAATGTTAAAACTAACAAGCAGTTAGTTAAGCATTACACTGGAGACTATCATTATGTCTTACATTTCAGAACATGCACTTCTAAAGCTGTTCAGATGAAAGATGAATCAAAGCACTTCAGCTTCAGGGATAGGACTGGAGGTGCACATCCCTTCAGACTAAACTGGAGTATAAAATCCAACAAAAATTGCTTTTAAAATTTAATAATTTGCAAAATCTATGGTTAAGCACAGCCTGGCTGCGGTAGATAAGTAAAATAAATACTACAAAGTCATTTTTTAATAATCTGTGGCATGAAATTTAAGCACAAGAGAAAACATTGCGCAATCAAGTCAGAAGGTTTTTGTAAATGATCAAATGAGAATTTAAACCCCCCTCACCTACCAATGCAAAATACATCCAGTTTGTCCTTCAGTTCACACAGCATACTCCTAGATTCCTTTGTTTAAATGCCTTTTAAGTCTAGTAGAGCCTTTGTTGTAACCCTCTTTTTGAACTAGAGTTATTTACAACAATCTCAGAAGAAGATAGACAGATCCTGGAGCCTCTTTGCTGGTGAATTGGCACATCACATGCAGTCACAGGAAATAATGTAATTAGTTCCTGTGCTAGTCTGGTAACAAGTGGTCTGGTATATTTATCTAATTATTGAGACAACACATTTACAACTATGGGGATTTTGTTATAAGAGGTTTATAATACTCTGATTTAGGCTGATCTTCAGTCTCTTAATGCCAAGTAAAAACTGGCCTTCAAGCAACATTTTTGTATGATGAAGAATAAAATCCCAGATGGATTATGACAAGTCTGTGCCGTCCTAAAAGAGAAATCAAACTGAAAAGCTGGTAAAATTAAATGACAAGGATAATATATATACACACACTCGTTCAGGGGGAGAGAGAAAATGTGAAGATTTGTACGTATTTTATGCATCTGGAATCAGTATTCTAACATGCTGTTTATGCTAAGAGGTGTACCATCTGCAAGGAATAAAGAAAAGGGAGAGATTATACTATATTATGGGGAAATCATATTTTGACTTTATTATTATGGCTGTGGCTATTTTATGAAAAGGAGGTGGATTAATAATTGTCTAACCAACCGAAAAAGAAAGAGAAAGTAAAATGGATTTTTCAGAGAATATTTCTCATAAAATAATAAGGTGCTTGTGCAATAGAGCAGAAGGAGAAAGGGAGGGCAGAGAGAAGAAAGGGAGACTGAGCCTCGTGGTGGGAGAGAGATGGGAGCTTGAGTGTCTGTAGGACTGAGTGTGGTTACAGAGAAAAGACTGAGCATATATAGTAGCCACAGGTAAAATAACCAGTGAGAGTAGAGGTCCTCTGGTGTCCTGGACTTATGTAAAGAGGATGTTGATGACCTGTAAGACTTGGCTGCACATCCCCTAAGCACAGCTGCCTCCTGGAGTGCCTGGACATGGGCAGAGGAGAGGCAGGAAAAGGAGTTGCTGAAATGCAGACCTCAGTGCTGAGAGGAGATCCTGCAGCCCAGGCCTCATTTGGGATGGGATGTAGGCCAGAGTGTCTACATTCTCTCATGTCTCCACGTGAGGTCCAGGTCACATCCTCATGAGAGCAATCAGGCCTGGTCAGGACACAGAAGATGGTAACACTGGGAGTCAAAAGTGACCCCTGAGCTGTGAGCTGTCAAGAAATGATTTTCAGGTTGGAAACTGTGGGGTAAACACACAACATTTCAATCTAAGGTAAAGGAACTAAAAATGGGTAAAGCTCAGCCCTACACTGAGGGTCTGGACTACACCTCCTGCTCCTTATATTTACATTCTATTATTATAGATATTTGTCATATGCTAATGCGTCTCTTCCTTCCCCCGTCTCCTACTCCAAGCCAGAGGCTTTTTGTTCTCAATGGAAGGACAGCCCCCACAAAGGGCTCTTTTTCCTGAGAGATATTGGTTTCATTTACAGTGGGCTAGAAATGCATGTGGTGCCATACCCTGGGCCTCTCAATCACCCGCCGAGAGAGTACTCACTTTTCATTGTTTCCATTTTAACGCTGCTCTTGCAGCTGCAATTGCAGTCTCTTTGAATTAAATCTGGGTTAACAGTCTGAGGACAGATAAGCCCCAAGAGAGGAAACGGTGTAAATCCAAATGGCAATTCTTTAACCTATTGCTTTTTATGACAGGCTAAAAGCCCTGCATACGATCGGAAGCAAAGTGCATTTTTGCAATCTATTCTCATTTACATAAACCTTTCTTTTGGTATTTGCATAATTTTTCAATTAATCACCAGGACAATACTCTAACTCCTGAAGATCCCTCTACCAGGCATTTTAGGTATTCTTGCTAATATAAAAGCTTTATACAATGATGATAAGGCCAAGACCTGGGGTTTTCTATTTGTTTCACATGTAAAACCCAGTCCAAAAGTTTACTGTACCTTGTACTCCACAACAAGTGCATCACTGATTACTGAAAAAGCACAGATGGGACGTAGACAGTTTTTCATTCCTTGTTCCATATGATAGAACTCAACACATCTGGTATGCTCTGAAAAGCATCTTTGCACTAATTTGTTTGTCAGTATCTATTGAAAGGACTATCTGTCATCCTGTCACATTTTGGTTGCCCTGAGATGTCTGAAGACAAGACTAGTCACAAATTGCGACTGCTGGCCACTGGGGACTAACTGGTAGAAACCACCAGCTGTTCCAAGGATCATCAGTGGTGGATTTGTTTCTTTTTTTGCATTTTTTATACATGGAAATTTCAGTGTAATGTCTCCTCAGACATTTTGTATTTGCAAGAAGAGATCAAATCACTCGAGTAAGAGACAGTTTGTTGGTCCTCACTGTCCGTGTGCACATTTCCATCTGTTTCTACAGCTGGGTGAGTTTTCTTTGTACAGGAGTGATGCAGGGGGCAGAAGAAGCATGTGCTGGTGGTGTACATGGGGTGATCTTAACACTTATCTTTGGATGCTATATTTTTTATGTCAGGAACCTGACACAAATAGATTGGTTTGTCAGGGAAAAGTAAAGATCCTAAAGGAACCTTAGTGTTTATATGGATTGATCAATACAGGCTGAGAATGCTTTTTCCCATAGTTCTTCACACTGATCATCTTCTTGAAAGACATCCCTGTGATTTATGATTTGTTATGTTTATTTTACCTCATCTCCTTGCCAATGAATCAAAGTGTTGGATATCATTCCTTTTCCAGTCTTATTTTATTTGTTTTCTTATTAAAAATGCTGTATTGCATTAGATTCTGATTGTGTGGCTAATTTAAATCATTTTTCTTCAGTCAAGAGCTATTCTGGCATGAGAGTGCAGCTCTGATTGAAGGTGTGAATTTCAGATTCTATTAACAGTTGGGCAATATATACATAAAGAACTTTCAGAAATATGAGAAAGCCTATGAAACACACTGGAAATATTCTTATGCCTGTTTGATGGGTATGTAACTTCGAAAAATACTGGATTGAACTGCCTGTAGTTAATTAAGTACTCATGGTTTTATGTAATTAATCTGAATGATCTGCAATACACAAGCATAACTTGCACTTAATGCCGGCCATTTCAAAATAATGAAAAGATTTTTCTACTTAATGACATACAATCCTTTGGAACTACTGATCTGAGTAACAGACCATACCCTGTTTCTCTAGTATTATTGAAGGAAGAACCAGCACCTTATCTATATGGGAACATATATGACATAAGGTAAGTTTACTGGTTTTTCACAAGATTACTTCAAGTGTCCAAGTTGAGCTCCTAAGCTTTGAACATCAGTCCCACATGAGTTCTGCCTAAAATTAATGGTGTGTTGTGATCCAGCATACTCCATAATTGTGATTATTCTTTCTCTATGCTAATAACTGAATTACATATGAAAGATTTAAACCAAAATCAACCTAGCAATTTGAACACCTTTGAATAAGTGCTATCCTCTCCAATATACAGAGATATTGGATAGTTTAGGGATCTGACAAAAGATGAGCAGACCTTCCTTATATTCTGGGAACCTGTAATGTTTACTGACTTTCTGGGCCAGTTGTTTCAAATGGTCTGAGCTAACTTATGGTAGGTATAATCAAATGGCTCTCTTAGTTCCTATTGTCTCACATGAGTTTTGCCCTAACCAGTAGATGACCACACTTTTATCCAAACACACTGTCTAGGCAGTATCAATTTACAGTATTTGGAAGCTGTGGTTATTTAAGACTTGGATTTTTCAGGTTACCTCTGGTTTGTGAGTTACCAATTTGCAGAAATGAGAAAATTAATAACTAAATTTATTAAAACCAAAATTCAGCTCAGTCTGACTGATGCAATACCAACAAGCCTGAGAAGGAAATAAAAACTGAAGTTGGCTCCATGTCAGAGGCTCACCCTCAGACAGATGTCTTGGAAGGGTATTGAGTTGACAGCCAACCAAACTCAAGATGCATCATGATCATGAGTAGGACTATTTGCAAGGAGGGCCTATCGCTGTGACTAAACACTGCAGGATTTGGGGCCAGAACTGGCAATCGGATGTGACGGAAGAGGATGTTCCTCACTCCTGCCAATATCTGGATTATGGTGTATGAGAATTCTGCCAGTGTGTCTTGTTTTCTTAAATCCATTTCAAGTTTCCAGTTGGGTAAACCTTGTTAAAGTTGTGTATGACAGACCTTTATTTTTCTATGGAAAAGAAAGCATAAATCAAGCAGACTAGTAAAATACGCTGAGGGAATCCTTAAAAATTAAGGCCACCTTTCATGAGAGCAAAACACATTTTGAGCTGAATAATTTGAGGACTAAACAGCCCATAATGTAGCCAGTTTCACATAAAGTATAATTTGATAATGAAGTGTTCTCACACAATTTAGGCTTTTCAGATGACTGCTAAACACAGAGGTGTGGCATGCACCAAATGAGATTATGTTCTAAAAAATGGTTGCAATGAACATGTAACTGTTGTGAAGAACACCAGTACACTGCTGCACCTTGAGTTTATATAAAAATTAATTTCTTGTAACATTCAAAACAAACCACCCATTTTTACTGTTTCTTCTTTCACCCGCACTGTCTCTCACTTCTTAGCCTCAGCTTGAAAATCAGCTTTGTGGTGTCAGGATTAATTCTTCACATAAGAAATTATTTTCTCCCGGGTTTTCACACACTAGAAATAAATTCTTATCTCATCTGAGAATCCCAGTGGAAAAGCTGGAACTCCAGGAACTCAGAGACTTCACTTTCCTCCTTCCCTCCTTACTCTGCAGGTCTTTCTATTACAAATCCCATTCCTGTAGAACTGCAAAGCCTTGGAGAAAATCTGATGAGAAGAGCTTTTGCCAGGAGACTTTCTGTGTGTTTTACGTTTAGTAGAACAGAAAATCAGAATCAATTTAGAGACAATTTCACTGATACTGCTTACAATCAAAGCTAAAGCTAGACAGCACAAGGCAGGCACCTGAGAGGCAACCCAGTTTTAGTATAATTTGATTTAAACTTCATAGACATTGCAAGTCTGGGCAGATTTTTTTTTTTTGGTGTTGTACACTGACTCCATCAGGGTCAAACAAATAAAACTTTATTTAAAAATTCCTTACTTGTCTACTTCTGTCTGCCTTAGTGTAAAATTGATGTGACAGAGATTTCTGAAAACCCTTCCTGCAGGGATTAATTCTGGTGGTGCTCTGTGTGTTAGGTGTTTTTATAATCTCTGTTGGCTGTGAAAAAGGACTATAACACCTATGGAAATGTCCATGTCCTTTGCTTGTGTCAGTTTTTAGTGAATTTAGAAAGTCAAAAGTACCATAGACTGAAATGGGTGCATGATGGGAGAACTGAAGGTAGGATTTTTATTTTCTTTTGAAAACCTCCACATTTCAACAGTTTCCTTCCTCACTGCCACCTTCGTTCTTTAAGGCCAAGCAAGAGATGAGAGACCTGGGAGATGAATGGAGAGTGTACAATAACAAGAATCGATTCATAACTCTCGAGTCTGACCTATGAAGGGATTATATCCTGAATGTCACTCCCAGCTTTACCCTGAAGTGGCATTTGAATGCATGGTGCAAAAGGCAGCCATACATATCAACAAGGAGGGATGCAAAGGCTGGCTCTGCCTGCCTGTGCTGGCATGGTCATCCAGAAAGGCTCTCTGCAGTGGTTTGCATGTTTTCACTTTGCTGCCAGGTCTCCTTTCTTGTTAGGGGCCGTGTGTCCTGTTGACCAAATCAATGCTAGCTGAATTGGCTGAAATGATTTATTAACCAGAAAAAGACAGGGAGATATGTTAGGTTCACTGCACCAGTCAGAATCTCTTTTAACCTAACATCAGTTTATGGCAAATACAAATCTTTAAAAACTCTTGGCATCTTTTATGAACAGAATGAATACTTTTATGCAAATATGAACTGTTCTGCTGAAGTCACTTATGTTTCTGAAACATCCATAAATTTCCTGAAGGTTTCTAGCACAAGGACACAGCAATAAACCACCAGCAGCTTTCATAGCAGTGATCCCTATTTTTGAGACAAGCATGACACCTATTTTGGAAGATGCCTTGTGCCTTCCTATAGTTGAAGATTTTTCTTCCTGCTTCAGTCATCACCTATGAGCTACTTGGGGTTGGTATTTGAAATCCCATTTACTATTTGGAAAACGCAGAAGAAAAATAAGAAACAGTAGGTAACACTTGACCTCTTCTATTAACCAGTATAATAAGGACAACAGTCTTCAAAGGAATGCACGTGGTGATATCACATTTCCTAAGTGATATCACATTTCCTAAGTGGTATCACATTTCCTAAGTGATATCTTTAAACCTGAGGACAGATCCTGTGATTCTTTATGCAGACTGTAACACGTACTTCTTAGGGACTGCCCCTACAATTTTGCTGCAGTCTTTATGGAAATGGTTAAATTGTTAAGACTTAAGGTTCTTATAGGAGCAGCCACAAGGGAACATTGTCCATATCAGAGCTGGCAGGAAATTTGTTATTGACAACAGTGAGGACAGGCTTTTACCATCTTTCAAGACAAATATGCTGGTGGGAAGTAACACTACATTTGCGACTTCCAAGACTGTATATCTGAAATTGCAGTGGCTTCAAGGGGGTAAAAAATCAGTACTGGAACTCTTAATGCATCCAGGTACATCTAAATTTCCCCTGAGGATGGGATAACTTAACTGTCATTTCAAGTTTTACATTCTTCCTTTAAATCAGCTATTTCATTTAAATAAAAAGGTTCTATATTCTGGGATGGAAATGCAGCTGCTTCAAGTAACCCTGCAGCATGTTGATTTATTACTGACTATATACTCCTTCAAGGAGAAGATTCCTTAAGAAGACATTCTACATCTGGCTCCATATTTCTTGCTACATAGCATTTTGTATTAATCTCACCATATCTGTATCCATGAAATTTTTGAGGAAAAATGGAAAATAATGTAATTACATATTTGGATAAATACATTTGCAGGATTTAATGCTCTGTGTTCACATGAATAAACTACTCTGCTACCTGCTATTAGAGATATTAAGAGAAGAATCATGTATCTGAAAAGAATCTTTTCTGCATAAATTGAGAAATGCAAAGTTTCCACTTCTACTTTTCTGAAGCTGTATCTAGCTGACAGTAAATCTAGGCTTAGGATGTACCTTTTTAAAAAGACCAAAACAGAATTCTGAAGGGAAAACCATTTATTTTTGCTGAGAGTCTTCATCTACATCTGCTTTTTAGGTGACGAAAAAATCCTTCCAGTTGCATTTTTTCTATTACATTAAAAAATGAAGGCTCTAATGTTATATAGTTTTGTATGATCACAGCTTCATGATTATTTTGCAGTAAAATTAGATAAACTCTCCAGAGGATGTTTCATATAGTTTTTCACCGAGACTGGTTTTGTTCATGCACAAACCGCACTTTGTAAATTCCAGCAAACACTCACACACATAGCAAAACCTGTCTTTGTAGTGGAAAAAGTGTAAGGGCCCTACCTGGACCTTACATTAATTTTTAAGGAAGTGTCTGTCCTAATAGTTCCGCTGTTACTAATGTGCAGCCAAAATCTTATTGAACTGAGCTCCAACAGTAAACCAGAAATGGATACAGGCAGTGGAGTATGGCTCTTTAAAGAGAAGAAACATGTAGGAAGCTTTCTAAGACGACATACTTACAAAATCAATGTTGCTGTGATAGATAGAAGGCTGATACTTTTTTATTTCAAATTGTAAATATATTTTTCTCAAAAAGATCCAGCTATGCTGAAGCAAAGTTTGCACAGACTCATAAACTTTTACATGTTTTGACCATCAGGGAAGGACCATGAACAACAGGATCTTGAGTGTGAGTTAGGTATGGGCTGCTGAGGCCAATAGGCATCTAAATAAATACCTGAAACTGAACAATGCCTAAAATTGGTCCACAACGGAATGTACTACCTAAAATCAAGGTAAAGGCTGGGGTACTAACCATATGATTGCTACTCTGCGCAGGATGCTGCTGTTGTGTCTCCTAGTGCTGCTCAGAACCAGGAGAGAGACACTGAATTAGAGGGAAAATCCACTAGTCCTTATTGGACACCACTTCTTTCCTTGTCTCTGATTTTGAAGGAAATGCTTTGTGCAAAAGAAATGAGGAGGGATGGCTGACGACTGGGTGTGACTTCTCACAGTGAGTGGGCACGTGATTCGGTGCTGGATCCCATTTTCCTCTGGGAGGAGAATTCATGCAGTTAAAAATATGACCTGATGTCTTTCTGCAACAGGGCAGTTTGAAATTCATGAAATTCATGCTCATATATAATAAGGAAAGGTAAAATGGGATACAGACCATTAATAGCATCATCAGCTTGGTGGAGTCAGGGAGCTGTCGCTACTGCTGCACAAGAGTGCGTCTGTGTCCAATAGCATCCTTAGAGAAGAGCCTTGGTAAATAGTAAGACTTTTCCAGTACTATACAGTAACTGGGTTCACTTGGGTTTTCCATATGTCTGTACAATATAATGGTCTGGGATGCATCAATTATTACTGCAGGATCAATATTACAGAAGAACTCCTTCCCTGCTCACAACAAATTCTATTTTGGCTTAAAAGCAGTTGAATGGTGTGAGAGAAACAAAACTTAAACAAACCTTAGATTTCTAGCTGTCATTTCAGATTAATAATCTCACTAAATCAGTGTTTTTTCTTTCATCTGGAGACCTGAATTTAAAATCATAACATCTGCCTGCATAAGTGTGTGGAATATGGTCAGGCCCTTTCTGAAATAAAATGTAGTTATGCCAATCTGCTAAGACACAATTTTCTCCTTTCCTGAATAGGAAAAATAATAAAAAAAAATAATTTAAAAAAAATATGAGATACAGATTAAAAAAAAAAAAGTGTGTCTAATTGGATATTTCTGTAAGGAAATGTATTCAAGCACAGTATATGTTGAATCATGGTATTTTAGGGTCAATATTGGACATACTTTATATATAGTGTTAATAAAATATGATGCAGTGAAATAAAAAAGGTTTTTTATTGCTGTGAACACAAGCCAAATACTGTCAAACATGTTGAACAGGGCAGACTGGTTACAAATGCTCCGTGTACACAGACCTTTAATGAATAAAACTTCTCCCTACGTGGTGTGACAGCCTAATTTTTAAGATTACTTTGTGGTGTCAGTTGAATCACTGCTAAGCACAAACTGTCAAGTGTAGCAGACAAGCCCAAGACTCTGTATTGTTGTTACCTTGTTCCATTTGTTATAGACTAGTTAATAATATCAGTCCCATACATCACTTTTTCCAAATGTGTAGGGGAGGGAATCCCTGTGTTTATAGAAATTCAGAAGGATGTAAAATGACATTCCTCCCTTTTTGTGCACAGTTTATGTTATTTGCTTTTCATAATATGGATCTTATTATATCCCTTACAACAGACTGTTTTAAGGGTTTTTTACTGGTTACTTAGAAGGCCACATGCAAAGCAACTTAGTACTTCTGTAAAACGAAATGGGTAATTTTAGAAGAGGCTGCTGCTTGTAATTTATTGTTATTATATGATTCTTATTTTTATAAGACATCCTGGATAATAAATCCTCATTTACATTCATATCCTCTATCTCTGGATTTGAAGAAACCTCTTAATCTCAACAACAGTAGAGACGATGATGAGTGTCTGTCTTGGACCTCTGCATTCGCCTCATTTGTCCTCAAGTTCTGATCAGTGTAATTTGGCCATAGCTGAAGAAACTGCCTTTACTTCCCTCCCATTGTTGAGGAAAGTGCTTTGCCTTCCCTTCCATTGCTAAATAGGGCAAATGGCAGGAGGTGCTCATCATGTTACAGGTCAGAAGTCAGCTGGGTCACTAGCAGGACATTTTGATGCACTCTGGTAAAGCCTATGGAGCAGAAACTCCAGTAGGAAGGCTTCCAGGTGTTCTAGATTGCAAACAGTGATTTGGCTTGTTTTTAAAAACCACTACATAATTAGGAAAAGAAATGTACATTATAAATTGTGGAGGACATGGGTTTCAGAGAGGTAGGCAGTGAAAATTTAATTTTTCTTCCACATGAAGAAGAAAGAGCTGTTATTTGTATGCTAAAAGCTGGACAGATTATTAATTAACTGGATATTTTCACTCTAATCAGATCTTAGATGATGTTATCCTATGGAGCAGTGACAGAAACCCCTCAGAACCATTCACTCTATGTCGTGTGCGTTCATTTTTGTTTCTTTGATTTCCATGGCTGTTTCTTTTCATAATGAGAGAAAACCACAAGAAATCTTGAAATGGCTTAGTGATCTGACTTAATATCAGAGCAGTTCCTTTTATGGAGGACATCATTCTCTCTGTTTGCCTTCAGGGGAAATACTGGACCATGTCCTCCTGAAAAGAAGCAACAGCTCCTCCAGACATGGCACTGACATGAGCTGTGCTCAAAGAGATGGTCCTGCTGATTTCACAGGCACCTTCCACTTACAGCTTTCTGTCCCATCTGGGCCTGGATATTTATTGTATCATTTCCAGAACCTTGACAGAAAGGGAAGCAGCTTCACTGCCACAGCAGATGAAAAGATCCTTCTGAAATGTTTTAGCACAACTACTCATGTTGAAAAGAGCTAAGAATGGTGGATGCATTTTTCTGAACACAAACACACATTCCCTGACAGACTAGGGGTGCCTTGCTGTACAGTGTGTAAAAAAATGCTCATGTTGAAACACTTGCTCTCCAGCAGCTGCCACGAAACCTTAACTGCAGACAGAGGAAAGAACATACTGCCAAATATCACCCAAGGCACAAAGGAGGGTTAGTAACAGTCTGAATACTCAGACTAAAAAACTGGGTAATGTAACTGCCCAGGGATGCACCACCATACAGCTTTTGACACGGACAAAACTGCAAAATGTAGGTGGGATGAAGTCATCAACCCTGTGAGCAGTTTTTATACTGCAAATGCTCAGAGGCCATTAGCTGAAGTAGAGCTCCCTGGTAAGGCCAGTCAGACCATGTAGGGTATGTAGGACCCATCCTAACCTCCCTCACCCAAAATCTGTGCCAGGCCTGGAGATGAAGGGCAGGAGCAGTTGCATATGCTACCTACAGTGAGAAACTTATCCTGGCGTGAAACTTGGCAGCTGATTATCTCCCAAGTGGGCACAGAAGTAATCTGCAGCAGAGAAGAGCTTGAAGGGGTTGTGAATTCCTTCAAAAGAGTTGAAATGACATGTGCTGATTCCTATTTCATCTTCTGGAACACTGGGGGAATAAAAATTGACTACATCAACAGCGGTCCTGTAAATCATAAACAGGAAAATCTCCTTAAAGGAAACTCTACTGATTTTCCTTGGGATAAACTCCTGATAATAAGAAGCTATAAAACATTTTGTTCCTCTGCTCGTGTCTTCCTAGGCCTTACTCAGACAGGCACCTTTAGAAACAGAAATATAAATAATTATAACCAAAGTAGGGAGTAATATTATATTTCAATGATAAAATAATATCAAGACTGCAATAAATTATACAAAAACAGCACTAGAAAGCCTATCTAAGATGTAGAATTATTATCTGAGGTGAAGTTGTAGAGTTATAAGTTCATAAATAATAACGAAGCTTCTGTTGGCAACATAAGTAATGTTTAAACTGTAGAATTTAAGCTCAGTTTTCACTGAACAAGAGCTTAAAAAGAGGAAAGACACAGTGAAGAGAGCACAGCCTCAGATAAAGCAGCTGTTATCATCCACAGGCTGCGTGGGGAATGGCAGAGTCCCCTGCAATTGAAATATAGCTTAACAGGCAAGTGATGAGAGCCCTGAGCCATTGCTAATACCATCTCTAAACAAATCAACCCAAGGAGGCTCTGGATTCTGGAATATCTGGTAAAACAAAAACCAAAGTGAACTTACATTTGAAAATAAGCTCCCATTTCCCTTTGCAGGTGACCCCAAAGAATCTGACCTGCCATGAATACGGTAATTCACACTTGCTAAGGTACAAATGACACCTCCTGGGAGTGTTTGATGAAAATTTAATGGCACTTCTGAAGCTCTAACTGTGAGAAGAGGCTAAGGATAACCCCAGCGATGCACTCCTATAAGATGATGTTGTTGGGTCAAAAGAGCGTGTGCTGCAAATACCAGCCAGTCTCTGCAGGATCCCACTGCACCTGAGAGGGTGATCTGACCTTGCTTGTTCTCTAACACTGCAATAAAGGTGTGAAAACCCTGGCAGTGCAGGACCGAGGCTGGTAATGCCAACTTTAACTTCTCTGACTTTCAACTGAACTTTGTTCCCACCTATCCCAAGGGACACTGCAAACTGCCACAGCGAGGGATGAAGCCTTCCCTGCTTCGCTCCCAGCTGCCGCCAAAGGATGGCTCTCCTCCCCTGCCTCCTGTACAGCTTGGATGACTCTAAGACTAATATACCTGGGAGAGTTAAAAAAATCCTACAGAAGCCTTATCTGGGTATCAGCACTGTATTTTGCTAATAAGCTTCAGATAAACTATGCCTATAGCTCACTGAGCTTCTTGAGCTGATAAGTGATTATAAATGAATATCTGAATAGAAAATATACTGTACTACTGAACACTGATCTGTTTCTAATGAAAAAAAAAAAAAGACAAAGGAGGGTTGAGATAAAGGAAATAGGCTTCCCCTGGATGGAGAATGGAGACTGAACTCAAACTGGTACCTCTGCAAGACAGCAGACCTCCTTGCTACAAACACTTCTGCTGCTTCATTTCCACAACAGTTTTAATGAGGAGTTTCAAAAGATGATGTGTGAAAATCTTACCCTGCTGAACCCATGGCAAAACTGCCTTGGTTCCCACGTGTGAAGTTACATGCATGATTCTGTGTGTGTGTTTATTTATTGATCTATATAATATATTGTTTAATACAAGAGAATTGAATCTTGTCATGCCCTGGGTAAGTAAGTTGCATTAAACCTGTAGCACTTATAGCCCATGAAAGCCCAAGAGCAATTATATGATCTGTTGAAGGCTCACTTTCCCACTTTTGGTAAAAAATAGCTTGAAATTGAGAGTGTCTGTTTTTCAGGATGATAGATCTTATGTAAGGGTCATCGGTCTGTTAAAACCTCTTCTTAATCTCCACCATTCTCTACCTGAATTTTGAATGTTCAACCATGCATTCATGGATGCAGACTACAAGTTTTTATTCTGGAAGCAAAAATCTACACTTTCCAGCTTCTCAAACTCAATTGATTTTCCCTTAAAAGGGAAATAATTTTTGGGAAATCTTTGGTTCAGGTTAGATTTAGAAAAGGCTGGACAGACTTTGAATCAAGTTGTTAAAAGTTAGTGACCTTGATCTGTGCCCTCAGATGCTCTGAAAGAGGAGAGTTCATACTCCAGATAAGTGGTCTTTTTAAAAATAAACACCAAGCAGTGAGAAAGTTACTGTTGCATTTAAATTACCTATTTATTTAAAGTAACCTTCAAGACCTGATATCTACTTTTGCTAGAATATAATTTATCATGAGAAAGAAAGTTGCACAGTTAGTGAGAATACATGGACATTTAGCTATTTTTCCTATTTATTAGTGTAAATATTTTTATTACCATCTGCTTTGTTGACTAGCAACTTGCCATGAAGGAAGAAGCCATGGAGTATTTTATTATGCAAAAAGACAAGAAAGCTTACACTGGATTTCTGACCTCAAATCTGTCTTTTGTCAATAACACTGACAGCATTTTATCTTTGCAGAGTCGATCAGTATCTGCACGAAGAAAAGCTCCTTAAATAAAAAGCCAACTGAATATAACCATTTTTCCCTCAACCAGCCATGAGCTGCTGCAATAATTCTTGCAATTAATGATATCACACAGCAGTGACTCACAGGGATAGCTTTGGTATTTGTGAAGGGATCATCTTTTCCTAAGTTGCAATGGAAGTAGCCTATTCTTAAGCAGAAAGCTTCTACTGGAGCACCACTGGGTCCTGGAAACCCTTTGTCCTGGTTTGTAGTCATTTATTTATATCCTCTTCAGCATTTAGGCCTTCCTAACTACAAATAAAGCCTTTGGAGACAGGGAGCACAGTCCTTGCTCCAGTAATTTCTTCTGTCCCTTCAAAACATACAGAAGTCTGGGGACTCAGGGCAGCATCTGAACCAGTTTCTAGGACTACATTTGATTGCCCCAACTAATCTAGCAGCCAGCAGCGGAAGACAAAAAACATTGAGGGTTGCCTCTTATCAGAGGCTGTCAGGAGAGGGAGAGGAGAAGCTTGGTAACTACACTGACATTGGCAACAGATGATCTGAGTTTGGGTCAGAGGGACCTTACAACAGGAACTAATGTTTAAAAATGGAACCTTGAATAATTTCTGGAACATTTCTAAGCTATTTAAAAGTCAGTAAAAGAATCTGTAATGTAACAGGCTGGAATAAGCTTTGAGATGGTCTCCATGAAGGACCAAATCCATTTTCCTCTTAGGGTTTTTTGCTTTTGCAGTGATTAAAAGAACGTTCCTTTTTACATCTACGACTTCTGCCTAGACCACAACACTTATTTGCCCTCAAAAAACTGTGTTGTCTGAGTTTTCCCATTTTTCCTTTTTCTAAGTCCTTCAAAATCTTTGACATGAAAGGTGTCTACTTATTAGAGGGGTTGTAGAAGATCTGGATTAGCAGGACTTTATTTTACATCCAACTTGAAACACTTGTTGGAAGTTTCCTGAAGAGGTCCTTCCCCTTCCCTTTTATCCTGTAGAGGGAAGAGCTGCACCACATGATTTTCACAGGTACAATTTATTTACAAGCAAAATCCGCATCCTGCTTATCCATACAGCCAGCTGACAGATGCTTGTTAGCAGGTGAAAAGAAGGCTACTTGTTAAAGTGCAGCTGCTTCCATATTTTTTTGCCAGCTGTATATCAGACACCACCTGGCAGGAATTTATTCATTAGATATTACTTTAAAAAACAGCAATGTGATGCATTTAAAATGTTAATTTAGAATGTTTTAAGGACTAGGTCATTGATGAGGAAATACAATGCTAATTTGCTGTGACTAGTGTTGCTAGTGGCTATAATATTTGATTACTTTTCTAGGTTTGCAATTGAAACAGCCATTGTCTTTCTGAAACAGTAAAGTAGCAGCAATCCTTTCCCATATTTATTAGTAAATAAAAAACCTGATGGATTCTAGGTCACAGTGATTCAGCTCAACTTAGTCTTTTGACGGGAAGTTAAGCTCCTGATAGTTGGAGAAAGCCACTATATTCTTTGTATTAACATTTTGTCTCACCATAATGTGACAACCTGAGTATCTCTTAAGGGAATTGCTCACAATGCCTTCGTTTTACCTTCCTGGGCTTGTATTTTTAATGAGGCTACTTGTCCTTTCCTCAGTTTATTATAAGTTAAAAAAGGGTATTGTAGCATAAAGCATAAGGAAATTTTATTCAAGTTATAAAACTCAATCATGGAGAATTATCTAAAATACAAAATTTGGGTTTAAGTGATGTATTTCATGTATAAAGTATTCAGTCTGAAATAAATGAACCTACTTCATGAATGGTTTAAGTTTTCCTTTCCTTTGCTTCTTAAAAATATAACAATCCTCTCTCCCACAGGGCTGGTCTGAATTCATGTATCGGTAACAGTGAAAAAATAAAATTTCAGGAAAAGAGTTCATTTATAGGACTGGGACTCAACTCACTAAGAACATAATTCAGTTCTGATTATTACATTACTGGATCTCTTCCTGGCTAATTAATAGATGGGATTATCTGTAATACATAATTACAAAAAGACCAAAGAGTTTCAGTCTAATTTATTGACTTAGTATTTTATGAGATGGAAGTTCATTATAAAAAAAGAGGAAGTGTTTTTTGGTTTGACCTTCTCTTTATTTAATTGATACTCCACAGATACCTTCATGTCCATTTATTTTCTAACCATGTCATATGTGCTCTGTAAATTGGATAAAGTCACATAGACTTTCTGTTATCACATATTTACAGTAGCAGTGTAGCTCCAGGGCTTCAACACATAAGAAGTTTTAAATATATCGATCCTTTCTCCTTTGCCTTTATTCTGACCCCTGAAGGTGAAGCAAGACCTCCTGTGTGTTAGAGAGATGTGGCTTTAGAAGTGCTCTTGCATCATGGCAGTGCAAGCATGCACCTGGGTAAGATGTAAAGGGAAAAAAACTTGAGGAAGATTGAAAAGGAAAGGTTTGCATGAGGTTTTCAAGAGACAGAGAACCTTTTCCTGTTAAACCTTTCCAGATGCAAGAGAAAATACAATCTTCTCAAATTCACCACAAAGAGCATAAAGCATCACCTCTTGCAGCTTTCAGGAATATGGGACACAGTAAAATGCATGATGTCTGTTGGATTTCCAGGTATGATGTTTTCCTGGAAATCATGTCTCATCAACTAGATTTTTCCTTTTAAAATTCTCATAGTTCTGATGTGTTCTGGAAAAATAATAAAAAAAACTATATTACATTCACAGTAAAAGTGAAGTTATGCTAAGGTTTCTGATGAAATTCAGGCTTTTTGCTTAAGGAAAGCTGAGAGTGTAAAACCTGGTGAAATGGTGGGTACAGATGCCGTCTGGACAGGAGGATGTGCCTGTCCAACGTGTGGCTGTATGGAGGCTGGTCAATGCCATCTGGGATGGGGGAGAGGAGCTGCTTGGCCTCTGGTCCTCTCCAGCCTGTCAGTGCTTGCTAAAGCAGCAAACATGAGAGCTGGTGATTCCCAGTTCCTGTGTCAGGAGGATTCTGCCTAGGAGCCTGTCCCAGGCTGGTTGTTGACAGAAGATATTACAGACTTAAAACTGAGGATAGTGGGAAGCACCGAATCTCATGCTGCTGGATAGCTTGCTCTTCTCAAAACCAGGGTCTGTGAGGCGGCACATCTGGGGACTATCGACATAGATATTTGTCACAGCAAAGCAGAACCCAGAGTATTTCTAATGCATCATCCAGGAACAGGCTTAAATTAACAAGGATTTTTTAAGGTCAGTTTTTGTCTTCTGTTTTGTTTCTTTCACATGCTACCATTACAAAACACATTAACTGGCTCTAGGATGGAAGACAGTAACATATCACTGCCTTTTCAGATTCCCTGTTATGTCCTTAATAGATATCTGACTCTTTGCAGCTCTCCATAACAAGAGCAGAGTGCATCTACACTCAAGATTTCCTGCAAATAAATCCCGTGGGCAAATCAAGTGTTTTGTACTTGCCTGCTGATAGACATAAGCCATCTAACAGTAATAAAATGTTAAGAAAATAACTGAAAACTGCACTGAAAATACTAGCATTGCATAATACCATGTGTCCTTTTCCCTAATTTCATTCTTTTTTAAGATAATTTTTTTTCAGTTTTCAGGCGTATTCTGTGAGCTGCACCATTGTATTTCAAATTGATGAACATAAATGATTAAGGAATGAATCACTAGAATTTTCCTTGTAAAATCGGATCATGCAGTTACACTTATTTTTATTTCAATTTAGATTTTTCTCTCACACATGTATGCATTAAAAATGCCCTTGTGTAATCACCACTTCTCTGTATTTACAAGGTTTGGTTCTGCTACCACTAAAGTCACTAGTAAGAATAAATTAGTAGGAAAAGCAGGACTGGTCCTCATAGGGAGTAATAGATGAAATCAACTATGTAGTAAATTAGTTACTGGAAGATGTTTCTTTCAAGTACTTGCAACAGATACAGTGCAAGAGAAACTTTGATGGTTTCTAAAAAATTAAAACAGGAGAAGGAATTTTCTTTCTATATGTTCATTCAAATATTCCAGTGCTCATTCTACATGCTGCTTAATTGCAGAGATCTAATTAAGCAAAGTGAAAGAGATGTGCAGAACTGAAGAACGATAATGGAAGATTAATTTAATTTCTCCAAAATTAGAAGACCTGGATTAAAAGTAATGTTATTTTCCCCTACTATTTTTTTTTTACCTAAAGTTGAAAAATGAACAAAATAAGCTGCTTAGCTAAAGGTCATTAAAAAAAAAAAAGAGAGAGAGCAGAGAAAGATTATAGTATATTTTTGGATCAGTTGTTTCAGCGTCTTATCAGCCCAAGCTGCTCAGAGGACAGTAAGTGTCAGTATGAAACTGATAATGATCTCATCAGATTGTGGTGCTGGTGCATCCAGGGAAGCTGTACAGAAGCTCTCCAGCACAACAACTGTTTATCTTTGCATTCAGCAAAGAGACATAACAAGATTCTCCAACCCATACATGCTTAGAAACCTGTCTGTATAGTTGTATGTGCACCTATTTATCTTTGCACACATACACATTTGTAGTTAAAGGATATAAAGATTCTACAGGAATTAATGGAACAGATTCTTGTTCTCCTCAGATAAAGAAACACATTAACCATCTGATGAGCCAATGGGGAGATATAGGAATTTTGAGTGTGTGATTCATTCAACCATTTAAGAGATCTAGTGATGAACTGCACCCTAAATTTATTAATTTCTCTCCACCAACTGCAAATAGAGTTTAGGTCATTTTTGGATAACTACAGTTGTTCTGATGAAGCTGTTCAAATGTAATATGGAGCAACAAGGAACTCTGCTAACAGGATAGGAGATTTTGTGAGTCAAGGAAACATTTGCTGTAAGTCATCAGTATGAACTTCTAACCAGTAAGGGTTAAAGAAATACAAGGGAGACCAAGCACTGAATAGGAAAATTGTAGTACCTGGTATTTGATGTAGTATAACCAATGGCAGGGAACTTCAGTAATATTTGGTGTAACAGAGGCGATATCTTAAGCAGGTTCAAAGAAGAAAAATTAAAATGATCCTGGAAAGAATGCTAAATTATATATATTTTTAAGGAGTGAAAAGTATTTGGTTAAGTAAAGAGAAGATGGAAGTCTGGACAGCAAAGGTTGTAAATTAGAGCAATTCTGACTCCATACAAAGAGAGAAACAAAACACAACCAAGGTGGAAAGCTCTGGATCAGGTAGCCCAGAGAAGCTGAGGAAACACTGTCACTGGAAATTTTCAGAACTTGACAGGACAAGGCCTTGAGCAACATGAGCAGGAGGTTGCACAAGATGACCTCCAGAAGTCCCTTCCAATCTAAATTATTCTTTGCTAAGATTCTATTAATTTGGGGTGTGTGCTGTAAATAGAAACTCAAGCTTAGCCGTATGGAATGGTTAACTTATGCCCTTTATCATCAAAGGTAGGTATTTTTAATACATAAAATGTCATTCATCTTGTGGGCAGATGTCATTATTTTCATCTCACTCACTCACTCTGTAAAACATGCTGAAGTAAAGTGAATTTTTTTAATTGCAATAATAGCAAAATACTTGACTGTTTCCTTCCTTTCTCCATCAAGCTCTTGCCTACAAATTCAAAGCAAACTTAGAATTGCTGACCTCAGAAACAAGATTAGTCCATTTACCTGAGCAGTAAGAATTTTTTCCCAACTTTAAAACGTATGTGTAAAGAAATTCCAACAGCCTGGGATTTAATCAAATATCTGTTTGTGCTTTCAGAATGTTATGGAATACTTGTACATTTCCTATCTTCCTTCAGTTTTTACATATATCCTGATCTAGACAAAAGATACTTTTTTTCTGCAAATGCAGTTTTTCTGTATAGAAAGGAGCAGCTTTTGCTCTGTTCCTTCCAACAAAACCAGATTAACAGAAAAACGAGTTTAGGAGCACACTGCAAAAAAGAAGTCAATTTAAGAACAAAGGAGATAAACTCCCAAGCCTATTTTAATATGTTGAAAACCAATATGTATTTGTTTTAAAAGGTTAGGGATTATTTCCCACTTAACTTTTCATAGGTAAAAAGAGGTGCTTCAAACTGTAAGCAGCCTCCTACATCTGGAATACTGCTCTGATCCCTTGACTTTGACAGATAAATATCAGAATATCAAAAGACCTTTCATGTGAAAGGTCACCCAAATGAGCAATATTGTTTCATTTCCACATACCAGAGCCAATGTTCGCATAAAGAGAAAAGAGGCAACCTTCTCCATCAAAGCAATTCACAAAAAAGCAACTCATTGAGCCCTGTTTTCACCACTGCAATCATATGCAAATATACACCTTGGTCATACATGCCCTGATTGTTGTCTCTCTTGGTGTGGCTAATGTCCATGAGCATCTGAACATGAAGATTAAAGAAGCAAACTTTGGTGTGTATTTATATGAATGTTTTTGACACAGCTGCCTATGTAGTCTCAGATGTGCAGTGAAGACTGTATGGTATACACTACAAAGTTATTCCTCACAGGATCTGAACTGATGCTTAGCTTCTTCATGGCTGAAATGACCTCATGACAGATTGGCCATCTTGATCTTCCAGTTTCCTGTTCAAATAAGTTTTCTTCTCATTGCTGTTAAAAGGTATCAGCCTGTGATTTTCATATTGTATCTAATATCTCTTCAGCTTCAGAACTGAGTTTTTCGTCTTTCTATGTTATGTTCTGCATAATATCTTGAATCTTCTGAAAGATTCAAAATATTGATTGATCTGAGACAGTAGCTACTACTTTTTGCACATATGCTTCATATTAATCCGAGACAGTGAAAAAATGTCAGGCATGCTTAAAAGTATATGTCTTTAGATGAGTTTCCATCTAACCTAATCTGAGAGATTTTTTTCATAAGGTGGATGCCTGATTACTTGAGTCCTGGTATAATGGCCAAAAATTCCCCAATAACTTTCTCTTTTCATAGGCAAGCTCCACTGGCACTTAGGTTTTCCTGTGTCCTTTAAGAATTTTTGAATATGTTTCCTCATAGCACTGCACACGTCATGTCAACACCAACCTAGTTTTCCTGAAACAACTCAAATCATTGCTCAGTTAATTCTTTACCTTTCTGCTGAGACAAAATCATGATTAAAACTTGTGGAAATACTTTTTTTTCCCCAGCAAATACATCCAGAGTGTGTGTGCCCTCCATAATCATTTCCAGTCTGTGTGCCCTCAAGGTGGAAGAGCACAGGCTTAGGCTGATGATCACCTTTCCAAGAGTCACAGATGGAGCATTCAATCTTGACAATGGAAGTCAAGGTCGCATTACCCACATTTTCTGGTTTTTGAAGTGCTGCTGATCTCAAATTCACATTGATGTGAAAATCGGGACCATTTTACACTGTGATCCAGGATGTTCAATGGGAAGTTGCCCACTGGATTTACTCAGTTTGTGATTAGGTAGCTACGTACTGCCTAAATAGCTACTAATTACCAGTTTAAGAAAATACACTTTTGTATCAGTGCATAAATCTGTCTTGCTTATGTTAACACAGTACATATATTACTTTTCTCAATTTGTAGTTACATTATTGTCAGACATTACCACAGACTATAGCAAAAGGATTTAATCCAGAATATTTTACAGTGTTTAAAAGGGTGATGTTAACCTCTAGACCTAATAACTAGCTTCATTTCATGTTTCAGAAACAATCCTTAGAATATAATAATTTGTGAGAAGACTAAAATTGTTAGAACAAGAATTCACTGCAGTGTTTCATGAGGGTTTTTTTGTGCTTGTTAGGATTCCTACTGACAGAATGACACTTTGAATCAAATGTCCATCAACACGTTCAAAAGGCCCAACACATCACCTTCCTGAAAGAGTTAAACCCATTACTGATACAGCATCCAGTGAAACTAATAAAAACAATCTATTATCTGGTATGTTTTGTTCCTGGGGATGTGTAAAACGAAAATCAATATGAACAACGTGAACATTTTGAGGCAACACTGGTGCTGCTTGTTTTTGAAAATAAGAATTGTATCTTATGTTGGTACATTGTAAAATGTTCTAGTATTTCCTTTAGTTCACCTACTAGTTTTAAACAGAAGACAAAAAAGCTCACTGGGAAATCTGCCTCTGACACAACACTGATTTTCTCTTTATGAACTGAAAGCAATCTGTCTGACTAGGACATTGAGGACCAGTAATTTACTACCTCAGCTGTAATTTTAAGTGCTCACCCAATGCAGGGATTGAAGCTTTCATTCTATAATTATAGAGGAATCAAAGACTAGCACACTAATGTATTGAGCTACAATGCCAGCTATTTATAACCATCACTTCTCAGGCAATATGTTTTTAATATGTTAGGATGGTATAGTTGTCAGAAACAGTCCTTTTTCTTTCTTTTTTTTTTTTTTTAACATAGGCTCCCTAAAATGGCTGAAAAATGCAAAGTATTTTTAAAGCTTACAGTATTATAGTATTTTTAAAGAAAAGAAAAGATCCTGTGAAATTTATCAGGATTAAAAAGGATTAGTTTTGATCCTTCCTCTGTAAATAAGGCACAAGGAATATCAGAATAAGATGCATGCATTAAAGAAACCCAAACCAAAACAAACCACAAAACTAAACCACCATGATGTGTAATGAAACCAAGACAGTAGGTTTGAGTTCAAGATCAATCTACCAAGCCAAGGCATTCACACCACTCCATTAATTCAGTCACCTCGGTGAAAATGGCTGTTTTAACTCTCTTCAAATACAATACTTCAGCTACACTTTTACATTAAGTAATCTGAGTCTAAGGGATGGGTTTGTTTTTTTCTGTTCTGATCACCCATCAGCTATCCAGATCACCAGCCTTTCCTGTCTCTAGCTGAAATATGTGTTACACTTGACATTTGTTAGGCAGTTAGCTCTAGGCTCTAGAGAAAGCCATGTATACTTCTGTTTTTTAAAGTTTGACTATAAGAAAGCATCACCTGAATAAAACTATCACCTGGATAAAATCAAAGCTTTCTATGGGAATAAAGGAGTTTAAGCAACATCAAACTTTCCTTCTGGGAAGTTTTCTTGGGTTCAGTGGAGAGTTTATGAACAAAAAGTGAAAAAAAAATTATATGGAAAAAGAACAAGATATCATTAGTATCCACAATGTCCCCGTTACAAAAGATCTGCCTCACATTGCATTCTGACCTTCCTGGTCTGTACTGAGGCTTGCACCCAGAGCTGACAGTTTAGGGATTCCATGCCCCCAGATTTGCCAAAAGCTGCCTTTCCCCCTCACAGTAGTGTCATGTTCTCCTAACCCTCTTTTTGATATTTCTGGGCAGTTTGAAGAGGCCTATGGATCCTCTTGAAACAGAGTTGAGACACTTCACTCTCAGACAGTTCTACAGTGAAACCCATTATGATGAGAAAGTCTTTCCAGGTAATGCTGATCAATTCATTCAGCCCACTAAAATTCCACCTGTCCCGTACTATGTTTATAGAATGTCCAGCACAATGAAAACCTACATTTATTACAGCTTTTGATGTCATATTATTGTACAAATAATTATTAATAATGGAAAAACAGGTTGAAATTGTTCATGAATAACCTGTTATGAGGTTGATTTAGTGTCTGGAAAACCCTGACTTGCATACTCAATTAATTAATACAGTAGCTCAACATTCAAGTAGTACAGTTTTTGGCAAAAGCTCTCTGCACTGCTCCAGCAGAACCTAATGCTCATTCAGCAGGCAACAGCGTTTTCTGTGCTTTTCCAGCTCAGTGATCTGACGACACTTGCTTTAACTAGTTTCTTGTATCAAAGATTGACTCAACTGAGCATTTTCAGAGAGGAAGCTGAAACATGAGGAAGGGTCTCCAGGGCAGACTGACAGCACATTCTGGCAGTCCATCACACTTACCCGGAAACATCGAGGATGGTTTATCCTTGTCCACAGCCGGCTAATGGACACTTACAGACTCTGACCCATACTCCTATTCTGTGACTGTCTCCATTTATTCTTGAATATATAAAGGATTGAGGCACAGTGGAAGCCTCTTGTGTGCTTACACACCCTGTACTGTGGAGGTGAACCATTTACCTGGCAGAATAGATGGGCCTACGACTACTTGTCTCTCTTCTTGCTTCACACCAGCTAGATCCCTGTGAATACATGTACAGCCTCCATCCTCGCTCTCAAAACTTTTATCCAAATGTCCATTCCCTTGACTGCATACAAACTTAAGGAACCTACGTGGGTTCAAGTGTCAACTCCTTACATTCATTTCTCTTCCCTTGTTCATTTGGTTACATCTCTGATATCACTGACTGATGTGGGATTGTCTACAGATTCAGTGCTGACAGCCAGGTTACTTTTTGACACCCAGGAGGAATTTAATTGCTTTTTTATACACTGACTGCAGTGTAGAGTATGCCCTTGATAGCAATATGAGTTTCAGAATAAAATAAAAAGCCAAGATATAAAAATTCCTGCCAGCCAGTGTGAAAGCAGACAAAGCTTTTTTTTTTTTCTCCCCAAAATCAGTTGTTATTTTTCCATGGAAAAGACATTTTACTTTTTTATTCAGGAAAGGAAACTATTCTGGAAGGATCTATAAAAATACTTTCATTTTGTCATAAAAGGATATGAGAAGAGTAAATATGAGGTGCAGCTAATGAGAGACATTACATTTGTGGAGGCCAGCTCTGGTATTTTATGTTGATTCCGATACAGATATATTTGTAAGGAGGATTTTTCAATGTACATTCCATCTCTATCCATTCCTTTTCTGTACTGTTCAGTGTCTATTTCTGAAATCCTACCCTACTGTTTTATCTAACCTTATCCCCCTGAAAGGTCAATTTTTAAGCTAATTGTCTTGAATACCTCTGGCTCAGGACAGGGCAGACTCCCTCTGGAAGTGTCTGTCTTCCTTATCATTTTACTGCAGAAAGTTCTTCAGAGCCCATGCCTAACATTATCTGAGACAGAGCACATCACAAACATATAAAATTTCATACACTATCAGCTCTATTAAACTAGTACTTGCAGTGACAAGTTTTCCAGTCTAATTTCCACTGGTGACATAGGGACCACTTTCTCAATGCCATATCCCCAAACTGTTGAGTAGCCCGTAGAATTTTTTTTTCTCAGGTCCCTTAGAAATATACCATTTTTTCCATGAAAGTAAGGAAAAATGATCAAAGGTTGAACTTAACTGATGGTGCAATTGTGAAGTGGTCCTAACACCTGCCCTGCAAGGTGCAGCAACCCTGGCCGGGAGTAATCGGTTTACTTGCAATGTCAAAGCAATTTGACTTAACTGCTGAGCAGCCAAAACGACAGAAGCACTATTTTGACTTGGGGTGGTTGGTACTGCTCATGTTTCATTGAATCATATTTCTTATTATGCCTCTAAAGCTGAAGACAGATATGTAAACAAAAAAAAAATACCTAAAGTTAAGGTTCTCTCTGTTAAATGTTGTGTAAACTTTGGACTGGTCTCGTCATACACATATATGAGTGTGTGTGTATGTCTACACCCACACAGAGGTGGTGTTACATAAGTAATAGATAGAAATAGAAGGTATTTGCTTTCTCCTCTACGGAAATGTACAGCAGAAAGATGAAAATAAGGCAAGATTTTAAAATAATTAAGGGAAAAATATCCGCTAACCTTTTTTTCTGTAATCTGACCTTGGTTTCCATGGAAACAGGATCAGACACTTGAGTAGCAGGAAGAACTCTCACTTAAAGGCGTCACCTGTAGAGAGGAACTGGTGACACTGACACACACACCAGCATAAACACCCCGAGAGCTCAAAGTGCCAATGCAGATCTACTGTCAGTGGTTTGAAGGAAAATATTTAACTTTCAAAAGAAAAAAAGGAGAGCCAGACTCCCTGCCCTTTAGTTACTTTGGCTTCATATTACATATATATATATATATATATATGTATGTATGAATATATACACAAAAAATTTACACCAAAAGGGCACGGTCTGTTTTTCTAAGTAGGAGAGGCTTAAACTGCATGCTGCCAAGCCCCCTTGCTGTTGAATAAGTTTTCAAAATCCTAGAAAAGATTCTGCACAGAGGTAGGTGGTGGCTATGGAAACATCCGATCCATCTGCAGCAGCAAGTAAGTCTGAGGTTCCATCAATAGTATGTTCTACAAGTAAGGAATGAACATTGTCATAGCGTCATCAAAAACAATCAAAAAAAAGGAGCTATTTTCCATAAAATTCCAGTCATATATATATATAAGTGGATGAGCCTTGGTACATCATTTATTTCATCTTAGTGATCACATCTCCCTGGAGTCTGCCTGACTTGGGCAATCCATCCACTGTGCCTTAAGATCTGTGACTAAGACCTGACTCTCAGGGCTCCTGTTCATGCTCAGAGTTTTCCCATTCCAAAGACAAATCTTGCTCATGAGCAACAGCATTCCAGATAAAGATTTGTTACTTAATTAAGTTATAGAACTAATTGTCTATAATGATGTCATCAAAAGGCTGTTTAGAGTACAGCAATGGAATAATTTGTATAGAAAATCTTAGAGATGGACCAGAAATAACTTGCCAAACCACAGTCTTCTTTGTTTAATTATAAAACAAGAATGAAGGGAGTCAGTCACTGCAATCAGGGTTATTGACAATACAGATACACATCAAGCCTACTATAGAACATGGTTTATTGTCTCTTTTGATTTTTTTAGCACCCTATGTTTCTTGTTTAACAAATTGTTCTCAATGCGACGTATTCACAATAAGCGCATAAGCACAAACTGAAACACAATTTCCTGCTAGCTTCCGTAGAAATACATTAATCCACTGGATATTTCCCAGGACAATATTATCTCTCATGTGCAGGCTATATTTCTCTCACTGGGCTGCAAAGGGGAGAAAAAATCCTTGAAAACCTGTTTGAAAAGTGACGTGCAAGAAAGTCACAGGTAAACTGCCTCTTGCTTATGTGAAGACTTCCCTATCTATCTATCTACCCATCTATCTACCATTCACATTTTTAGCAGCATGTCATTTACTAAAACCCTCCCTCAACATGACAGTGAAGTTAAGTAATGAAAGAAAGACAAGAGAGTAGTTAGGCTGCTCTACTGAATGCTTTGAAATGCTACTGTCATATGTTTCTAACTGCTTTGTATCACAGCAGCATTTTGCATATCAGGAAAGGAAGAATGCTGTCTGTTTTGTGTTAAAAGATAGGCATGTTTTAAATACTCACTGCTGTTATTCATCCTCACATTCTCAAGGCCACATATGCTGCCATACCTTAAAAAGATGCAAGAGTAAATGCTACCAGGACTCTAGGGGTGGTTGATTACTGGCCTCTTATGATTCACAAGGCTAAAACACTAACTTACTCTTCACTGACTTTCCAGCTGGTAATGTGAAATGCTTTCCTCCAAAACAAATAAAAAAGGAAAACCACATTAGAAAAAGTTCCAGTTTTAAAGACTAAGAACAATTTGTTTCCTTTTTCCTTTTCCTTTTCCTTTCAAGTGCTCACATTATGCAGAACAAGTAGTAATCTCTCCTCAATTCAGAGAAGAGATAGAGCTTGGGCTTGGGATACAGCCCCATGCAGATGACAATCCCTCTAAGTGCACGTCCTTGCCTTTCTCAGTCATTTTAAGAACATCAGATGTTTTAGACTATCTTCTGGTGAGCTCCTAACAAATTCAGCTTGTCCTGACCTTCCAGAACATTTTGTTACTGGTGTATACTAGACCAAATCTGGCAGGTTGTGATCCCTGATCTTACCAGGGAAAGGTGTAATCTGTGAGAGATGTGTGCATATCCCCAACACCTGCCATGTATTTTCTGGGGCCATTCTGAGGAAGTGACCCGTGAATATTTTGCAAGAGCCAACTCCTTGTAATTGCAGCTGTTATAATGAAAACAGAGCCCAAAACATTGCAACCATGCAGTAGAGGAAAGAAGGACAGATAGTTGGGAAATACTAATTTTTGGGCAAAAGTATTACTGAGGTAATATCAGGCTACTCAGAGGAAAGTTTTCAAAGAAGAAGATTATTCAGGGAGATTTCTGACTAGGAAGGAAAATCTATAAGAAAGGCTTTTTTCTTTACTTCCTAGTAATTTCTGCTTTGGGATGGAGCTGGACATCAGCAGTGCTGAGAAAAAAGCATGAGAGTGGAGGGGAACAGATCATGGCTACTGAAGGCTTTCATTTCACTCCTTCCTTGAAAGCTGCCTTTTTTCAAAGTGTGGAGATGGAGATACTCCTGTCTTGCTGATAGCTAAGTCCAGCCAAAAATCAAATCTATGATCAACCTGCCACAGGGGTTTGGTTTGAATCTACCTTGTAATTCGTGGGAGGAAAAGAGGGCTGGTAGTTGTACGAATTTTTCTAGTCCCCTGCCCCTGATTCAAGTGTCCCTAATAAGTCAACCTACGAAACCTGAAAGCAATAGCTAGGTTTAGTTCATGTTTAATCAAACCACTCACCCTTTCCAGTAATAAGCACCTCTGTCTTCCTCACTATTTGCAATAGGATTGTGGTTTCACAGACACTACCATCAACAACAGATGAGTACTTGTGTTTTTCCAACTGATGAACATTCCTCTTGGGAAGTAAGAGCCATCCAAAACAGACTCATTTTCACTATGAAAATAATTTATTTAGAGCAGGAGCTAAAATATTTATTTAGATGATGGTGCAGGGACAGAAGCAAAAATGGAAGATTTGCTGCTGAATAGAAATGGAGATCTCAAAACTTGAAAGGGGTGGCTGTTATGGCTCTGATCATAGAATTGCTAAGGTTGGAAAAACCCCCAAGGGTCATGGAGTCCAACTGTTAACCTAGTACTGTTGTGTGTCAATCCTAAGCCATGTCCCCAAATGCCACATCCACAAGTTTTTTTAAGACTTCCAGGGATGGCAATTCCACCACTTCCCTGGGTAGCCTGTTCCAATGTCTAACCACCATTTCTGTGAATAATTTTTTTCCAATATCCTGTCTGAACCTCCACAAATGCAACTTGAGGCCGTTTCCTCTTGTCCTGTTACCTGGAAGAAGAGACCAACCTACACCTCGGTACCAGTTCCTTTCAGGTAGTTGTAGAGAGCAATTGATCTTGCAGCTGTCTCTGGAGGAGTGGCTTTTGTGTGTCTGTGCAGACCTGTGAATGCATAGGGGCTCTCCCTTAAGGAACTGCAGGGGAAGGTTTGAAGTGAGAGTGGAAGGGGTTACAGAGATGGATTTAGGAATTCAGTACTCATAGGTGCTTATAGCTAGAGCTTTGGGTGCTTTGGATAAAAGAGCTTAAAAGTTCTGATTTGGAAATGCATCCAAACCAAACTTTCAGGCTTGGCAGGCAGAGAGGATTTGTCCTTGGTTTGGGAAGAATAGCCCTTGGAGCTCCAGAGGGAAAGAGCAGAAAAACAGATGGAAGGAAATTAATTCAATAAAAATAAATTAGACCTTTTAAACAGTATTGTTTTTAATATTTATGATGCAAAGTAGATTTGCATTTTTCTATCAGTAAAGTATATGTCTCCATTTGACCTTCAGTCACTAAAGGAATGCTTTATTTAGCCTGAATGGCAGATATTTTTCTGTCTTTCCATGGACATTTCAAAAAAACCTGGATGCTGCTAATTTTTTATTCCCTTATAAAATGATCCTTGATGATAAGAAAATGGTAATATTTGCTCATACCACATGACTGGATCAAGGTAGCCAATGATCTGTATCTGGGTTGCTACAGTGTGATGTATTATACTTCATACAATTTGCTGCAGGCAGAAATCTTAATTAAGGCCTTTCCTAAAGAGTGACCTTCAGGGACTGCATTTTTTAAATTGGTGTAAAAATAGACAAATGCCCTAACAGCACTAGGGGAGTTATCGAAGAGTGTTAAATGTACATTTCCCCATCTCCTCTATACAAACAATGATTATTTGCTGCTTTTATTGAATGAGCTGTGAGGCGTTTTCAGTAAACAATCAGCCTTAATGTGTACAGAAAGAGATTTCAACTTGATGTGCAGAGCTCAGTTATGCAGCTTCTCCTCCACTTCCAATGCAAGCTGCACGTCTGATTTGAGAATATACTCCCCTGGGCTCTATTCATCCATATTTTACCACGCTCATGGATATTCACTGTTTTGGGATCCCTCTAATTAGCTCACCACATGTGGTGTCTTGCTCAGCTTTCATCAATAATCCCCCCTACCCAGCACTCATTGGCGTCTGAGCGGGTTTGGCTGGGAAAGAAAGGGATTGTAGAGAGCACTTAGGAAGCAAGCTAACCCTTCTCACAATAAAGAGTTTGCAACAGTAGGTACAGCCATGCAGGATGCAGTGGGATGCATACAAGTGTCTCTAGGCTGTTTCACCATGAATTCTCAGCTGAAACAACCTTATGATGCCAGATGCGGACTTCCTTATTTCTTCCCCCCAAACAAACTGCCAATCCTCCTGGTAGTTTGTGCTCTGGTAGCACAGAGGCTGAGATAAGGCCACCAGCCTTACCTCCTTCTGTAGATCCAGGCTCAGATTTGATCTCCAGAGACGACAGGAGAAGGTATAAAATGCCTGGCACTCTTACACCCTCCATGGGGCTGTGGCATGTCGTGACACACACATTCTCAGCAGCATTGGCTCCAGGCTGGCTCTTCTGCTGTCCCCAAAATTGCTGCCTCAGCTGAACTGATTTTGGAGACTGACTGAGGGACACCACACACCAATACGAGGAAAGCTGATTCAAGTTGCCACAAGCTGTATAAGCCACTTAAATTTTGAAGATGAAATATGCTTTCAAAGTAACTTTTAAAAAGGTTTTGACACAAGTTATCCCCACCCTGCTCTACGATACAGCTTTCTTCGTGGGCAAAGTTGAAATGAAATAGCTACTGGAGCTTATAGAGAGCTCTTGTCAGAGACGTAGCTTTTGTCTGCTTTTTTTGACAAGCAGAAAAACCCTGGCTTTTTAAAGCTAAAGCCTATTGTGAGACGTACAAACCAGACTCCTGGCTAGACTCACACAGCCTGTTTCCACTGAAATGACTGTGCTATGAGTTTACACGAGCCAAGGGACTGGCTGTACCGAGGAGGAAATGTGTTTTCAGGGTGTGCCACAGTCCAGGAGGTGAGGACACGGCACTCACAGAGAAGCCCGAGCTGCCCAATGGCTGATCCCTGCTGCAGTCCCCATGGGGATGTGCTGCACAGCGGTGGCACTGGTGGCACCAGCCCATGGCTGGGCCTTGATGCATCACATACAGTGCTTGGAGCACCAGCTCCTGTCCAAGCAATTTGCATGAAATGCTTCTATTGTCCTGTGCTCACAATTTTTACCATCACACTTTTCTATAAATAAATACTCACCTGCAGGTTCCAGAGTCCCCAGCCTGGTGGGGTTCATTCCTGGCATGAAACACTGTGGCAGGTGGGATAATTTCACTCCCAATTCTGCTACCACTCTTCAAACATGAGATGAGGAAAATGACCTCATCTCATTGTTATACTTTCCCAACCTACAAAACAGAGCTAATTTTGCTTATCTGGGGGGAGCAGGGAAAGGCTCAATGCTTGCCAAAGAGCTTAAACTTGCTCAGATGCATGATGCAATAGATGCTCAGGGTGATCACAGCCAATATTCTCTCCAAAACACCAGACTGCAGAACCTGTTAATGGCCCCGGTAAAAGTCTTGACAGAAACAATAGGTAGAAAGTCAGCCATTCTTCCCAGTGGGATGTCCTGTAACATCCCTGCCCTCCTGCCACTGCAGAGGGTGAGTGCTCCAGCATGAGTGAAGACACTGCAAGTGCCGTGATCTCACACCACTCCCTCCACGTGTCGAGCTGTACCCAAAACAGCTCCTCAGCTCTGCTCCAGGCTGCTCGACTGGCAGAACCCCGAGCTAAGGAAAAATAAATAATGAACCAAGGAGACAGCTCACTCACAGCCTCACACATCGTGGAGGAGATAACAGGCCAATGTGTATAATGATCTGCGCTGAATCATTTGCCACGTTGGTATCAGGAGCTCTCAGCTTCACTCAAGGGCTCTCTCATCCCGGCTGCATGTGAGATGACAGTGTTAATACATCAACGCCTGCAACGGCGACTGTAATGAAATCTGTCAGTGTTGCCCCTGCACCAAACACTACTTGAAAAAGCAGATGTGTAGCTCAGATTCAGTTTATTACTGTCTGAACCTTCCTCACTTACAAAATCAAAGGGTGATTAAGGGGGTAAATCCCTGGCTACAGCTTGGTTGTAGCACATAGCTTGGAGCACAGCTGAAACACTTTCTGGAGCCTGTTGCTCCATTATTATTACTATTATTATTATTATTAAATTAATTTTCAAAGTCCTCCTAATTGATATTATTATACATTTTCAAAGACTCCCTAAATATTTCAAGATCTTTAAAAGAAACCTCATAAATCAAAATAGCTGGTCTTTCTCTCTGCTATTACATTGTTTGGACAGTGTGGAACCCCTTGGAGGACCAAGCCACTGTTGAAACAGTGTGCTGCAGCCCAAAGCTATGCCTGTTTTACCATGTGGCCGGTGCAAGTCACCTTAGATAACATTTTTATAAGTGTGTAGTAATTTTCAGAACATAAATCCTGATGACTGTTAACAACAAATAGGCTTATATGTGCTTAACACATTTCTGAAAATGAGAGAAAGTCGTCTAAAATTTTTTTGGCATTTTGAGAGTGAATAAACTCATCTGAGCTAATTATTCTGTGTTTCCTTTGCTGTTACTGGACAGAAATAGGGCATAAGGATAAACACAACTCATCTGATCCCTGAGATACTTCTTTGGATCCTCTGTTGGATGAGAAAGAGTCAACACAGGCACTAGAAATGCCGGATTGTTCTTGTTGACTCTAGACAGCTCCAGTGGTGAAGTCTGCATGGTAGACATCTAATATTAAGTTAAATGCATTCATGCCCTTTGTGTCCTGCTGTGAGACAAAGATAAAAACATTTCCTATCTCCTCAGCTCAATTCTTTCTGCTCAGGCCTGTCCAACACTGTAAGTTTGCACTATGCACACAGAATGCTACACTCTTGTTTCAGGTTGTCTGGGGTGCAACACTCAAAAGAGCATGACCAAGTCCTAAGAAGACAACTGTCAGACACCAAAGACAAGACATCTTGCCATCCCAACCTACACTCTATGACTTTTTCTGTGGATGAAGCAAAATTGCAAGCAAAGGAAATTCTCTTTTCCCTTCTCCTGTCCTTAGAAGGCAAAACAGAGTTTGCAGAAGCTCCCCTGTGGTGCTGTATATGGAGAAGACCATCTTGTTGGACCATCTGCCTGTCTTCTGCAGCATGAAGAAAGCCCTGCTCTCCATCCTGAGCAGAATGATGAGCAGGAAGATAAAAAAGTTTTCCTTCTCATACCTTGTGTATTCTGGTAATTACAGTGAGTCAGATGGATTCAAATAGAGGGTTATTTTGGTAATTGCCTATCTCTAAGGTATAAAACAGTATATTACGTACTATCTACAAATTAGGATTCAAAAGCAAAAACATGTGTTTAATTTTGATTTTAATTGCATTTTCACTTCAAACATCTATTTTTCTCCCTGGTGCAAACAGACCTGAGCAACCTTGCAGAGATCAACAAAATCTTCCACAAATGCCAGACATTTCTCTCATAGTGGTACTTGGCTCTGTGAGCATTTAATCTGCTAACTTTGACAGAAAGGACAGTCAAATTTCTATAGCCTGCTTATTTTTAAAACAACAAATATTTACTGCACACTGCTTTCTAAAGGATACAATTATTAGTGTACCTCTGTTTGATTACCAATGACACAGTAATAATACCAGCAGCTGCTGAATTGTAAGTGAAAATAACCCTTTGTTCTCATTTTTCTTATCTGTAGACTATAACAGCACTCATGGGGACAATAACCTATGAAATAGATTAAAAGCCTGTTAAATGCTATTTTCAGCTTGGCAGATCACCAAACCCTAGCTTACCCTTAAGCTCTGTTTCCTTTTAAATATTCCTTTTAGTATAGCAATGTGACAACAGTAATGTGCCGTTTCACAGTGATTAAGTAACTTCACAAACAAGAGGTCTTAGGTTTATAAACTGAGTGGAGTTGATCTCATAGGTGAACAGAACTGTGCTCCATCAAAGACACTAAGACTTCTGGTAGAAGCTGTAGTGGTCTAATTTGCAAATTTTCCCTCTAGAAAATTCTGGTCTAGTGACTTTAAACTAAAAAAGGGAATGCTGTGGGTTTCCTATTTCTGGTTGAAGTGCTGAACCATCTCTTCTCTTTCCAATCTCCCTTTTACAACAGTAGATTTAGGTTAACAGGGAAATAATTAATATTTAGTCACTGAATAATTCTGAGAAAGTTTCAAATGTTATGAGTGCTGAGGGGGGTTATCGGCTGGAATGATGCAGCCTGGAACCTTCCTCAGTGTGACAATCTACTTTTCCAAACCTCTGCTGACTTGGGACTACTTTGTCTGTCTGAACAGGAGAACAATAAAAAAGGAGAAAAAACTCCAAAACTGTAAGGACCAAAGGAACCAGTAACCCACAAAGAGCTTCCAGTACTCTAGGAGGGAGTATTATGAAGGAAACAGATGGGGAAGACAGGGAAAACACAGATCTAGGGTAAAATTGGAAAAGGAGTTTTAGTACCAGTGGGGGAAGAAGGGGAACGGCAAAGGTAGCCTTGCACTGCTCTACTGGAAGCAGTTGTTATCACAGGGTAGGTTGTGTATCTATTCAGACATGGCACAGATCTGTCAAGGATATGTGTTTTTTGCTTCCTGAACTATTTTAGCACCTTTGCTTTTGACAAGAACCTCCTTCCTTGAGCTCAGAAACTCTTCCTGAAGAAAGCTTGGTTGGAACTGTAACCTTTACCTTCCATTAAGCCTCTTTGTCTGAAAACAAACCTGTTTGGTAAAATCCCATTCATTTCTGAATGCAGCCTTGAAAAGATCAACGTGTGGGAAGAGGACCATCATCCAAGAGCCCTCAAGGTACTCTGTCCTCCTCTGCAACAACCCACCTTGCTGTTCCTCAGCCACAAGTCATTCCTGGAGGTGGTTACTCAGGTTCCCGAGCTCGAACAGGAGCTTTGTGCTTTTCGAATGAGGCCATTATGTTCTTTAAGAGAACTCACATAAAACACTATTCTCCAGATCTCTTTGTATTCTTCTTTACTTACTGCTGAACTGTGATACTCCCCCGCAGACTTTTTTCTTCCTTCGCTTTACCTCTACATCCATATCCAGTGTCATATGATTTTTAGCATGTGGTTGGATTTCATGCTCAAATATGCTTCTAGTGTAGCCAGTATCATGATGCACCAAAAAAAAAAAAAAAAAAAAAAAAAAAATTCAAGCCTTTATGTCCGTACGGCTACTGGACTGGAAAGCATCTTTTTGAGGAGATGGCAGGTATTTTAGCATTTATTGCACTTCCTGCTTCAATTTCAACGCACATAAGGCAGACCTGCAGGAGAAAAGAAAGGAGACAGCCCTGCAGCCTCACAGAAGCCCAGTACCAGATAGGATGCTTAAGGCTGGAATTTTGAAGAAGTCTTTGAAGGTCAAATCACAAAACTCCATTGTAGCTTTAAAATGGATGGTGCCTTAAGGCCCCAACGGGAATATTTTTGCATGTGACATTTTAATGCACATCTTCAGGTTTTTGCTCATTTTCCCAAATCTTAAAATTTCACTTTGAGCTCTGGGTTGAAATGAACTGGAAATATAAAGTGAAACTCAAATTAAAGCTCTAACTTTTACCTGCTTTCAGATGAATCCCACTAGACCCTTCTGTGAAGAATGTTTTTGAAGCAAAAGCTTAGTTCTCTTTCCCTGGTGTATGCTATTATCTTTGTACCTTAATTTCACCCATTTGCTCATATTCCACAAGGAAGAACATGTTTCTGTACATTCAGATGACCTGGTTAGGGAGACAGTGTTTGCAGTTAAAGCAACGATATCACAGCTCTGAAATTGAATCCTATTTAAAGTGCATTCCTGTTACTTTGGGAGAAATTGAAGATACATTATTTAATCTTCCTTTGGTTTTTCTGTGATTTGTGATACCAGCATCCTAGGTTTGTAACCACAAGGGTGCTGGGAAGTCACTGATGAAAACACCAAGGTTCTGCAAAGAAGTCAGGAAAAACATGCAAAGGTTCATCATAAGTGGTGACCTGGGTACTGGTACAGGAATATAACACAAATCAGCTATATTCTGAGCATTACTTTTGTTTTTCTGATTCACTATAATTTTTTATTCAGAGCCTCATGAAATTTTTCTAGAAAAAAACTGAAGTAGTCCTGAGCCTGAAGTCTAGCTATTGTGCAATCACAGAGCAGGAGAGATGGGCTTCGAGAGGTCACTTAGTGCCTTTCTCTGCCCCCTACAATTCCAGAATAAATTGCATTTTTCTAAATTATTTTAAAAAGACTGATCCAAAAAGCCAGAGCCTATTGCCAGTGTTGGATTTCCTCATAATGCTACATAGATGATGACTATCCTAACAGGACTTGGGTGCCTGCATGACGCTGATGGCTGGAATGTGAACACTGTAGTCAAACTGTGAACATTTATAATTTGAGCCAAAACAGTGGGTTATCTAGCCACTCATTCTTAAAAACATAAACCAGCAAGGAAACCCCAGCCCCAGACGATTACAATCGGTTTGCAGCTTCCATTCCTGTGGAAAGATAAGCTTTCCTTGCCTGAAATGGGACAGATGGTAGCCCTACAGGTTGCCACTCCACAGTGCCTCCAAGCAGAGCTCTCTGTGCTGTAGCTGTTGTTACAGCAGCATATGCTTGGGAGATGCAAGCTGGTTTCCCTGAATCTAGCACTCTAACACTGCATACTGGGCATCCACGATTCATTGCTTCCCTTCCAAGACTCTTCATATTTAATTTTTATTTCTTTTTTTGTCTTTAAAGTGAACTTTTGTTTACCAGAGATAAACACAAACAAAATTTTGTGTGTACAGATAGATGTGTTCCTGTTCTTTTTATGTTCTGTAATATGTGTAGTTGTAACAAGAATTTTACAGGTGGTGTTCTCAAATTCAAGTCTCCACAAAAGCGAAAGAAGTCACAGTTATTAGGCCCTGATAGCAGTGTTGGAAATCCATGATTTTCAAGGACATCAGAGAGGCCATTGCAACACCAGGGAACACCCACACTCTTCTGTTCATTACTGCATGAATAAAAGCAGATCTTTGCTTAGTTGCATGATAAGGAGGACAGTTCTAGCTTCCAGAGGTAGATGGGGTCCCATAGGATCCAGTGCTCAGTCTCTGGGAAAAAAATTAACTACTTACAGCTAATGACTTGGGTTTGTCAAAGGAGAGACACCACACAAGGAAAAGTGACACTTTTTACACTTTGTATAGTTAATCTGTGGAAATTCTTGCAGTATGATGCTGAGCATAGTAAATACTTTCCAAACCCAATTAAATGAATTACTGGAACAAAACTCTAACTGGAGTGACTGAGGTCACAGAGATACTCCTGATCCTGAGCTGCAGATCACAGGAAGTATATTCTTAGTATTCTTACTAAGCTATTCTTACGCATCTTCCATAGACATCCAACAGGGTCATTGTCAGAGAGAACTTACTGAAGAATATGAAGAATAGGAGTGATAGGACTGAACTGCTACTTGGCTGCTCATGGCAGACTGACGCTGGTGCTGGTGTTCTCACTGGTAAATCCTGACAAAGAGCAATGCTGTCATGCAGTCAGCACATAACAGAGGTGAGACTGGGTGGGACACAGTGCCCTAAACTTAGGTGTCCAGTGTCATTGTGGGCACTGCAGTAATTCCTGACTCATTCACAGCATAAACCCATGAAGACAAGTTGAGCATCCTGGTATGCTCAATTGGCTCAACTCATCAGAGGTAATATACTCAAAACAGAGTTGAGAATTTGTCTCCTCTCAAAGAAGGCAATGAAAATAGACAAGATGAATTCTGTGTGAAAAGTGTCTATTCCTTTTCACTGACTACGGAAGGAACTGTGGGTGTCACCCCAAATTAAGGGGACATTAGCTTATCTCTGGACACTGCCTAGGTGGATGTCTAAGTAAAACATTTAGTGTTCATTGATGTGCAATTGCACATGGATAACAGCTCAGATTTCTTCTGGCTAGTCAAAGTGATTTTCACTCAATGTTATCTTGAAGCAGCTTGGGGTCACCACTGGGACCTACCTTCATTAACTGGGACCAGAACAAGCATCTCTGAAATCTCCCCCAGGACTTACGGTGTTGGGTTTAGCACAGGTGACACTTGCTCAAACATTCCATGAGAAAGTCTGATGTGGGAAGAAATATTACAGTAGCAGCCAGTCTGAGCGATAAAATGCTGAAATACTGCACTACCCTGCAACCATGAGTCTCCCCAGTCCTAACTTCTGACAGTGTGACAGCAAAGTTAAGGCCCAGCACCTTTAGCTGACAGATGACCTTTAGCTGACTAAAGCGCTGTTAGGTTTATTCCTGAGCCCCAGAAAACAAAACTGGTCTTATAAAGATTTGCAAAGGCCATGAACATACTGTTCCTGCAGATTTTTTTGAACAGGGTTTTTTTTAACTCATAAATAGTAGCAAAAGCTATTCTGGTAATACTCTGTGAAAAACAGGGTATTAAATTGGTGTCATTTTAGTGGATTAGTACTGTCACATCAGCTGCCACAGCTTTCTGCCTATGTCATCAACTGTGCTGCTGCCATTCTCTGCCTCCATCACATTGCAATAGCTGTAGACTTTACAGTTAAAGGTGGAGTCAAAGGCAAGACACGTTCTAAATGGATCCTGAAAAATAAAGGGGAAAATGCTGCTATTAGAACTATAAAAAGGAGGGATGATCTGTTAAACTCATGGGGTTTGGGTCATATCCATGCTATTAAGCGTTAGAATGTTCTTAAATTCACTTATTTGCATCAAAACAAACTGAATTTTGTATACCCCAATTTCTAAATATGAGCCCAGTTTAGCTTTCTTGAAACCATTAGAAGGATGAGTGTGATGAACTTTCTGATGCTTTCTAGGTAGGAGAATATGAACAATTTTTATGGCATTTATGACTAATATCTTCTAAGCTGGGTCCTGTATGGTACCAGGGGACTCACTGTGCAGCCTTGGGCGTGTTTTTATGTGTCAGTTGTCCCAAGATGTGAATGACTCATGGAGGAGTTTCAGGTCCTCAGAAGGCCTAATTGTCCAAGTGATATTCCTCCAATGTATTTTGACTCTCATCGTATCAACAAAAGGGTCCTTCTTATCTATCTTTTAAGATCCCAGAGTACAGGGAGTAAATGTGTGCAAAGTATTATTTCCATAGCATGATAAAATTCAGGGCAATTACATACAAGAAGGAGATGATCCCTACACATATTTATGATACCTTAAAATAAAACAAAATTATTTGGGGTTGACATTTGAGCAAAAATACATAATCTATAACCTAAATGACTTCAAATGCTATTTGGGCCAGAAGGAAAATGCCCCTTAAAGCTTTTTGACTGTGCATTGAGCTGGAATAGAGAGCGGTCTGTTACCAGAACAAGCCTTTAGCTGCAGAATGGAGGTGGGAATATCTCATTTCACATAGGGTTTGGAAACTTGTTGAAACGATGACTCTTCCTACATTGGTACTTTTCTAAAAAACTGCTAAGATATGAAAACAAGAGCTTTCATTTATTTTGATGAAGACTTTATTTAGATACGACCTATATTTCTCAGGAGCTTCCCTGACCTTGTTTCAGGACAAACTGACATAAAGGGACAGAATTTTTAACAGGATGAGAGGAAATGGCCTCAAATTGTACCAGGGGAAAAATTTCTTCACAAAAGAGGGTTTTCAAGCATTGAAATGGACCATCCAGGGAAGTGGTGGAGTCACCATTCCTGGAAATATTAAAAAAATGTGTGGATATGGCACTTGAGGACCTGGTTTAATGGTGGTACTGGGTTGATGGTTGGACTCGATGATCTTACAGGCCATTTCCAATCTTAATGATTCTATGATTCTGTGATTCTGTGATTATATTTTGGCATCTCAGCCTTGAGGCCAGGAGAGTGGGAGTTCTTGGCTTCCAGACCACTGAAGTAAACAGCACCACTGTTTCCAGGAAAGTCCAGTAGAAGCCTGTAGTGCTGAGGAAAGGCAGATTTCAAAAGGGTTCAGAAGCACTCCTCACCTTAGTTCAGCCAGGGCTGTCATACCAATATTCCTCAATCTAATGGCATAATATACCAATTCTTCATTAATCATGATATTCACTCTGTCTTACTGAGGACAGTAAAAAAAGTTCATTTCTACCTTATAGAACTTGAATCAGGCCCCAAATTTGGCTTAATCAACTAAATTTTTAACATTTAAACCAGACTTCTTTTCCATGAACCTTCAAAAGGAATCCTCCATTCACTTTCACTCAAATCTGTCCTCTATGCCTATGTTTTTTATTTCTTTTTTTTGCTGCTTACGGCCCCCAGAGGGCAAGTCTGGGTGTTTTAATTCTCAGTTGAGCCCTGCCCACATAGCTCCAATTGTTTTTACAGTGTGCAGCCCATCTGAGACACAAGATTAAGTGACTTGCCATAGTCCCAGCTAAATGTGTATTCAGAGAGAGGTGTTTAATTTGTTTTACAGTCACAAATTCCACAGTATCCAAAGTGCCTCAAAATGGTTTTGAATTTTGATATATAACCCACTTCTGTTTCTCTTCACTTAGTCTTTGTTCAGTTTTTTTTCTTATTTCTCATAAACCCTAAACAGAATGGTCACTTTCAGTTCAATAGAGGAAATAACTTTCTGTAATTTCTGGTCATCCTTTGGTGAGGTATGGGGTGAGGAAAGGGTTTAAGATCTGATCTACTGAGTTACATTAAACCTTAAACCACTTTGCCCTTATCTTGTCTCCTGTCAATTTCTTCTGATTGAAGAAGTCCTACCGAAATTATCAATTTGCTTTCCAGTCGTGATGTAATTTTGTGTTTGTTTTTGTTTTTAAGCAAAAAAAGCATGCAGTACTGGAGGTTCTTGCCACACAGACCTACTCACATTGACCTGTGTCTTGCAAGCGGTGTGAGGGATTCAGAGAAATCTGCAGGACAAAGATGAATATTCGTCTCCTGTGCCTGAAAGTGTAGCCAGTTACGGATCTATGTTCCAGTACCTGAACATAGCGAGGTCAATATTATTGTTAGACAGGCACTTAATGAAGCTTTTGAATGCATTGTAAAAATTGTCTTTGATATTGACACTTGCCTGAGCCAACAACCTCTTGCCTTGCAAATGATGAAATGTTTTTCACAGTACAACAGTGTGCTGCAGTAATAAAATGTTAAAGCAAAATCCTCCTGACAACCCTTGGGAAACTTCTATTTAAAAATGCTTTAAAGTCTTATGTTTCCTATATTTCCTAATGCTCTTTACTAAGATGTATTAACCAAATTGTCCCCTACCCAGACTCTGTTACACAGGGTTACTGTTTTACCACTTGAGCTTGAAGTCTGCTAATATTAGAAGGCAGTAGATTCTCTTATGTTCCTCTAAAACAGTTTTTTTTTTTTCCCTCTTGGGAAGAACCTGAATTTTCCTTGGTTTTATGCACCTGTCTTTCACTGATATTATTTTCTTCTCTCATTTCCCTCCAGACTTAGTTTTGGAAGTCACATCTCAAAACAAGTGTTTTACATAGTTCTATATCTTATTCTAGATGTTGTCAGGAGCATGGTTGATTTGACATTCAGCCTTGACTCTGGTTCAAAGTCCATTTAGAAGGTCCTGTCTTCTCTGTTGGAAGTCTTGTTCTGGTACCTGTCAGTTGTTGTTCCACAGAACTTCTTGCTGTAGATGATTATTGCCACAGATGATTGGCACAGTGAGAAACGGGGTCAAGGAAAGAGTCAAGAACCAGACAGCGGAAAGTTACGAAAATAGAGATCTTAATAATAAAACACAGTACTGAACAAGGAGCCAAGGGTGATCAGCTCTTATAAATCTGTGTTGCTGATGTGACAAGTCACCATGTGTTGAACCATCTGGATCCTCTTCATCTTATTCTCCACAACCCCCTCTTACAGTAATGCTCAGTAATTTAATGCAAAGGTGACAAAGAGCAGGTTAGTTGATCTTCCTACCGCATGGCAGGAAAAGATGCAGTCTCTGGCTTAGCTAGAACAAGGTATTTCTACCTTAGACAGGTCTTGAGCACTCAGGGGGAGGAAAGTACATGGGACCTAGCTGAGGGGGAAAAAACCTTAAATGATCCCTTACACCAAGGAAAACCCTTGTCTTAATCAGTTCTTTAAAGTTTTCACTGCTTCCCACCTGCACTTATATGGTTCATACCTAATGTCTTATTTATTTCAGCCAAACAGTGATTCAGCTGGACCTTGACACAGACATAGGGATGATGACACAGAAGTGAGTAACCAAGAATTGTGATAATTTTGACTTTTAATACCATCAGTAAGCTAAGAGAAAGAGAAGGCTTTAAAAATGTTCAGTATTTTGAAGCTTTGCCTCCATACACACCAAATCCCAGAACTATTATCCTTAAGTCCTGACTCCTACCCAGTCCTGCCAAGCCCTGCCAAACACACATCATCCTGTCTTGTTCCCAGTGCCTATAGACACACTCTGTCATTCTCCAAAGAAAACCTCCCTGAGCCCGTACCTTTCTCTGTCCTGAATACAGTTTGGGGTGCCCATTTCCCCTGCTCATCCCATAACACATGTCCACATGGAAAGGCAGAGTGGATGCTGAAGGTTTCTCCATGGGGAGAGAGGAAAAATCAAGGAAATTAAGGTAGAACACTTTATAGCAGGAATAGGTCTACTCTACTTGGCTAATGATTGAGAAATTACTATTTATAAAAATTGTAGCAGGAAATTATATTTACATTAAGACCTCTCTCTTGAATCCATGCTGAGGGACAGGCTAAGAAATAGGACTGTAAAACCACAAAGTTCTGGTTTGTATTCAGAGGCACTGTGAAACAGTCAGGTGTTTTTTTGACTTCCATATTTAGATGGAAGATGAGCTGAGGGCTAAAAGTGGTTCAGAAATGCATAGATTTGGTTTTGGTTCATTTTCCAGAAAATGCAAATGTGAGCGAATGAGAACAGGGTGGTTCTTGAGAAAGACCAACCCATTCTTAGTAGAGCACTGGTCCATCGTTTGAGAGGCGAGCTGTTAAAACAGAAAGAATCCAATTTGAACTGTCATGCATGCAGTACAAAAGTTGTCATTTTCACCCAAATAATAAATGAAGTAACAGGAGAAAAAAGAAGTAGAAATACAGCAGTTGGAATGACAGACTGGAAAAGACTTAAAATGAGAAAAACTGCAACAAATCAGAATCAGAAGGACAATGCAACTGCAGGAAACAATGTATGTCACCAGGGCTTGGGATTTTGAAGAGTATGAACATGCAGAATATATCCCAAAGATCACACCCAAAAACCCCAACAGTGGCTGCTAAGGACAGGTTGCCAAGCATGGTATCATGCCACTTAGAAGAGGGATTCTTTCCTGGCCTTGCTGTGATCTTGGGAGAGTGTCTTCCTTAACTCTTCCCCCTGCTATTCTCACTCTTTTTGTCTCTCTTACCTAATGCAAACACTTCTGGGAGAAATTATATGTGTATGAAACCCAGCACAACACCTGGAGTATTGGCTACGACCTTTGGCTCTCTTTCATAGTGCTAGCAACATTGCTGATATAACAAGGGAGTTCAGGCTGGGAGCAGAAAAGGTTTCTCCTTGAAAAGCTGTACAGCACTTGATAATTGCATCCCCTTTCACACATTTCCTTCTTGTCATACATTAGCCCATCAGTATGCTTCTGTGACTAGCAGTAACAGTGCATTGAAGGAAAATGCCACTTTCCACAGAGAATGATCAATCTCCTTGACTTTGCCTGTAAACATGTTTCATCAGGGGGTCACTAATATGCTTTTATTGCCTCACTGTCAGAGATGATGCCATTACCAAGCCTGATAAAGTATTCTGTAGAGGGTTCCTTTTAATTTTATTTTTTATGCGATCATGAGAGACCGTAACCGATAAATTTAGTTCAATGCTTTCTCACTATTAACTAATTCTGAGTAAATCCGTTGGGGCAGAATGGATACAAACACTTCAAAGAATTTTTACAGGATATTGAAAATGATATTCACCATGGGACAGAGGTTTAAGTACCGAGCTGCTAGTGTTTTCTTTACCATTAAAGCTACAACACTGCTAAATGTCATTTAGTCAAAACATTGTATTCAGAAGGATTTGTAGCACAAGATGACTATTTGCTTTTAATAAATTTGTCGGATCAGGGTGGTTATGCTAGCTTATTTCTGGGGGGAAAGGAGTTTGAGAAAATATGATGCTTTTTCCCCCAGTTTCTTTCTTAGAGTCCAATCCAGCTCCCACCAAAGACAATGAGAGTTTTGCTGTTGCCTACAGAGGGAACAGTCCCATGATGTCTGAGGGTTTTGAAGTGTCCAAATCCAAATGAAAATACGGGGCTTTTTCAGAGACAGGGAGGAAAAAAAAACCCAACCCAAAACCCAATCAAACGAAAAACCTGGAAAAGAAATAAAACAAATAAGGGAACTGAAAAAAAAAGGTTTTTCACATGGAGGGTTTTTTTTTTCCCAGCCTCCTTTCATATCCTATATAGCACCCTAAAAACTAGAACACAGGATATGAAACCATGGAAACAGCTGGATGCTACAGGATTTTTGAACTACTTTTGTTAAGGTTTAGACTTTGGGGATTTGATTTTTTTTCTTAAAGTTTAATTGATTTTTGTTTCCCTACTGAAATCCATATAATATGTTGAGCTTGTTAAACCTATGTTATAGGTCACAGACTAAATTTAATTGGTAGTATTTCTTTTGAGCCTAATTTAAAGGTTGATTTGGCTTTATGGACAGATTCTTAGTTGTAGTAAATCAGTTCAGCTGTAATAGGTCTCTGTTTGCATCAGTAGAAAATATGATCATTGGAGGCTCAAATGCCATGCAAAATCTCAGGAAGAACATGAAAAAAAAGTGGAAAAAAAAGTAAAAAATTCCTTTCTTGGAAGACGGTGTGTTAATGAAACTCAATGCAAAGTTAAATATTTTGGGAGGAGGTTAAAATACATCTGTAATTCTATTTTTGTTTAACTCATGAAGGTAGGGCTGTCCTGAATATGGTTATACCTGATTATATCTGGATATATCTGTATATATCTGGTTATAGGCACTAAGAGGAAGCAAGTGGCTTATAGACATTGTGAGGATCACGAGATTACTTTGCACTTACAAACGCAATTTTGGTAAAATGTATTCAGAAACTAGAGTCTTTCTGGCAGTTGTGGAGGTGCATGATCAGTGTGAATGAAATGAAACCTGTCAGAAAGATGTGTGTGAAACTCAGCCAAAATGTTTTTAGATCGGATTTGGTTAAGATTGTTTCTCCTAAATCCAGATGTCCTGGGAGGAAGTACTAGGAAACCAGGCAAAACACTGTAAAAAATGCTAGTTCATCAGCTTTTCTAACTCAATCAGCAATTGCACTTCAGAAATCGTCTTGTTTTTTTCTGAACAATCTGATAGATGTGAAAGGTATTGATAAGCTTTTGACTGAAAGAAGTGAAATTCCTAATCTTTAAGCATTCTTTCCTCACCAGCAGATGTGCAAGGTATTGAAAAAGTCCATGGACTAAATGTTAAAATCATTCATTAATATCCAGGAATGACAAAAGTGGTAATATCAGCACAGAATTAAATATAACACAGCCTCAGTCTGAGTGGGTGAAATAACAGAGCCGGGACAGCTCTGAGGGCTCTGATCTGAGCACCCCATCTTCAACATATCCAGTATATACATAGATGCTCAACAGCAGTGCAATAAATCTTTTGCTGGTGATATGGCACTTATATCCATTTTTCCTTATATCTATTAACTGAAAAAGTTATTTCTGTATACATCATGCTTCAGTTAACTCATCTTGACAGTAATAATGTGGAGTGATGATCTCCTGAGACAAATCCAAATTTCCCACCTCTGGAATATGTACTGGAAACACTCTCTCCTTATACTTTACTAAGCACAGGTTTTGACAACATGAGTCATGGTATTGTGGTGACACAAAAAGCACCATAATGCTCTAGCTGTGCAAATCAACATTCAAACTTGCCCTTGAAACATTGATAATGCTAGAGGCATTGTACTTAGAATGGCATTTTCTGCTGAAAGAAAATATTAGAAAGATCATCATTTAGAGAGGTTAAAGGTCCTGAAAATAAAGGAGGAAGATGTGTGGAGATAAGATGATAATTCTAGAAAAGATGAGACTCATCAAAATGAACCTCGTGGTGGATTCTGATCTCCAGGGAGGAACTGAAGCCTTCACAATGACTTAAAAGGGTTTTGGTTATGTCCTACCAAAAACAATAGCAGCAACAAATGTGTCTCAAAGATAGAGCTTTATCTATGTTACAGATGGGAAACACTATCCTGAGGGTTGCTTTCTCATTAGAGCAGACATTAGACACACATGAGCTGGAGCTGAAAGAAGATCTGAATAAAATCTTGGGCTTATGTAGCACAAGGAGAAATATTCTCCACTGTAGCTGTGACCTTCTGCCCAAACACAGGGTAAAAATATTTCCTTTGTCATAGAAAGTTATAATGCCTTCATAGAGAAAATACCTGAGGGTTGAAATTTGGTTCTGAAAGAAAGTCCTCACTGAAGAAATGAAAATTTGGTTCTGAAAGCAGTGCATGACCAGCTGAAAATTGCCATTACACACTCTCTCAGTACTTGTACAGCTCACAACATTCGCAAGATGCTCTGAAGTAGTCCAACCCCCAAGTGACAAAATACATAAACGTACTTGGAAATTATTGGCTGAAATGGAAAGATCACACTCCAGGATACTACAATGAATCACATTCTACTACAGCCCTACTCTTCTGTCAGCCGTGACTGCAGCACTCTGTGTGCAGGACACGAGCCACATTCCTATCAGTTTTTACTGAAATCTCATGTTTCAAGAAACTGTTTAAAGATACTTCTTCAGGTGTCCATCCGAATATTTTCTAAAGTTTTATACAGTCATTACTCATCTTAAGTGGTTGTAAAATAAGTGGACAAGGAAGTTTTTCTGTCTTCAAACTTCAAGAGTTTGAATGAGTTGCAAAAGATGTTTGTGAGATCCTCTCACTAACAGTTTAGGTTGAACAAATAAATGAAACAAGCAACAGGTTAAGTCTCAGAAAGCAGAATTTTTACCAAAATTAAACAATTTACTTAGGAAAACTGATTTGGTTGAAAAGAATTATTGTATCCCTTTTCTGCCCCTTATATATTTAGTTATTTTCACTCTTCAAAATGTCTTCTCTACTCATATCTGATTTCAACAAATTATTTCACAAACCCTGTGAAGAGCAATGGAAAGTGTAATATTTAAAGGACAAGGACAAATAAAGTACATTTGCATAAGGTCCAAAATTCAATTAAGGTCAACAGAAACTAAACTCAAATAAATCGCAAGTGTGCCAGAGTGAACAATTATGACAGTGCATTTGCTTGATCTTTTGCTTAGTCTTAGTGCATCTTGAAAGCCTTATCCCCAAATCCCAGCAGCCTCATCTCTGTTTCAGTTCTGAGCTAGTGATGTCCACCTGCAATTCCCTTCTAGTTCTCAGACGGAATTTCTGGTGGGTTCACGACTTGGGTCGATGGTGTGAAGTTTGGGAGCTATGGCTGCAGGGCCATCAACACGCCACCATTTCAGGCAGTGGCAGCTCTCCCAGTGGAGACCCTTCGGTTGCTCTGCCTGTTGCTGCTGCCAGGGAAGCAGCATAGCTCTGCCCACCCCTGCCACTCTCTCTTCTGCTTATGGACGGTGAATTAGCATCAGTTTCCTGACTCCAAAGCAGGAAATTAGAGGGGAAACAGAAAGCTTGAACGATTTCCTTCTCCAAAGTTCTCCTAAGATAGTGTAGCTACATGCTATGCCTTATAGAGTTGGTGGTTGATGTGGTTGAATTTTGAACAAGTCTTTACATATATGTGAAATGTCCATTTAAGAAGCAAAACATCTGTCCAGATGGTGTCTGCATAGCTCACTGTGCCTTTAGAAAATGAGATGGCCTAGATGACCTTTTGAAGTCCCTTCCGCTTCTGTTTTCTCTGACTCGATTTTCTACAGTGAAAACTAAAGTGCTTTAACACCATCCACAAGTGAGTACAACTGCCAAGAAAATACACACTGGAGGGAAAAGTCCCCTTTGACTGCTCCATTTTTTTTTAACGTAATGTACAGCTAGATCTTCTCCCAGAAAGAGACTAATTTTTTACTGTTTCTTTTGAATGCTGGCTATTTTTACTACTTTTATAGCTCACATAAAGACATTTCTTTCAGATAGAACACTCTCAGACCTGTTAACTTTTTGATCCTTTTTTTTTTCAAAGCACACATCACATTCTAACCTTAACGCTTTGTATTGTGATTTTATCTTTTTTCTCCCCCCCCCCTTTTTTTTTTATTTTATTGGAAGTCTCTGTAATCTAAATATGTCTTTATTTCCAAGAGGATGACTGTTTCCTAGGGGTTGACATTGCTTCTGGCCGAGACAAAAGCTGTTCCACCCAAGAAAATCTTTTGAAGTGCTAAACACAAGGATGTACTTTTCATTTCATTCTCAGGGCAAGTAGCTTTTCTCTCCCACATGAACGCCTCAGCTGCTGTGTTACCAGGTCTGGCATTTGAAGCTGCCCTGTGCAGCTTCATTTATTAATGGCATCCTTGGCACTCTGCTTTGGTAACCATTTAGCAAAGGGTTCAAGATGTAACAGCAAAAAATGGTATAACTGGAAAATACGTGCTCTGAACATGAGCGCAGAGACCTTTGGGATGGGTGAGGTATGGAGCTGGTCAGTCACAGAGCTGTGGCTGGAGGCATGCCATGGAGGGAAGGATCTTAAAAAAAAGAAATCAAAACCACAGAAAAACCCAACTAGTTGTGTTGTCTGGAAACTGAGGAGAGGGAAATATCTATGTAATAGACTCAGAACCAACAGCAGTTAGTACTGTACGTTTGACTTGCACTGTGTTGACATGATCCTCCTGCATCCTGGGAAACCCGGTGATGGAAGATTGAGCCCTGATTGTTCAGAGGAGTCGTCAGTTGCTACAGAGACGGGTGACAGCACTGAAAGACATTTTAGCAGGGAGAGAAACTCCTGAGTGAACTAGTTCACAAAAAGAGACACAAAAACGTCTTTTCTGTCAACAGAGTAATTTATTATATGCTTTCTGTGTTTACAAAGGGAGATAGAAGCCTTCAAGTACAGGTTTAACTCTCTAGTCCAAGCTAAAGCACATGAGTATGAGGCCATCATGAAAAATATGGAGTTTCAACAAAAAGGAGGTGTAGAGAGGAGGGCAGGTTGAAGGAGGAGAAAAAGGGGAAGTACAGGATGTCGTTATGACTACTTAGGTCTTACGATCTGAATGGCACTTAACCGAGGAGGAAATTAAGTAACACAGTTCTCTGTTGTGTCCAGTCTTACTGTGTCTAAGTTCTCCTGGCACTGTGTGCCTTGAGATAGTTGATCTTCCAGAATTTCAGTTTGAGATAAAATTATTTTTATCTCGCTTCAAAAGTAGTGTGAATATTTTTCATGCACACTTCTTTGTCTCTATTTTTTCATCCTTGATGAAATTTTCTCAGTACTTTAGTAACATGTTCTAATGTGTATACTGAGTCAGTAGTGATCCTGATTTCTGGAAGAGCCCAGTCTCGTTCTTTGGAAACATCCACAGTGTTCAGTATTACCCAAGTGGTTGTCAGTCCTGGACCACCACTAAGGGCTCATGAAATATAGTGATAAGTAACTCTGGGGCATTTTAACTGCATTAATTGCCAGAGAGGACTTCACTGTGGACAGTATGAGCATAAACTCCTCTGATTCTTTATTGCACTCAGGAGAGAAGATGTACCTTTTGTCATCAAGATGAACACAATGTTTTTTAAAACTTAGGGAATCAAAAGATTCCAAAATGTGAAGAATTTGAGTCTGTTTGTTTTTAAAAGATTTTGTCTGCGGGAACCCTTCAGAGTAAAACTACAGAGTACTCAATTTATTTCTTTCTGAGAGGTAAAATGATGAAATGAACCAAGCTGGGATTTAAAACTGTGTTTTCATGGAGTCCAGGTGTTTCAGATCAGTTGCGTAGATCACTAAATCACCCCAAAAAATAGAATATTATGTTCTGCCTTTTTGGTTTCTTTTATCCAAAACTTGTTATCTAGGTGGGGTTTTGTGGCTCTGTCTGAAATTATTAGCTCTGGAAATATCACAGTAAAGTGGTGAATGCACAGCCCTTCCATATACCTCGAGCAGTGGACAAGGATTTTCTATTTTATACATAATTTACAATTTGCTTCAGCAATTCCACAGAGTTGATATATCTCCTTAACTTACAGAAGGGTTAAAAAGAATGGTTCTCTATTTCTTCTTCCCTATTTTCTCTGTGGAGAGTGGACATCTCAGCACAGAGCTGTGCACATTTCTTGAAAGCCTATAGCTCAGCACCTGTCCAACTATACCTTTGTCATTAATTTCATGCCATTTTCTCCTGCTCCAACTGGGAAGCCAAAACAGGTAAAGTGTTTTGTTGCATGCTAAGTCTTTTACTTGCAAATTGAATTCGAAACCCCCTGTGACTATGTAGGTCTTACTTAACTGTTTTCATATGGGACTGGCATGTTACTGGATTGCCTCAGTTGTGGTTATAGACCCCAAAGCACCCATCTCTTTTCATCCCTGTCCGTTAGTCTAAAATGATGAAATAGCATTAATTCTAGCTCTGCAAAAATCAGCACACAGGATGACAGAGATATAGACCACCCATTAGTCATATTTATACAGTTTGATAAATAGATGCAATCCTGTGAGAGACTTGGGTGAGAGTTTTTTAGCCCATCCTTCCTGAGATTTCAGAACTCCTCCTCTTTCCCAGCGAGATGAAGCCAAGAGCTCCTGGAGGTGTTTCACAGAAGCCAGAGATCTTGACCACTGCATATCAGCCAGCCTGACACACACAGGGGAGTGGGGACCCTGGTTCAATGTGCCGCTCTGTTTAATTCACTAATGAGATACTAATAGGGCCAGAGAGCAGAAGCGATTGTCTTGATAGCTCAGTGATTTGGTCACTCATCTAAAACATGGGAGAACCAGGGTCATGCCCCTGATCTAAATCAAGCAAAGCAAGTAGCTAAATGAGTGTCTCCAGTACTCTGGCTGAAACTTTCACCACCAGATCAATGTCATATAACCCTTCCTTTTCACGAAAAAAGTTCTCTCTAGAACTGAGAAGGCACTACGCAGGAAACAATGTAGTAGAAAATGCTTCAAAAGAGCTTTGGGTGTCAGGCTGCAGAGTGGGGAAAAGAGGAAAAAAAGGGGTAGTTGTGAAATGCCTAGGGTTGCATGCTGCACCTCACCTGTTCTTGACCTTGATTTGGGACCTGGGGGCATCAGTCCTTCCTTTCAGCCTGCTCAGCTGGCTGCACAGAGCACAGGCATTCACTTATGGGGGGAGTGCAGAACGAATGCAGGATTTTAGAAACATGGAAGTCATTTGCGCGGGTTGCCGGAAGGACAATGCAAATTAATTGCAAATTCTCTATTCTGCTGTAGTCTATGGAAATAATGAATTTAACATATATATTTATTAATACTTGAAAATAAGTCTTTCTTGGGAAAAAACCCCCTTCTTTTCATTTCCACTTTAGTTCTTTCGATAGTTATTGATCAGACATGTACTGAAGACGGTTGGTTCATGTAGTCAGGAAGAAACACTGATGTGTTCCTGAGAGCACAGAGGATGTTCTGTTCAATGAGAATTAGTGTAGACACCAGAAAACAGAGAAAACACAGAAATACTGTGTGAACCTATATATGTGTGCGTGATAGATACTAAATGAGGAACAGAAACAGCAAATCCCACGTGGTACGTGATCACTTGTCTTTCTAGTCTGGGTTTATTTCAACATCAAATACTTGAGAGTAACAAGCTAAAAACTTGCTGTAGAAATCCTACAACAGAGCAGTTTTTCCTAAAGATTTGTCTCTAACCTTGATTAATTACAGCCTGGCTTGAGGTCTGAAGCGCAGGGACTTGTATTACTTCTAAAATCTTCTAATATCCTAATATGGTTGGATATTTGTGTCGCCTCTATATACATCAAATGGTTTTTGAATCCTGATATATTCTTAGCCAAAAAGATACAATGAAAATAAGTCTTACAGATTAACTCTTCACAGCTTGAAGGCAGTGCTTCTTATCCTTTTTAAAATCTTCTTAAATATACCTTGATTTTTAATTATGTTATAAAATTATAAAGGAAAGTAGACAAATTATTGCATTTTATGAGCACCTAAGTGATTCAGGAGTACAAGTCATACAGCAGATGAGCTACATATCTTGCAAATATAATCCTAAAACTTTGGTTTTTTTCAGAACATTTTAAAATACTGCTTCTACTCAGTTATAACAAATTTACATGGACAGGTTAATAAACCATACTTCTGACTTTTTCAGTGAAGGAAGATCCTATTCCTTATTGAAGAGTCACAGTCTTGTAAAATGTATTGAAATGATTCAGTTCCAACTGATCTTGCTTCAGGTAGGAATTTAGCTATCAAGTAGTACTTGATAGTAGTACTGCAGGTTTAGGTTTGCTCTTGCATCAGCATCTTGTGAGGTAACACCATCTAGAGTAGAGGGCAAAATACTAGGTTCATGATTCTTAAGAGATCCTGACTTTAAGAAAGCAGTAGGATCACCAAGCTCACATCTAAGATGTACCTTGTACACAAGTTGTCCTATAATGCAGAGAAGTATTACTATACCCATTTCAGAAATGAAGAACTGGGGATCAGTGGTTTGTCTAGAGTCACTCAGTAGGTCCTTGATGAACATTTATCTCCTCATCAGCACTGAAACTTCCTTTTAAATTAGTTCCTGTACTTTAGTTAGACCCACTCTTCACTTCAAAACAAAATCCTGTTTTTGATGTTCTGCCTATCCCTTTCCCACCACAATCACAAACTCTCAGCCTACCATTACAAACCTCTGGATTTTCCTCTACTTTTACCATCCTTTTGAAATCCACTTAAACTTCTTGCAGCTTCTGGGCCTCAAATACATCACCTTGTCACCAGACCACTGAGATTCAGATTCCCAGAGCAATTTTGCATTTGCCAGAAATGGAGAAGTCTCTGTAGCGCAGAGACAAGGTAGAGCCCTGTCCTGTCCTGTTATGGTGTAAAGCTGTGACAGTGAAGTGGTTTGGGAGTATTATCCTTAGTAAAACTAGGTCTTTTAGAAGACATTTATTACTGCAGCTATGCCCAGATGCCTATGTAAGATCAAGTTAACCACTGTTCAGAGAGCTGTTGCAAATAAACTAAGGTGTCATAACCAACTGGAGCAGGCACCAAGACAATGGCCAGTGTGAAGTAGAATGTGTCAGACTAAACCACTCTCATGTTATTATAATAACAAGTCTGCTTAGGAAGTCTGAACATATCGTTTCCAGCCTTGGGATGTTCTCAGTTGCAGGGCTGCATTGAAAAACGAAGGTGTAATCTTCTTCCTCTATTAACTCACCTGCTGCAATAGCATCATCTAAATGGCCACCTGAAACTTGACAGGTATGTGAAATGGAGATGTAGGACATTCAAACGTTTCTTTTTTATTGCAATATACTGAGATATGCTTCTCACAATAAGGCAATATACTGTGAAGTAGATTATATTGTTTAGCTGTCAGGGGGCTGTGAGGAAACTTGTGAATGCTCTCCAGTGTCTCCTCATCCTTTGTTACGCCACAGCACCAAGCAGCTACATGGTTATATTACAGAGGATAAAGTATCGCTGTCTGCACTGGTTGGCTGTTAAGCTGAGTTTTACTCATAACAGATATTCTGTTATATGATACAACCACTGGGTTATTGTACTGTTTTTCAATCCAGCCCACTGAATGAGGAAAGGCTAACAAGGTTGCTAGAAAATTATATCTACCATCTCTCCAAGGACAAATGCAGATAGAGGCATCTAATTTACCTATTAATTAGCATCTCTCTGCTGGGTTAAGTGAAAAATACCGAGTCAGATTTAAAAGGAGCCTTTTACTTTGCAGAAACAGAAGAATCACTGGATTCTGTGGTTCAGAAAAGGAAGGTAGAAGTTCTGAACTCTGTCAATATTCTGTGGTAATGGTCCAAGACAATTTGCTGATTTGCCTTTGACTACCACAACATAGTCCACTTTCATGAACAAAAAGCATTCTTCACAGTTTCTTTCCGCTCACCAGTGGACAAGGTACAGGTTCGTTAAAATTGTACTCTTACCCAGAGTTAGATGACATGAGGTAAATTAGTGAATGGTTAGGACATACTGATTATAGGAGACTGTCTACCTCACTTAAACATTCAGGCTTCAATACATTTTAGGCACCTAATGAAGCAGCCTACATACAGTGAGTTTCTAATATAACCAATGGAGAGAAGCAGATTACTGTGATTACATTCTAAAGGATCTAAGGGGCACACCCTGTCTGTCTACCTAAAATTGGTAGGAAGAAGCTCCTTTTGGAAGACTCTGAGGGCACCTCATTATCTGTGTTGCATATATGGGAAATGTGAGCACTTGTGTAGCTGCTGTATTAAACTATGGAAAGCTGAACATGAGTCAGATCTACAAATAAGGTGTACAGAGTTCCATCCCTCATTTTTCCAAGAAAAGTAAAAGTTTGGGGTGGTAGGTCTAGGTGAGTGACACTTATTCTGCCAGCAAACTCCAGCACATTTGGTCCTCATGTGCTGCCCCAGTTACATTGGCACTGAACGCAAGAACACCAGCTTTCCTCTACATTATGAACAATTACACTCCACCATTTTTTTCCTTGCAAATAGCTCCTACATTCAGCATCCCACAATGATCAGTTCTTGCACCACCTAATCCTCTACTTACATAC
>NW_020884897.1:5324674-5461799 GCF_003945725.1 Corapipo altera | reverse complement strand
AAAGAAAAGAAAAGAAAAGGAAGAAAAGAGAAAGAAAAGAAAGGAAAGGAAAGAAAAGCTTCTGAGAATTTTCTGTGTTCTAAACAGGTCTTCTGCGCAGAAGCAGACAGCCAAGGCAAGTATATCCCAAGGATCACAGAGAATATTTTGTTATTTTGATGGAGTGTGGGGCATACACTGCTAGGAGATGGAAGTAACTGTAGAGTGAAACTGAGCTATTTAAACATTGAAATAAAGCTATGCAGATGAGTTTATATCTAAAACATAAAAACAAGACTCTTCAGAGTTCATGGATATGTAAAATCAGCTATAATCATCTGCAATGCCATTTGATCCACATTTTATTTTTAAATAATTCCAAGTATCAGCAATATCTTTCTTTGGCACAATATCATTTAACATTCTGAAGACTCAAATGCATTTGGTTGACCTAAGTTATTAGGCTCAACTCTGAGCTAACTGGAAGAAATTTAATGTCCTGTGATATATAGGATATCAGACAAGATGATCTTTTCTGACCTGAGCTTTATAAATCTACGAAAAGTGAGGCTTTGCTGTAAGTTTCTCACAAAGGGCTGTCACAGACAGGACACATTGTCCTACTGGCCTTCTTTCACTGATATATGAGGTCTGGATTTAGCCAGTTGCTGGGCTTGCTGAGTTGCAGCTGTGAACCCTTTAGGCTTTCCAGCTATCCTCTCCTTTGATTATTTTTCTTGGGATGTTGGCTCTGTATATGATTGTGCTAAATCATTTTGTCTCCATGCATCTTCTATTATAGGAGGCTTAGTCCTCAGGAACTCAGAAATATGAGGTGTAATTATTTATCCTACACTATTATTCCCATTGAGAATCTGTGCTTCTATATTTGACTACTTTTTTGCTTAGGTTGATATTGTAAATTTAACCCATACACACCTTTGGTAATACATCCATCTTTTTGCTACAGAAGGAAGCACTGAAAACACAATAAATTTTCTTGGACTAAACAGCAATGAGACTGGAGAAATTTCCTGTTGCCCTCAAATCATTTTATGCAAGTGTCTTTTATTTCACAGTACAAAACTCAGAACAATGTAGGAATTGTGGAATACATTTTAAGTGGATGCTTTGGGAATTATTTATCTCACTCAAAATTAGACATCTGTGGTCTTTATCTGAGTTAGTTGCCTCGTTTTGTAGCGGTATAGAAAACCAAGTTCACCAATGTGCCTTTGCATTTCCAAAGAATCTAGAGATCAAATGGGTAGAACTGAAAGTGCCTCTTTATTTTGCAGGCTAGAAAGAGAGTCTATGATGACTAGCTGAAATGTAGATGCAGTCATTTCTGATATCAGATTAAATAAAATCCCACCATTTGTAAATTCTTAGGAAAACCTGGTTTCTGGGGACTAAGATAATGACTTTGGGAAGATGGTAGGCAACCAGGTGAATACACTTCTATAGGAATAATCTACATTTCATTTGTTATGTTTAGTCCCAAGTATAAAGGTTAAGAGAGTTTTTGGTGTTTATAAGCCTCCCACAATGACTTGCAGCAGTTTTTGTAGCAGGGTAGAAAATTATCACTTTTTCAGATCATTGTGTTACCAGTTGAAGGAATTCAGAGGCTGAACCATCTAAACATGCATTCAATGCCACCATCCATGTCTATAACACTGCTTCAAGCCCTGTAACAGGTCACTGTTCTAACAGGACATAGACTCTGCACAGAGTTTGCAAGGACTCAAGACTGAGGCTTGTCAGGCTTGCTCGGACTGAACTCCTGACCTATCCACAGCTTTTCCCCCCCGGTTTATCTGTGACCACAATTCCTCTAACTGATCAGGTGTCTATGATTAATATGTTTCGCTCATGTTTATCTCTGCATTTTACAGACCTAGTTTTATGTAGACAACAGAAATAAGAAATTATTCTGTGAAGATTTATGACTCTCATAAAATGATGTTGTCAGGAGTCTTGGTATGGAATTGGTATGACAGCAGAGGTCTTGAGAGGTGGAAACAGAGCAGGGTACATAAGAGTGCAGGCACAGGATGATAAGACACAGGGCACAGGCTGGCACTGGGGACCCCATGGCTATAAACTACTCACCCATAGTCCCTGATGCAGGCCCCTGGGAACTGGACAAAACTGATTTTAGGTTTAGCAAAGGTAGCAAAGAAATCATTCCTAACATATGCAAAAGATAGCACGTATAGAAATTTGGATGTAATTTGGAGCTGCAGACAAGGAGACTGTAAGATGCAGAAGCCTGTTATCAACCATGTAAAATACAAGTGTAGTTCACCTCCCAGCTGCCTATACCCTGAGGCTAAGGATGCCCAGGTTACATTCAGTATGGTACCTCTAAAAACACTAAATTAACTTTAGACATAGATTATGAACCTTATCCTTACATGCTCCTCTAGAATAGACACTGTTACTTGTTACAGAGCTGTGTCACTGTTCATGATATACACCTCAGCCTTACCTCCCAAATATGTAAAAGTCCCATGTTTTATCATCAACTTATATATCAATGTCTTTGCAATTTTCCCTTCTCAAGGATGATAGTATATCGAGTAGAGAATAGATCTGCTCCTTCATCCTTCATTCCACCGCTTTCATGATTTTTAAGTAGTGCCAGGCAAACAATGCTGCTGCTTAAGGTATTTTGCAATTTAGATTGATTATTGAAAGATACAGTGTTCAGGCAAAGAGTCTATGAATAATTCTGAGATGGAATATCTTATTATTCAGAAGGTCCCAAGAAGCAGCAGGAAAAATGAATGAGTAAACCCATACTGTATTAGCTGCATATGATGAAAATTTTGCTAATTGGAAGATCTGCTGAATTGAAGAAGGATCTGCCAGGGGAAGTTTTGAAGTCTGACATTTGGGGACACTAAAAGTCCTGTAGGGCAAACAGCCACACTAACCTGCAAGAGCTTATTCACTGTGCGGTGTGCATTTTTATGATACATTTTGCACCAATAAAAACAAATGAAAAGTCAAGGATTCACTAAACGAGTCCTCCAAAATCGTAACTGATTGTGTTTCTGTAATCAGAGTTCTCAGATCCAAAATACACTTCTTATAGTTCAGACATAATTATTCTGCTCTTTACAGAACTCATGTGGCCAGACAGCAGACAAAGAGGGGCTTCCCTAAAGAAAATGAACACTAATGAAGTTCACATTTCCAGTAATTTTCAGAGCAGAATATGCTCTTTATTATCACACTGAGGAGAGGGTACATTCAGAATGGCTGTTCAATTGCTAGGTACTGAATTAGCATTAAATTAAGTTACAGTGAAATTGAGTTTGGCCCTAGAGCACAGGCAAGCTGAGCAGGGCACCCTTTCGCCCTTTGCCTTTGCCTTCTCCCCAGCCCAGACTTGTGGAAATAGGTGAGCAATGTGACATCCACCACCAGATTTGAGAACTAAGCCACAGTCCCTCTGCTCCTCCTTTCCCCTTCAAAGACTGGGCAGCCATCCTTCCCCTGGGGCATAGAGGCTTTCTGCTGATGAGAGAGTTCTCCCAGCTGACAGGCTCTCCAAGTTCTGTCTTTGAACCAAGAAAAGACACCTGGCAGCCTGGGATCTCCTCTTTTCTCTCTTCAATTTGCTTCATAAAAGCTAGAATTAGCCAAAAATGGCTTACAGAGAACTTAAATTTGGTGGAGTGCTGTTGACAGAAGGGTGGAATAGGAGAGAGGAAAACCCTAGGACCCTCAGCTCTGGAGAAGGTGATGAGAAAGAGGTGCACACAAGGGAACTTCTTTTTCATCTGTTTCATGCTGCAAATGTCTATCACTTGCTCTAATTTTTATTGTGGTGACTTGTTCTAGGCCGAGGGGCTATAGTCAATTCCCTAAATATCTATCAGTCTACACAAATTGAGAGGTTATTGGCAAGTGTCACTACCCCAATCGCAAACTCTGGGAATCTGCAACAGGTCACTGTGTGAACCTGAACAACTCCAGATCCTCTCTGGACTAAATGACCGTTGTCGCATTATATATGCACCAAACTATGAAATCATGACTATTCTTGTTTTTAAGGTCAACGGAATGAAAAAATAATTCCTATTTTCTACTATTGGGAGAGGAGGTCCCTTCCAACCCTAACCATTCTATGATTCTACTAACCAGAGCTGCTAGAGCACAATGAAGATGGTCACAATGTCTTACTATAGATCTGGACTAGGTAAGTTAAGCACTTATCCATGTTCATACAATGACACAACAGAAAAAGGAGAAGAAAAGAAAATCCTGCTCTGATTCTAGGCCTTTGCTTACTCCTGTAGATCATTCCTATTCCAAAAATTATATAAATGTTTTAAGATTAATAAGGCCTAAGAAATGACATTATGCACTGCCTGTGGTTCCCTCAAACCTGGGGTATCTTACAGCTTGCTGCAGTGAGAATCAGTAAAAGAAGCAGAACATATGGTGACACAGCAACAAATGCAGAGAGATCAGGAGATCACTAAGCAGGTGACTGAGTCACTGAAATGATGCCGCTGCCAGCAGGACCAGCAGGAGCTGGTGAAGCAGCAGACACCAACCAGCAACACTTCACAACTTGTTCTCACCCCGGCTGCTCTGGAAAGTGCCGGCAGCAGTTCATGTACTTCTCCCTGGCCTCTCTTGCAGCTGCCTCTTCCCCTTGTTGACATTGCCCATGAACCGCTTCCATGCCTGAAGCAGCATTACAAGGTCTGGCAACAGCTTGGAAGTGATACAACTGCAAGGACTTTGTTGTTGTTGTTGTTAAAATGCTGAAGAAGTCAAGAACAAAAAAAAAACCCAGAGACAACTGAAGAGCTAAAGGTTATCTGAGCCCTGGGGGGCAGAGAGGTGGGCAAAGCAGGAAGCAGTTTGCACAGCAGTGACACTTAGAAAAAGCGGCATTTTCTGCTGGAGAAAGGCATTGCTGCCCTTATCACCTTCCATTAATGGCTGTGCAGCACCTCGGGGTGCCCCAGCCAGTGATTACATCTCCCTCCCATTGCGTAGAGAAATGTCCAGCCACTTTCCTTGGGTAGCACTCATAGCAAAATGGATTGAAAGGTTTTCAGGATTGTTTCGATATGACTTGAAGGTCAGTGTAGAGGCAAAACAGTGAGGAAATTTAGACAAACAAATGCACAAAAGTCTTAAAAGTTTACACTGCTCTTTGTGTCTCTCACACTACTACTTCATGCCAGGAGAATTGCAAACCTCCATCCCACCCTGCCCATATCCACTGTATCCACTGGCCCAGGCATAGCCAGGTCTCAGTCACAGCATCTTCTCTGCTAAACTCAGATTTTGTCCGAAGGAAACTGCTGTGTGAACCTCAGCTGCTCTTCAGCAGCCCACTTTTTTGTGTGTCCCTGCAGGCGCTGGGGGCACTTACAGACCCTCTCAGCCCATCCCACACTGCTCTGGGGTTTAAGTGGTTATTGACCATTACTTAGGCAGTCTAGACCATGCTGAAGGAAACAAAGTGTGACTTCTGCCCACCTGGTTCCTTGGTGTTTAGTTTAGCAGATGTTTCCATGCTCTCAGTATGCGTTGTGTGTGTGAGTGCCTTCTTAATTTTCCTTCCAATTCTGCTCATTGAAGTAGTAAATTGGTGCTGATCAGTGAGATGCCGAACTGCTTCTTTCCCTTTATACCCAATAGTTTTGAATCTCTCCTATGTTAACTGCTGCCTCATGATGGAACTCAGCTGTTTATTTTTCTACACTAATTTTTTGGCTTTTTTCCCCCCTTTAAACAGAGATGGTGGGTCTTTAGAAAGAGGTGTGAAAAACATCTGATAGCATTTTTGGAAGCAGACCAGAAGCTACCTGTGCAGTCAGATCCAAGGAGCTTTCACATACTGTTTATACATCACTTCAACAGGGGAAAGGATAGTCTTTCCTTCTGCTCATGTGATTTTCATTCTGTCTAAAGCAGGATTACAAACCCACTGCAGGTTCCTGAACATTGGCAAAGACATGCCAGTTGGTGCATTCCTGACAGATAAACCTTTTAGAAACACACCTTACTTTCCATGAGCAGGAGCCACTCATATTACCTCCTCTTTTAAGAAACAAAATGAAAATACAATCCTAACACAAGCATGAAAACAAATGTCCCATTATGATTTCTATGTATTAGATGCACTGACAAGTGCAGAGCTCAGGAAATTAGAAAGCATCAAAGGTGCAAATTGTGAAGGCAACTACTGCGGGCTGCATGCAGTGTTAGATCTCATGACATCATGAAGGGCTAAAACAAGTTGAACCCCATCTGTAGGACAGCAGGAAGAGGGAAAGGCAGCAGCAAAACCTTTCTTCTTAGACTATGCTAAAGTTGCTGTCACTTCGACAAGCTCAAAACACCTGCCAGTTTCTTGTGGAACAGCGAGCTGACATATTGAGAGCTCCGGCTGAGACTGTGTTTTAGGGAGAGTGATCCAGTTTCCTCACATATGAATTACTGACTTCTCAGGCTGCGAGATTTTCATAATATCACACTGCATCACCGTGGCTTGATTAATTCAGTAGCAACTGCAACACCAAAATGTGTTTCATCTCTCTTCTGATAACACCCAAATGCAGAATGGGTGAACATATCATCATCTACTCACTGATATAAAAACTCTGGGATTTATGGAAGTAAAAAGCCAGGGCTTAGGGAAGGGTTATCTAGGTGAGTGCCAAATCAGCATTTAGACCTATTTCTCTCTTTTTATGGTGTAAGAGAAAAAAAGATGCATTCTCTCAACTGGGAAATGAAAAATATTGTTATTAAAGTGAATATTATTAAAGAGGACTTTGCACTTTTCTTTAGAGATCATTTTACTCATGGACCACTCAAATCATTTTACAGGAAGGGTGAGGAAGGCTGGCAGTGTCCTCCCCTTATATGAGGGTAAATTATGATACAGACAGGCTAAGCAACCTACCCACAACTGTGTCTTCAGTTTCCACACTTTCAACACTCACATTCCTTTCCATGTGTCACCTCAAAAGGTGTCTGCTATAGAGGAGACAAAATAAATGACCTAGACTGTGGCCACGTAAATATGATAGGTAACAACTTCAATTTAGTTCTGTTTTTTTCCCAAAAACTAGTCTTGAAAATGTCTTTTCAGCCTGTGTCATCATCAATGAAGGCAGAGAGAAAAGGTCCAAGATACAGCTTTTGGGAATAATGCCTGTAATCTGGACCCTTCCAAAAGTAATACTAGGTTGGTAGGTTTGTTAATTTAAGAGCTGCAAACAGAAGCGACTGTGAAAAGGGAGCCCTGGATGTGTAACAGTGCCTTGTCTCTCTCTGGAATCCCACTTGGAACTCCACAAAATATTTCTGTTGTCAACAATGAGTATCACATTTTTTTTTTGGAAGATATAGTAAGTATTTCCACCTTTCAAGAGAGGAAGTACAAAATATACAAAAGAATCTTTATACCTTATTAGAATTTTTATAAAACAGTCACTTTGGTTTCAAAGGGTAAAATGAAATGACCAGCCTGCAAAACCATGGCATCATTGCATCTAAGTTTTTGGTAAACACACTATACTGAGGTGATATTGTGATCTGTTTCTTCAGATTAAATATATCTTGTCCTCAGATTTATACTGGCACTTTATGGGTTCTGCAAATGACTGTCTCAGCACTGCAAAGTAATTCCACCCTGTCATATTTGTCTTTGGAAATTGTAACAAATTATGGTGATTTATAACATCAAACTCAACTCTTCCATTTTTTCCCCAGATGGGAACATCGCTGATGGCAAGATGCTGGGCCATCCATTTAGGCTGTGTGAAGGGTGACAGTGAAACATGTTTCATCTCTCCTGCCTGACACTCTCTTTCCCTTTGAGGGGAGGCTGTCAACATAACTCAAACTGTCAAGACACCTTTGCAAGAGGCCTGAAACAAATCTAAAGCTGTCCTACCAGCATGCCTACTAATGAGGTGTGACTCCCCACTCCTGCCTGGCCTCGACAAAGCTCTGTACCTCTACCCCCTTGACGTCTCTTCTCAGTCAATAGAAGTCAAACCATCATTTGTCATTGAGTAAGGACAGGCAATGATCAGAGAAGGAAACTTTGGGGAAACTCCATGTGTATGTCTGCTTTGCTGTGCTTTGTCCAGGAAAATTACATCTCATGGCAGCATCATGACAGCCAAAAGAAAGCCCATTCAAGGGGTTAAACCAGCCTTGAAAAGCTTCCCTAACCTCTTGCCTAAGACAAGTATGTCTTTAATTGGCAAGTCAAGCACTGAGTGTTTTTTCAGTAAAGTATTTCCTTCCATAGCAAAAGATGTATAATAGATTATGTTCTTTTATTGAAAATTTTTCGGTAGCTTTTTTAAGCAGAATTGCAGAAGGATATCAGATTAATCTCCAAATAAATATATTACTCTTTCTAACATTAGAAAGGGAGAGTAAGACCTGGTTCAAGCAGTGTAAAATACGTGTAGCTTTATTTTTGCAAATTAACTCGTGGAAGTTTTCCACTGGGAACAGAAAGATGCTGCTTACCTTTTGCAAGGTCCAGACCTCTGTCCTAAGCAGTGCCACAATATTTTGAAAATCTCCATTTTGGCCAAAGAAAGCAAACCCCAGGAATCATGCATGCAAGATCCTATAGAGTGGCAGAAGCAGTATATGACATAAATAGACTAAGTTGGAGCAAGTTCTCAGCCCAGCTTGGTAAGGTGTATTGCTCTCAAGTTAGGAGCTCAGTACAACCCAGTATTTATTTGCCACCAGTGATGGCATTACAGATCCCAGTTTATGGCAGAGATCACTTACAGGGCTGTACAGAGGGAGAAGGCAGGAAGGGGAAGGTTTTAACACCCTCCATCTGAAATATTTCCCAAGCTCCCTCTGCTTCAGTAAAATAGATTTCACATGAAGTGAATGGAAAATTGGAAAGCTGAGGAAGTGAAATATCAAAAATCTACCAGCCAAGTTGGATGCAAATGTGTCATGTGCTTTATCACGAGAGCAGCAGGTTTCAGTCATTCCAGCTGTATAAGAGAGCCATCGTGTTCCATGTGGTGGCTGGGAGGGTGTGTTCAGTGATTGCCAGCACCACCAAGCAGAGGGGAAATAAATTGATCAAGGATATCCTAGGCACTTGCATCCTTCAAGATTAAGTAAGCAAGTAAATAAATACATAGAATGACTGTCAAATGCAATCAGTCCTGAGATTATTCTTGAAGAGGTGCTTTTATTTCTCACCTCACCATGGTTGCAGAGAACTATCATTTGACAATTTTTGCTTATTTTTACAATACCTTGATAAAATGTGTGCAGGCAAGTCTGTATGCGTGTATGTGTTTATTTTTAACATGCTAAGTCTAACATGCCACACATAACGTGGCAACAAAGGAATTCATTTCACCAAAATTACGTAATGTAAAACAAATAATCGGAATACCTACATTAAATACAATTTGCATGCACCATCACATTATACAATTGCTGACATGCTGCAGAGAGGTATTAGGTTTAAAGTAACTATGTTTAGAAAGCAATTTGCAGAATTTCTGCTCTTTTTGCTGGTTTGAAAAGCAGTGATAATATGTTTTTTGCAGCTGACAAGTGAACAAAAAACAATAATTGAATGGTACCATTTTACCCACAAGGCAAGCTGATAATTAGAGGTTTAACAGACAGTTTGGATTTAATCTGAACAGTGGCAGCTACTCCTTTTTGATTTTTTCTTGTTATTGTTTAGGGACCAAATAAAGCTGTGTGTTGTCCTGTCCCATCCCTCCCCCTGCCCCCCACCACACACACATGTTAACAACAATGGAAAAAACAAGTTATTTTTTATCCCTGGATCATGTCTGACCCTGGGCTCCCTGGAGTGCAAACATGGGAAATGATTATGCACTACAGGACAATGTCTGAAGAATGTGTATGTGGAAACAAATACGAGAAAACCAGGGGAAAAAAAATAACCAGGGTAGGGAACTGGTAGCTATGCCTAGCCTCATCTTTCTAGGGCACAGGAAAGGGTGAGAAGACACACTGTTTTCCCTGCCCCTCTGCTGCACTGTGTGCAGTGTGTGGGTGTGGAGGGACACTGGTGGCACTTGTGCTACTTCAGCACGGGGGCTGGCACAGCAGGATGAAGGTGGTGCATTCTGTCAAAATCCCTAAAAGCCCTACCACAGAGGTAGAGAAACAGACTGAGAGCCCATGTTTACCCAAACGGCAGGTAGGGCACTGCCCAGTGGTGGGAAGTGCCCCAATTCACAACCTTCAGGAGTGTGTTGGGATCACCACAGAGGATTCCCAGCCCATCTCAAGTCACATGAAATCTGGACCTTTTTCAGGTCAAAAGGTGCAAGGTGATACCCCAACTATTTCATATTTTCCTTGAAGAGGAATCACAGTTCTTTCAGTCCATTGAGCCTTTTTGCAACATCAGGTTTGACTTCTGCTGATCCATGGCTGAAATTTAAGGAATTATATTACTGATCTCAACAGTAAAATAAAACTATTGCTGAAAAATACAGCCTATTAAACACTAATGAGTATATAAACCTATTTTATAAAACCACAGAGACTTCCTGGAGGGCTAGCCAGTCTAGAAAAAGAATGAGGACTAGGCAGGCCATTCCCTTTCAAGCAATATTAAATTGCTCTTACATCATGTCCAGAAGTGGAATTCTGGTTTTGCTTTTGGCTTTTAATAGTTTATTGTGTCTGAAAGTCAGATCAATTAAAACATCCTCAGAAATCTTAGGCTTAATTGGAGGTCAATTAAGAACTTCAGCAACCTACAGATGATGGTACTCATTACTAAACATGTTTATTTCCCAAAGAATTCACATTGAATAAATGCGTTCTTATCACTTTTACCCTGGTTTATACTTGAGGTGTGAAACGGAGATTAAAAACCTCACTGTTCACCTTACAGATGATTTATTTTATTTTAAGATTTAGAAACTAGGTAGGATAGGTGAAATATTAAGTATCAATTATTTTCTTTGAAATAAAATTAGAATAAAATTAGAAGCAAACCAAATTTTTCAGTTGAAGACTATATTAACACATAATGCGTAAGTCATTATTAATACTCCTGTAATGAGTACCAAGTGAATTAACGATGGCTGGCTGCTTATTTTAAAATTATTCACATTTTTTATGTTTATTCTCAACTCAGCCATTATGCCCTTTTTATAGGACATGTGCTTAAAGAGCAGTTGAATTCAACCTATAATAGAAGCATGAGAAAAAGTCATTGGGAAAAATTGTTCACATGGGAATAATTAGCTTGTAATATTCCTTACTATTTCACTACTTGCTTTAAATGTGTGTGTCAGAGTGGACATTTTCCATTTCTCTGTCGTCCATTAATTGACAGAAATACTGGCTTGTGTGCTTTCAGAGGCTGACTGCTCAGAATCCAGAGCACTCCTTTCTCTGGAGATGAAAGAACAGAAAATCAAATGTGATTCTTCCAAATAAGAATGCAGTGTATTACCACTCAGTTATTAGGGAAGAAAAGTACTCCTCTGAATGCTCAACATCAAGGTCTAATTCCTAGACCTACCACAGTAATGAAAGTAATGAAAGACCTACCTGAGTAATGAAAGTCTCTGACAAAGTCACTTAATCTCCCCATGCCTCAGTATCCAAAGTCACACAAATGAGTCTCAAGGCTAGAGGGAACTCAAGTTAGGCTGTGCCTCATGCTAAAAATAATAATAAATTTGACATCAAACCTGCAGCCTGATTTTCTGAGACCGTAGCAGGAGCTCTGGGTGAGCAGTATGCATTGAAATTCAAGCCGTTGCTTCAGATTGTAAAAACACATTGAGGAGATGGACTTTGGGAACAGCTACACGAAGTTTTTGTGCTAAGTCTCCAGCAAAGCACCCTACATGCTACTGCAGGGTGTCTTCTCTGGTCTGCCCTCAGCTATCCAGGGCGGGCTATGTGTAGCCCTGATTTGCTTACCACATCTTGGAGTTTGCATGGCCACCTTCACCTCCACTGTGAATCCCCGTTATGTCCAATTTTATGATATTCATCATTTGGGAAAACAAAGCTCTTCTGAGCTCTTCAGAGTCACCGGTGTCATTCGAGCCCCTTTGGAGCCCATAGAAACAACTAATCAGGCAAATGGTCTGTCACACGTGTTGCAGACTGGAAGTACCTGTGTTTGTAGAGCAATAGGACCACTGTGATCTCTGATGAACCACATAAAATAATTTTTTCCTTATGTCAGCAACCCACAATTGATCATGGGGCTTTTGCAGCTCTAGCAACTGCTATCAACAGCTCCAGAAATAACAAACTACATGTGAGAGTTGTTTAAAAGCCCCAAAACCAACAATGAATTTTATTTTGAACTGGTGAACAGCTTCTTTTATATTCAATTTGTGATGGCAAGAGGTTTAGTAGCATGTTGCCTACAGTAACAACCCAGAATAGACTTGCCATTTTCTCACAAGTCCTTTGCTGGAAAAGAAATCACCACGTGGGATATTATATATGGAAGTAAAAGGATCTATAATGTATTATGTATGTAATTTTTTGTGTATAAGGATATGTATGAAATATTCACTTCACACTTCTGTTGCTTGAGGGCTGGCAATATGAGAGACGCAATTCAAGGAAAAAAAAGAGTAAAAATAGGACAATGCTGTAGTGTTTTGTTGGTTGTTCATATTAATTTTTTTGGTCTTAAGTAGCATACTAGACTCCCTGAGGACTACCAAGTCCTTACTTTTCTTAGCAGTTTGAATCTCGTTTTTCAGCAAGTTATTACACAAAGAGCCAGATAGTCTGACAGCACCCACAACAACAAGGAGTTAATGCTTCCCCTCCAGTCCTAATTCACCCCATTGTGTTTGGGATTGCAGGGACGGAAATGATCACACAGTGAAGTGCTGCAAAATGCAATCTCTCTAGACACAATGGGGTTGAGTTAAAGGACAGGAGGCACTTAACTCTGAAATTCCTTGCTTTCATCCAAACACTGTTACTTTAACAGCATGTTTTTGCAGTTTGTTTCTTTTGGTTTTATTTTTTGACACAGAAAAAGTTACATGCTCATTTGATGCACAACAAAGTTGTTACATGCCTTCATTTCCAGGCTGAGATGGATTTCTATATAAAAAAAAACTATAAACCAAAATGGAAAAGAGAAAATAGAAGAAAAATGAAGCTGGATTTAAACATCTTCTCTTTTGCATGTCAGTTTGGACCCACAGAGTTGTGGTCAGATAATGGGAACAAGGTGGTTCTAGATTTAAATCCCAGTAGAATGTGGTTCATATTAATGAAAGCTGATTTATTTACATGTTAGTAACTTGCAGTGATTTCCTTTTCTAAGTGTGTTAATTTGTCTCCTTATCCCTCAGCAGTTTTTTAGATATTATGAAGATCGGTGTTATCAACCCTCCCAGGATGGACAGATAACAGGTTTTTCTGTCTGTGGCTGTCAGATTACAGTGAAACTGGCTTTTCTTTTAACAATAGAGTCATGTCTTTACAAAGTGAGCTCCCATGCAGAATACTTTCTCAGAATAGGACAAATCATTCTTTGCTTCTATATCTATCCTTTAAGGTCATGGCAGATGGCCTCAGGATGGATAACTGGGAATGAATTGTAGAGCATATGGAAACATTTTTTATGTTGACATGGAAATACGCAACTGTCATGTTAAAACAGCAACAGCCCATAGAAAATTATTTTCTTAAGCATATTTTCTGTATCAGGTAGTCCAAGTTATGTTCTGCCCCTATACGGATATCCACAGCAGTTGGCACCTATATACTCTTGGGGATGTACAGCACTATGCTCCAGCCTGGTTCAAGCACTTCCTGTGTCCATGGACAGATTTCATTTTCTGCAGAAAGCCTGTGCCATTTCCATACAGGAAACCCCACTTGAAATTCCCAGCCTCCCTGGGGTTCCCCAAGGTGGACACCTTTGCCTTTTCTTAACCTATGTTTACCCCCTAGGGACCTAATGTAGCCCCATATAATGGAGGATGGCTTGAAGGAATGACTCTTCTAATTATTAATTACATAATAAATGTAAATTCAGTAATATAATACAAGCACTGATTTATGTTATAAATTGGCATCTGCATTTCATAAATAGTTTCATTTTAATGGCTTATAATTGCTATGCATCTGAAAGTTATACAGTGCAAAAAATGCTGGACTGGTTTCAAAATTAGTTGGCATGCATGCAATTACTGAAAATGGGAAAAAAACCTAGAGCAAATATTTAATTTAGTATTTGCAACACTGTAGTGTTATCAGCTTGCACAAATGCTATAATTGTCATCTGTAAAAAGACCAGAGCAAAGTGCTCTGGAAAGAAAAGATGCGTCTCACATGTCACGGCCTAATCCATCAGTCACTGCATTCACATGTAATCTTTGCTCAGCTGAAGTCAATGGTGTTAGTTATCAAACTAGGCTGACAGGGCTGAATGGAAGTGATAAAAAATGAAAACATTTAATGAGAATTTTTTAGTCCCTGGGTCTGATTCTGTCAGTATTTTCTACTGGACATGCTGCTTACTCCTGTGAGTAACTGAGTTTGCTCTCCTTATGCCCTTTGGAAGTGCTGGCAACATGACTCTGTGCTTAAAAAAACCCAAACATGGCAAACTAGAAGAGACCAGCCTTAGCAGACCTGCCTGTCACACATCTGCAGCCCAGCCTCCTGCAGTCATCCCTCATAGCTCAGAAACATCCCAAGCCCAGCAGCATCTCCTTTCCTGACAGTTATGCCAAGGCCGCATCTACCTGGAGGTATTTCTGGTGTGTTTCCTTAGTCAGCGTGCCTGCTGCAGAGGGGGGTGCTTGGGGGGAAGCATCACTGCACTGTCCCACCTAAAGCTCTTCCCTCATATGCAGCAGTGTTGTGTTGCTCAAAGGATTTAGGTCCGGTTGGAAGACTTTCTGTTCAAGTAATTTATCATAATATTTAAAAAGAAGAACTTTTGTATCGAAGCAGAAATCACTTCCTGCTTACAGTTTCTTTCACTGACTTTTCAGAGGGTGAGAGTCCCAGAGATAAGCCCAGATGAAGGATTTGCCTCAGATGCTCTCTCATACTCACCCCTGCCTGCTGCATCGCTCACTGTGCCTACCTCACAGTGCTGTCTCCATGAAGAGGGTCTGTTCTAATCATATCTTTGAGCTAAATATAACCTCTCTCCTTTTCTTGGAGGTGTGTTTTTAACCTAGGCCATGTTAATAATTCAGATTACAGAACAGCTGCTCTGCCAGATGACTGGCATGGCCAAGCTGAGGTGAAGGTTGTGGTGGGAGCAGAGAGGAGCAGGCAAGGTTGGTCATGCATCATTATCCTAGAGTGATGCTATCCGGGTTTCCTTAAAGACTTCACAACAGGGTGAAGCAATGGGAATAACCTCAGGAATGTTTATCTCATTGAGCTTTTGAAATCTCATCCCTTCTCCCCTCTACTCTTGTGGAGTGCTAAAATTCCTCCTATTACCTAGAGAGGAAAAGAAGGAGGTCCTGAGAATATTCAACTCCATTATCTTTCTTTAATCCCCCCTGGGTCCTTTTGCCTTGGTGGTGACAGCAGCTCTTCCCCACTGTAAGTTTCATCACTGGCTCAGGTTCATGGGGGCTTTTCTCCCGGCTGTTTTTGGAGTCTAACTGAGCAGTCTCCACACATTAGCCTGTTTGGACAATAAACACATTCATGAAATATTATTAAAATATCAGTGCACTTGAAGAGAAAAACTATGGAAGTTTTCCTTGGAAGAGGGGAATCACTTCTTGTGAGATATATTTTAAGAGCATCCACAGGAGTATTTTTTGAAAGCCATATGCTACTTATTCACATGCATGTGAAAGAACTCATATATGAGGAGTGATACAGAACACAAACGTAGGTGTTGCACATTTCATATGTGCATATGTTCATAGCCTATTCCCAAGTTCTGTTTCTGAAATGCTTCATTACATGTACGCCATTTTTGGGTTCAGTATTTAGTTACCTTTGGCTTAGGAAACATACATTAAATTTATAATTAAGATGTTCAAAAAGATGTAGGATCTAAAACTTTCTTATTGTCAGAATTAAAATAGTTGCTTTTATAAGAAAATTATGTCAAAATAGGACTAAATCTTCAAGATTGTTCAGTTTGTCTTTGTATGAGTTGGGGTACCGCCAGATTGGAACACCATAAAACAGCACAAGCTCACCCTCTTTCACCTCATGTCGTACCTAATTTCCTTTCCCTAGTGAGCATAACTCATGAATTCCAGGAAATCGCATTTCATCTGCAAGCTGACAGCATTTACTTTTCTTAATTGGCCAAAAAGTTGACCCTCATCCTACCAGGACTAAAGTAGAGTGTGAATCATTTATATGATATAACTGAGACTTAGTGAAACTCCAGATATATTTATAGCAATCTCAGGGGAATGGAAGGGAGGAGGCTTCTGAAGCAGGAGAAAAATGGTAGCCCTTGTTGAGTAGCAAAAAATGAGGTCTCCTGGCCACAGATCAGTACCCAGTCGGACCCACAGAGCAGATCCTCAGCCTTGTGGGCAGCTGGTGAAGATCAGCCAGGGTGGTGATTCCCACACTCCTCTGCTGTTGCTCTTGAAGAAAAAGACCTTCCAAGGGCTTGCATTGGAAAAGTTATTGACAGGAAGAACAAGTGCTCGACAACCACCTTTTGGTTGCTCAGGATATAATGCAGAAAGTGGTAGGCAATCAGCCAAGATAAGCGGGCGACTACCAGGAGCAGACTCATTTTTTCTTAATTCATGACTTCCTCAGGTAAAGCTATTTTTGACTACTTTTAGACTGTAATTATTGTAACCATTTAGTTACAGATTTCAGCTTTTAAATTGTCTACCCTCAGAAAAGCTTAATGAGCTACAGAAGGACATAAACTTCGTACTTTTCCACTCGTGAAGCAAAGAAGCAGAAGGTAGACAAATCAATGGTTTGAGCATCTCTGGAATTATACTACTTCTAAGCACATTAGAACAGACCTCTGTCTTCCAGAAGCAGTTCCTCCTAAACTTGAATAAAACTTTGAAGAAAACTTTAATCTTCCGTGGAATTTCATCATCCTGCTTTGTAAGATCTTTCTCTACCAGACATAGTCAAGGTCAAAGGCCCAGTACTCTCAACTCCGTGGAAACATTTAGCATCTATTTGAATGCTACATTAGATGGAAGGACAACGTAAATTACTCTTACAATCATAAATAGAAAATAATATCACTGTACTAAGGACAGTTGTTTAAAATAAACAATTTAATTTTTCAGATGAAATATTATTAACCCCTAATTGACAATAAACATAAATTACATAATTACATCCTCTGTTTCCTCCAGAGAAAACACAAGTATCTTTGTGTGGTGAACAACAATGCAAAAAAAGTTTAAAGGCAGTTACTGAATGAAAAATACACTTAGTAGGTAACACACCACTTTAAACTGGAAATAAAAAAGTGTTTGGAACAACAAGAAATAAAATAAGGAATAGTCTTTCATGCCAAGATAAAAATGAGTTAGAAAGAGTATAGCTGATTGGAACAGTTCATAATGAAAAAAAAAAGTGAGAAAAAAATAGAACAAATCTTTAAAAAATTTTTAACTTTTCTATTTTTTTCCAGTCAAGAGTTATACCCAAGAACAATTTTAATATATTACTCATCTGTTTTCTTTCATGTATTTATAATGTTACGGCACACTTCATAAATCAGTTAAACCAGCATTACTTGCATACAGAATGGCTCTGGATGGCAAAGGGACTCCATCACAAATCTGTTACTGAGATGTTCATTTAATTCAAGTGGGAATGGCAAGAGGAAAAGCCTGGCTGGCAGATTTATTGATTACACTTCACCAATGACCAGCAAAAGGCAAGCACTCTGAAAATCCCCAAAGGTGATCATTAGTACTGAGTAACTGTCACTAAACATTAGCTCCATCAGCAGACTGGAACTAAAAGAAAAGTGTGATGCTTTAAATGTGAGGCCCAAGAGGGATTGCTTGTGCTCCAAAGAAAAAGTGGGACATCTTACATCATGGTACCTGTGTTTGAGACAAAGGAAATCCTTCATATGTATACATATGTGTGTGTGTGTATGTGTGTATATATATATGTATATATATATATATATATACATATATATATACACACACATATAATACATATATATCTATTCATGTGTATATAGAGAGACATAAAATTGGTCTAGCACAGTCAGGCAAATTGGGCAGGGCTACCTACTATAAAACATAAAATTAATGTGTCAAGCTAATTTCGCGGTCCACTTGCCTGGAGCTGATTAGGACCAAATTAAACTTGGTCCTAATCAGCCTGAGTGCTTTGCAGGTAATACAGAAATCCATGGGATATGCTTATTACTGTAAAAGCACATGCACATTATCTGCAAAAGCAGTGTAAGAACAGGTTTATCAGAATAATTTGTGGTTTCACACTTTCTAATGCATTGCTAGCTCACTTATTTTTGGTGCATTTTTATTTGAAAGTCCCATGTTTCCATGGCACAGAAGAACCAGACATCAAACACATGATTTTTTATTTTTCATACTTGAATTTGATCTTATGATCCCTGGCTTGGCCGAAGGAGCAATTTCTGTATCTGAGGCAATGAGTTTAGATATTACAGGAAGAGAAAATATATGAAGGTTTTTGCCACTTCCCATTAGCTATCTCCCCTCTTTTTTTTTTTTTTTTATCACATCCTATGATTCCCATATGTGTGCTTTTGTTCCATGGGAAGCAGTGGGAACAATACCTTTTGTACTGCTGGAAGACGACTACTTCTGATACAGACACACTGCTGCCTTTTGTGTACTCAAAGAATTACCTCAGCCAGGAAAAGGAGGCTGTTTGAATTCCACGCTCTTGGTCAGTCTATAGCCCTTGCTTCAAACACAATATCCCAGCAGAGAAAGTTATTTCTTGTGGTGACCTAGCACCAGCCCCTTTCATCGCAAGGCCACACTAACAAAAGCATGATGCTGTTAAAGGTCCTCCCTCTCTCCACGGTACCTGGCAGTCAAGACAGAAAGCAGAAGACATGGGAATGGGCTCTGGGAAAACATGTTCACCAAAAGCATCTTATCACTGTGAGCCTTGTGATTCTGCAGGAACAGGAACAGAGCCACTATATCATCCTACACAGAGGCCTGTCTGTGGTATGTAATCCAATGAGCATTAAGGGTGAGAACTGCATGATCTTGGGAGACTCATGTCTCATGACACATTTCAGCATTTAAATTAAAACTTGAAATTAGGTGTGTAACCTATAAATATGTATTTTCCAGAGGACAAGGTCTAAAGCAGCAAAAGGAAGATGAGTTTTGGGAAGACCCAAGGTCTCTGGTACAATGAGGAAAGAATACCAGCAATGTGGTTTCTGCATGCAGTATGGGGCACGGCATCAGGGGATGAGGATTCAGATTGGTTGCTCTTTACTGAGGCCACATGGGTCACTTTTGTCCTTTTTTCGTCAAAGCATTCAAATTTGTTCAGATTTAACAGCACATCCATAGATCAAGTTAGGCTCATGTGTCAGGCAGGGCTACGTTGCATAGCTGGCAGCAGAGTTGTGCTTGGTGACCAGAGTCCCTGTGTGCTGGTGGCTACCAGGCATTGCTGAGACCTCACTGCCTGTGGCACTCCTGTGAGAACTCAGTCTAGTGTCATCACACAGTCTAGGCATGGGACACCTGCGAAACATCTGCTACCTCCTGCCCATCTAATTCTCTCAAAGAGCAGCCTCTTTGGTGGAGGAGCAATGAGGCTTCTTAATACGAAGGCACTGGGACACACCTTACGTGGGCAGCAAGTCTGGTCATCCCTGACCTAGACGATAAGTTCTGGATGAGAGACTCCTGTCTGAGTGGACACTCCTGCAATCTTTCTGGTAAACTGTATGGACAGTTTACACATAATACAGGACTGTGATAGAAATCAATTTTTTAAAATCAAGATAACGATGAAGACAAGAATAGGCTCACAAAAATGCAGTGATTTACACTGGGGGTGGAAGCAGCTCTGCAAGGTCCAGTTCAGTTGTCTCCATCTGTTTTACACTCTATTTTCCATTTCCAATTTGTATTTCTAAGCTTCCATCCCTAGAGAGATGGATAAGAGACAGCTTTACAAAATGCTTACTTATATGCCAGAACCTATATGTTCATCTTCAGAACCTATTAATTTTGTATCTGTTTCAATGAGTTAAGGTTGAAAAAAGGACCACTGGCTCAAAAAAAAAAAAGGTATTGTGATCATTTCTAATTTTTTTTTGTGTCTGACAGCATCTCATCTCAGCATTCAGGTGAGATTCTTAAACTGTGGCATTTTCACTCCTTTTAAGAAACACATTATTTCTGAATAATGAACTCATGTTTATAATTGCTGTAGCCTTAAAAAAAAAATTAACTTTGCAACACTTTGCCATGTCTTATCCCTGTATTTCCATATTGTTCTAAAATACTGGCAATTATTATTTAAGTCAAAAGGGAAAACCAAAATAATTTACATCATACATCACAGCTCCCTTGCATGAATAAATTACAGGACACCATGAAAAATCAATCGTGGGGAAAAGAACAATCTGCATCAAACACTGTATTTGTGTGTATAATCTTTTTAATATTTCTTGACCTCATGTATCAGATCACAGATTGAATTCTGTGAACTTTTAATAATACAAAGCTGTTTATCCCAAAGTCCAACGGGGAAGCTCTAATCTAATCAGTTAAACTCAGGACAGCCATCCTAATGAAGAGAACCACCCTAACTCAGTAAAAATTACAAAATCTGTGTGCCATTCAACTTAGTTTGTATAGACAGTAAGGTCTTAATACAAGAATCATTTCCTAAGGGTGTATGGATGACTCCATATGCAAGAGGACCTGGTTGCTCATTGTGGCAGCTAATTCTCCAACAGTGGTGTCTAAGGATTTGTCAGTAGACGTTTGCCAAGAGACCCTTTTCCCATGGAATATTCTGAGTTGGAAGGAACCCACAAGGTTCGTTAAGTCCAGCTCTTCAGTGAATGGCAACTTTGATGTTGCTTGCACCATGCTCTAACCAATTCAGCTAATCTCAGGGTCACCTTTCCCTTCTTTAGGAAAACATTAAGAAGCCCATCTGCCTTTCCCTTTTGGAAGACATCTTATTGTCAGTCTCAGCTAATAGGACAAGGAGAGGTTGTTCAGGGTGAGCCCATTGCCTTCTTGCTTTGAGATGCTGCCAGTGCTCCAGGGCAGGAAGGCATGGGGTGGGCGAGAGGATGTAAAGAAACTTGTTATCTTCGAAAAGATAAAGGACAAGTATTCAGTCTGAATTGACCAAGGGAAACACATTTTCCATTTGTGAGGATCACCTATACAATAAATATACACGTGAATCTCAATTACTGTGTTTCACTTCATGGTTTCCAGAAAAGTTAGTGATGCAAAAGCCTCCACAACAGTGTTCTCTTGAGCATGAAGAAAGTCTGTGTGCCAAAACAGGCTTGCTCTACTGCATAAGTAGAAGCTACACACATTTACTCTCTACAAATGCGTCATTCTCTAGGAAACAGATCTTAGATGGTAAAACTTCACCAGGACTCTTGGCTGCATTTCCTAAGGCATGCAGCATATGCCTACCCTCCTGCTGAACAATCACTTGGTATGTTCTAACATCTACATATCCACTCTTATTTTTTCCTACAGTTAAATCCTCCTTTATAACCTCCTGCGTCAGGGTCACAGCTCTGTAGAGACTGGTATTAAGGGGATTCAAGCAGGTAGACTGAAAAGAAAATTGACCTCAGAGTTAATTTTGGTAGGTGCTGCACATATCCATGGCCAATCCATGCTTCAGAGGGTTTCTGAGTGATGACAATAAATGGAGATCTAAAAGAAAAATGACCTAGTCCTGTTTCACAGATGAAGGATTGGAACACTGTAAGTGGTAACTGCTGACTGACTTGCTCGAAATCATAAAGGAACTCTTGAGCACCTAAAAATTGGAATTCAGATCAGTCACATTGATGGTTTAAGTATTTTGGTTTAGGCCTTTGGTGGATTTCCAGGGGTAGAAGAAAATCTGTTTTTTCTTTCTCTCTGGGAAAAAAAAGAAGAATTTATAAAACTCATGAAGTCTTAGCAATAGACACAGAACTGCCTATGTTGGAAAGATTCACAGTATAACCATTTGTTCAAAAATTGCTAGCTGTTTTTTCATCTAATTTCTGTTTCTGCAAGTGTGTATGGATGTGTGCATGTGTTGAACACACATTATAAATGTTATACCCCTGTCTCTCTCCCCTGCTCTATTTTCCTTCCTCTCACATGAACTAAGTGTCCTAAATTTAATTTCCCCCCTTAGTAATTGGCTGTCCTTTCATGTCAGGAGAGAAAACGCCCACTCAGCATAGCTTGAAAGGAACCTGTCTGCGGTTGGGAGGGAAAAGTCGAGGTGCCACTTTAACTAACTAAATTAAATACAACTAGAGCTCAGAGCAGCTGGCAGGTTTGATTTGGATGTAGGATGCTGTGAGATAGTGATAAGTGAGTGCTCAGGACCAAAGGGAATTAAAAGGCTGTACTTTGGTTTAATGGAGTCACTCTCTTTCTGTGGCTCATCCATTAAGGACACCGTGCTGGCACGCGGCGGTGCCTGCACCACTTACACTGCAAAAGGCCAACTTCAAATGAAGCTGAGCTTTGGGCTCCAGAGGACATGAGCATATGGCTTTTGAGGGGGGCAGAAATAAACCCCTACTGTGCTGTCCTTAGGTACATTATAGCCTTGTGAAAGAATGAACAGCTTCTACCAGACCAGAAGTTCAGATCCTGGTCTGGACCATGTGGGAAATATCTGCCAAATCACCCAAGAGGTGGTTCAGAGAGTGAAAGAAAAATCATGTTACCCTGAATGAGAATTTTTTCTCTCTTTATTAAAGAATTCCTTAAAACTCGTAATGAAAAGAATTACAGAAAACACATTCTTCACCCATCTTTTCAGTTTATTTAATAGTGCATTAGACAGCAGTTTGTGTGTAGTCTGTATTCCCTTGCTCTCTCTTGGTATTAGTATTTTTCTTGTTCATGTAAGCCCTTCCCTGAGGAACAGTGAAGATGGGGAAACATTTTTAAAGATTATGATTCAACTGTAAACCCCCTATTTGTCACTGTCATGAACAGGCAGGTGTAATGCCTGAAAGTGTCTTTCAACTGTGCTTTCTAAAAGGACTAAAAATGTAAATGAAACTTTGATTTCATAATTAGCACCACAGATTTGACACTTTTCTGCCTCTGGTAATGTGGGGAACTTTCCATACGTTTGCAAAACACTATGAAACCTCCTCAAGGAAGATGTTGCAGAAGCAAAAAGCAGTGACTGGGTGCTGTAATATGCTCTGTTTCAAATGAGCTACCCAGCAAGACACCTCTGCAGGCAGAACAAGCTGAATATTCTATTTTAATGCTTTTTATTATTTTTCTTTTAAATTACTATTTTTTTTCTGTATTTGGAGAATTTAAATTTTAAGTGTTGGAGCACAGAAATATTAGTCACTAGATGCTGACAGTGTTTATTAACATAAAAAATCCCCCTAAATATCACAATTTCTACTAATATAAGTTAGAAGACTGAGCACTAGAGTAATTATCATGACAGTGAATTTGAGAAGCCCCATTTCCACAACAGAATCTTTGATCTTTTGCACAGTTCAAAAGCAGTCCTTTGTTTTTTTTTGGCACGTATACATGCCAATCTAACTTATGTGGTAAAAGAACTTTAGAATAAATAAGTGTTTGTTTCCTCGTGCACAGAGATGCTTATATATGAATAATTTTCTGTAAATGGTGTGGCAAAGAAAAAGGAGAAATTGTTTTGAATAAGATTTTTTAGTTCTGTACAGAGAAAAAAAAATATTTGGTTAAGGATAAGTGCCACATAATTTGACTGATTATTGATTTCAAAAGGAAAAGCACCAAGTCACATGAGACTGTGTGTGTAGTACATGCAAAACCAAGAGAGATTCACAAGAAGGAAAAGAAAGAATATATCCCTTCAAAGATGATGGCTCGCCAACCAAATTCAGATCTCTTCTTCACCTTTAATTTATTTTATCTGATAGTTTTTCATTTGTCCTCTCTTGAAGGTGAGGTCATTACTACCCTGCATTACAACAGCAGCCAGAAATCCCAGCTGTAATCAAGACCCCATTGTGTCAAAAACTACTGTGGAAAGACACACTTTCACCAAAATGCCTTGGAAAATGTCAACTGTGTGACTAGGAACTGAATGCCTGAGTTGGTATACTTGCCTAAGAGAACAGTGCAAAAAAACAGGTTACATTTATGCAATTAGAGATTGCAATTATGCAGTGAAAGCCATGATTTCAGTGAAACTCCTCCTTGCTTTAAATTGCCAGGATTATGCCCACTACTGCGCTGTAATTGGTAAAGATGAGAGAGAAAAGTATTAGGAAGGTGAGATAGTTATCCCTTTGCATGCAATTATTTTAGTTTATAACAAAGATACTTCATCATGTATCTGTAGGAGGTTCTTAATGGAGTTTCTCTACATCAGTTCTAGAAAATGGTCTTAGATATTTTAGCTGTTGCACCTGGATATCAAGATGCTTCTGGCTGCTTATTTCATACTACGCTCTAAAACAGTGAAATGATAGTGATTTAAGTATTTCACTGTAGCTCTATATTAAAAAAATGGGAAGAAATGAATGGCTGTCTGACATTTCCTAGCTTATCAGGCTTTTTAGATGACCATTACTTTCCCAACTAACTTCCCATTAGAAATGTCAAGATTTCCCAAGATAGCAAATACAATGTTGCTCTACTTTCTGCAGTCATGACAAAATTAATTTCCAAGGAAACTTTATTGGAAGGGGAAAATGAAAGCAGGTGAACCTGACACTGTTCATCCAGAAGTTGTTTTGAAAACCTGGATACAACATCCTGACACGTAGAACTAAACTCTGCCTGCGAAGTAAGTGACTTTGGCTCTGAGTAATTTAGTAAGAGTCAGTGGTATTCAGGATGCATCCAAACACACTCACATCTTTTGAAGCCTGAGGATCTCAAACTAACGTATAAGAATCTAAAAGTCTTGACAGGGATTAAGAGGGACCTTAATGAAAAAGAAATTTGAGAACTGACACAGCAAAGGACATTTTCTAGAAGACTGAATGTGAAACAGCACTGCATGTCTAGGTGCCTTCAGTTATCAAACCTGACCACTGCCACTGCTGTGAATGTAGGGCTCTGAAGGTGATTTTTTAGCTGAATTATCTGTAACTTAAGAAAACTGTTCACTCCTGACCTCTCCCAGAGGTTTCCAACCCCTTGCCAGAGCAGAAGGGAGCAGGTGCTGGTACCCTCATCATCACAACATTGTGACCATCTGCTACCATGTCAGAGAACACTGTAGCCCTTCTTTTACAGCCAAATTAAGGCCCTTGAAACAAAGGCTATAGGGATTGGGCCCTTGGGGGAAGAAACAAGTATTTTCTGGTACCTAGTGGTTTGACTTTGGAAGGGAAACATCTCCCACAGTGATCATGGGATGACACCTTTGCCTCTCTTATCCTGGAGGAGCACATCCACTCAGTGCTTTGAAAGGCCACCTTTTCTCATAGGATCTGGCCTGTGATGTTCAACTTCCACTCTTCTGTTTTCACAACACTGAAGGGGTCCTGGGAGAGCTACCACAGATTGTCTTTTGATTCAGAACTGTTGTTAAGCCTAACATGTGAAGGCAGTTTAGTGATATAATTACAGATATACTAGTTAAACCTGTGTAACAACCCTCAAGGATCTCTTATTCCACAATAAAATTACTTTTTTTGTTTACTTTTATGTTATTTAGCTTATGGTATACGAACCCTGAATTATTCTACAAGAATCTCTGTAAATATTTCCTTTCTTCAAAGTCAAACACTGTCCCACCATACCACACATGACAACCAGAAGCACTCCTGCTCTACACGTTTTCTCAGAGCTCCCAGAGCAACACAAATATGCAGGGAAAAACAATGAACTTATGGAATTAATTATGGAATTAATATAGAAAGTAAAATTCAGTTAACAAAGCAATATCCCGTAACAGCCCACTGCAAAACAAACCTTGCTTTCCATGAAATATAGAACTGTAACTTTCCAAAGACACCTCCATAAATACAATACCTTCCTTATACTGGATAACTTGATCACAGGAAAAGCAAGCAAATATAGATAGACTTGAAATAGCAACTCTCTTTTTGGCAATATTTCTCTTAATTTCTGCAGAATGTTCTGTTTCTGCACTGTTTGTTTTGGATAGTGTAAATGTTCCACTAAGTCTTGTTTATAGCTGTGTTCTAAGTATGTTTGTAAGACAACAATAGGTTTTTTGCACAGTGTCCGAATAGAGTGGCTGTGCAAATCCAATTGAACTGTCAGATACTGGTTCACTTTCCTGAATATTATTGTCAGATACAACTATACATTACATGAAAACATATGCTGATTTTTGGTTAAGTAGTGAAAAAATTTTTAAGCATTTTTTGTGGTATGGAGCAGATATTCAGCTACCAGAAGTAGTTTTATAATACATAGCAGTATATATAGTATATTTTATTCCATTTGTTTATGCTGGAACTGTTTCACTCCCTCCATTGGCTAGGGTTTTCTGGTGGTATGTTTAAAATCAGTTATTATCTATCATTACTCCTTCGAATGAATAATGATACATTTTCTCACTGCAGAAATAATCAGCAGTAACAATGCAATATGAAGCTGCTACCTTTTTAATGAGCCAAGAAACATAACCATTAATTTATTGCACCTTCTCATGTCACAATAAAAATACATCAATTTTTATTTTAATAAAGTCAAATCCACTGAAATTACCTGTAAAACACACTAATAAACATTTGATTGAATTAATTAACATTATCTGTTATTTTAATGCTCATAGTGAACTACAGACCATGAAGTCCAGCACAGTTTTATAATTCTTAAAAATTATTTTAGAAAATATAAAATCATAACATTCCAATTGAAGAATTACCCCATTTTCCTGTCATTTAAATACACCGATGATAAAATATCTAGGAATGCCCAGGTAGACAAAGAATATGAAGGCTGAAATTTTTAGAATTTTGAAGGGGTCTGTTTTACAGTGAAGATGTAAAATACCTAAGGCCAAATTTTAAAAGGCATTTTTATGTCTAAAGGTGCACACCACTGAGCTGTGTCTTTTTCAGTAATGCCTCTTTAGTTGAGGATATGTTGATCACGCAGTTCTGAAAACATGTCTACACCATCTGTGCCTTCAGTACCCTATATTTAGTACCCTATAGCAGCGTTATGCTTTGAAATGAAAACACTGATGCACCATTTCTACCCTTTTTCCTCTTGCTTTGCTTCTACTGCTATTTTATATTTTCACACAACCTGTACCAGTCTTCTACATGGTCATGTAGAGATGGACTTGACTGTCCAGGTGTGTCCTACCAGCAAAACAGGCAACATAATGCCCACCTGGAGGGCTGTAGTTTGGCTTGGCTCTGAAATAGCACGCTGTCACCAGGACTCTGCCAGCCTCACATGTGCCCATTACCAGGCATACGGATGTTGAGAGCATTTTATCAGCAGAAGAAAAACGCCCAGAGGTCATGTGCAAGCAAAGGGCCCTGACCCACTTGCGCTGTGGCAAGTGGTCAAGGCAGTGAAGAAGCCCCTTCCAAGCCTTCCCTCCTGCTGACTCCCAGCATGACTGTGGGAGGGAAAATGCATAGCTCAGAGGAGTCTAAATTTGAACAGCTGAGCTCAAATGAGAGCTTTTTACCTCCTCGGGGTTGCTTTATAAAACTATTTGTCTTTTTTTTTCTGAAGACAAGTAAAGCAACAGTGGAAACCGCCAAAAAATATTCCAAATTAAAACCAGTGCTTAAATAATTTCATATAAAATTTTGTCCATTGTTTTTTTCATTCTGAGAGAATTCCTTTTTTATCAGAGATTTATGAACCCCTGAGAAGAAAAGTATATAGAAATACTGACGGACTAGCTTTATTCCCAAGTTATTTACCTTATTCCATCAACCCTACTGAACATGCTGCTTTATATTTTAAGAGGCTTCTCATTCATTCTGATTCATTCCTGATCATGGTCCATCAGTTTTTTGTATATATCTTCAGTAAACAAAATGGAAAGTATGTTTGGGATCTGAAGTCCATGCCTATTTACTTAATCCAGTTGAGCCAAAAATATTTGCTTTAGCAATCTAATAGCTCCTCGTAGAAATGTGCCACATTCATTTGCATGCTCATGAGATGGGAAAATATATTAAGTAGTGGTTGATCACCTTGGGATAGTCAGAAAATGAGGGAACCTCCAGACACCCCAAGCTATTTAGGTGCAATGAAACTGCCCTGGTACCTCTGATGTCTGTTTAGGGGATTCTCTTGAATACTACTACACTGCCACGCTGTTCACAGTTTGGACCTCACAAAAGTTCATACAGACCTTGACAGATGATGGGACTCTCTCTCCCAGGAGGGATTTTAATCATGAAGTCCTACTTATCTTCCAAATCAGCCAATGCCAGGAAGCTGTATCAATGCAGGACACCTACTTGTTCCTTCCTGACCCTCACTAATATTTTTCTTGACACACTACATAACTCTGGTTTTGGAGAAATAATCATGAACAAATTTATGTGCAGAGTAGTGTAACTTCTGCCTCAGCAGACATTCTAAATCAAACGGCTCAATTTTTTTCTTTTACTTTCTTGGTCACAGTGGCCACACAGTCCCAGTGGAACAGAGTAGCACAGTGTAACCCTTGGAAAAATATGCATTTTCAACTATACAGTACCCTGTACACCAGTTCACTAATTATCCCAAACCAGCCTTTTTCCTCTGAGACAGCAAGAATTCCATTGCTACGCATTCATGGAGGAAGGAGAAATTGCATTCTGTTGGTACCCAAGCTGGAGAAATGTTTCACTTGAGTCCTGAAAACTCCTGGGTGGCCTTTCTTGTCTACTTTTTTAGACACCTTTACCACCTGAGAGCTCATTTGGTTCAAACAGATGAGTTCACAGAGCTGGCAGAAAAATTTCTGCCACTCTGGAAAGTGTAAGTATTTCCATGCACGAGAGGCAAAAAAGTAGCTGATGTGTGAGGTGACATTCAAAGCACTGCTGCCTCTGCAGAACAGAATTATTATTTTCTGTTGCTGTTCTCTGCATGTGAGTTGAGGCCGCGAGCCAGGCTGTGTCTGTGGCAGGGAGACAGAAAGTAACATGAACATGTTTTCATGCCTTATAGCTGAATTCTGCAGGGCATGGAACATCTTTTTGGAGGTCACGAGCCTCCCCAGCTAGGTCAAATCAAACACCTTCAGCGTTTGTGCCCCTAAGGAGACAATATGCTTTTTTATAATGTAAATGTCAAAGAGCTACGGCCTGTTAAAATGTGTTACTGCCTTCTGGGTTATTTTACATTGACTTTAATTATGCTCCATCTTCATTTGAAAGCCTGATTGGTGCACGGTTCAGTTGAAGCCACATTGCCTGCCCAGCTGTATGCAGACCCACTTGGGGGGGATTTCAGAGACATGCCAGAGACAGAAGATTCTGAACTACACCAGGAGAATTTCACACCTGTACCAATTTAGTACCCAGAAGAAAAACTAAGAGCCTCTTCTGCTCTTTCAACCCTTGGGATGCCTTGACAAACACCGCTCAGATGCTAGAAATCCCGTTTTGACTTAAAAGTATGCAGTTAAGCAAATTTCTCACTTCTGTTCCCTTATTAAAGCTAAGCAATTTATACCAGCAGAATCGTCGTATGTAGTTCATATATAATGAAGACTAAGAGAGGAATTTAAAGCTGTGGCCGATACATGATGGTGTGCTAGGAACAAAGATATGCAACTATTTGTCATTCAGGTTTTATTTTTCTTATGCCAAGGTAGGGGACATTTTTGTTCATTAATACTGAACAAACATTTGTTTCACCTGACTTTATTCCCATCTACTGTGACACTGAAGCAGCAGAGAATTCTAGATCACCTTCAATCAAACCAGCTTCTCAATATTTATGTTTTTAATGTTAAGGGCAGGATATACCAGGATTGCGTAACAAGGACTACAAGCAAAACAAAGTGATACATTTCCACCTTGCTGCGATACACAACTTTTGTTATATGTCATGCACTAGGATAAGTATGTCCATGTAGTTTCTTCTTCTTCACCCCAGGACTCACTCGGATTATTTTTAAATGCTTGTTAACGTGCTTATGCATCATTGCTTATTTTTCACAGGTATACAGCTCCACATATTCAAATTTCCCTACATGAAGACTTTTACATATGTTAGATACTAGTTTTGTGCTCTCTGAGTTATCCCTAAACCCATTTTTTTCCATCTCCACATCTGTATTTCTTTACTGACCACTACTGAGCTGCCTGTAGCCATGGGGTCCTCAGTACTTGCCTGCATGTCTCTGTGCCTATCTTATGTTTTCATCTCTCAGGGCATCTGCTATGGTGCCAAGTCTGTATTTCTCTGCCTGACATTGCTCTGTTAGAGCCACAAGTATCTTGTTCTACGCTGCCATACAACTGCTACTTCTTACTCTACACTTCTGTTATAACTGCTTGTTACTGCTATGTGTATAAGGATATAGGTTGTACCATACAAACACGAAAAAAAATTAGCCACATCTACCTAATCAGTTAAAGAATTTACTGTCACAGCTAAACTAGGGAAATGAAAGCTGCAGGCAAGTTAGGAGAACTTCAGACAGAGTAAACCTATCGAGCCTCAGTCCTGAGGCCTTAAAAGCTCAATACAGAGACTGTGGCCTGATTACTAACAATGGCAATACCTGTTACAGGAGTACATGGTGTACATAGTGTCAAATGGTTCTGGGCAAAAGATGGTTGTGAACTGGAAACGGGGTAATACCATGGAGAGATTTATCCTATACACCTTTGTCATGTCTACATTTCCAGGCTGGGGAAGAGGCATTTCTTCCTCCAGTAAATTAATCATTTATTAAAGGTGTCTCAGGCTCTTTATCCTATCTGCAGTCACTTTAGGAGAGGTGGACCCTGACAAGATGTTTACTTTGAGAGTATGAAGATGAAATAGGTTCTGATCAAGCAAGATGTTGTCCTTTTAAGTTTATACAGCACTGTTTTTTTCTTTTTAATTTTTAGCAACAGTGGATACTTCACTTTTTCTTAAAGATAAATATTTTTTTCTAGGTATACATGGTATATAAAAGAGTGAGCAACATGCATCTAGTCAGTGTTAGAGTAAAGGATGATGTTGAAGTACCTTCAGTCACCTGGCATCTTAAATCACTCAAGCGAATACAAATCCCCTTGGTAAAAATACTTCTTGAATAACAGTCAAGTTATGACAGCATGAAAATTTAACATATGATCTTAACCTTCCCCTGAGTAATGTCTAGTATTATTGAACTGTAATATCACATGTATCCTTTTTAAAATAAGCTGACATTTGAAAATTGCTTTTCAGCTAGGCTTTAGACATTTTGGAGTCTACCAAAATTTAGGACCTAGGTGGGTCTTAAAAATGAAAATTTGTCTTCTCCTTTCATGCTGTCAGCTGTCCTCTCCTCTATCCCAACCTGTCCCTCATCACACCCCCATCACACTCATCCTCAAGTTCCTGCCACTCACAAATGCCACCACATGTCCCAGACTAGGGGCACAGGTCTTAGCTTAGTCTCTGTTTTAGGGCAACAATGACCTGGAGGGGAGTAACCCCTCAGCTCTGCAGCTACTACCTCTTTGAGCACCCTTTGTACCTTCAGAGGAGAGTTCTCCCCTCCTAGGGATATAACCAGGTAAACTGGATATATGGTGAGGTACTGCACAATAATCCGGTCAGGAAACTGGTCTGGATGGACTAAAAAGGCCTGCAGGGTCCAAATAACCCCTTAATTTTTTTATTTTATTTTTTTTATCTGAGACTGGCTCTGTCTGTGTACTTGCTATTTATAAAATATAATCAGAATCTATCAATCTTGTGCATAATAAGTACAAATTAAATAACTGCACAATTTATTACACACACAATATAACAGAATAACAATGCGAATATATTATCTTATCTAATGCACTCTCATATTGCCTGCTTATCTTGTACCTATCAGTGTAGTCATCTAAGCCCTTACATGCTCATCAATATTAACAACAAAGTCCCTAGTGGAGCATCACTGATGTTTCCTCAACAGCACCTTACTCCTCAGTTAAAAAATACCCTAGCTACAGGTGAACTTCAGTTGGAGAAAAGAAACTTCTAAGTTTTTTTTTTTTCCCAGTTCTGGACTCAACACTGAGTCTGGAAAATAATCCTGCCACGACTAAACCAAGCGTAAAATCTATCAACCAAGGTGATCTCCACTGGTTCAGATTTTTGAGAAAACAAGGGACCTATCTGCATCACCTGTGTGTCAGCGTTTTATTTCTCTCTCTTTACAAATTCTAATATAAACTTAGAGCTCCTGTAGGGCATCAGACCTGGCAGGAGTTTCTCCAATTAGCTGTGAGTTGGCATGACATGAAGAATGCTGGTGCTCCAACTCTAACCCATACAGGCAAAGCACTTTATAGGAAGGGGAACCCTTGCAGTAAAGTAAGCATCTGCACATGATGGATGATCCGAAGCCTTAGGTCCTTCCATTTCACAGACACCATCAAAATGCCATCAGTCATAGCAGTTTTCAGTCATGACATCAATCAAAGCCATACTTTAGTAAATTTTAGCAGAAACAATTTGCATCCTGAATTACCAGATCTCTGCCTCTCAGTGCTTATAATACTGTCACATTTTTCACTGAATTGCTTTGGAAAGAGCAAATGCAAAAGTTTCTGGAAGTGAAATGAAATTGCGATGGCTTATGCTTAGACAGTAACTTCTACCATCACTCTGCAAGAAATAATGGCCAAAACTTATGTTTCTATCTGGTTAAAACAGCAGCTAGCAAACAATTTTCAGTTACAGTGAATGTCCTAAGCCCTCATTTAGACAGGAAGAAAAACTGAATTTCAGCCCTTTTTGGAAAGAACAAAATCAACCTAATCAGTTCTTCAATTTTTATGGTGTTCAGAAAAAAAGATGGTTTTTCATGCCAAGATCAGAACTAAATGGAAACACTGCACAGAGTGAGTTTTGAAAAAACCTGTTTTTCCTATGTCCTGCAGACAGGATAACCAGGGACACAGAAGACACAAAGATGAGGATTTTGTGCTGACAGCCCACAAAGCCAGACTGCCTTGTGTCTTAGGCAGGACAGGTGTAGTTTCAGAGCCTGCCCAGAAGCTGGGCAGCCTCAGAGAAGGGTATGCTTTCCTAGTTTAAGGAGATGAAGTTTGTCTTCACATCTAAGCATCACAGCAACATCTGTACATCTGTAATGAGGCTCAGCAGATATCGCCTGTCCTAATTTTAATAAAGTGGTGTGTCCAGAACTAAATCTCCAAACAATGCAAATTGAGGCAGTGCTATGGGCTTTCATGTACCTGTAGCAGGTACCAGTTGGGAGCCTGTATAATTCCTTTGACATCCCTCATAATCTTTTTCCCATGAGAGGTAAATCCAAATGTGTAATCCTACTCCAACTGAGGACAAGTGCAAAGCACTCGAAGTCCAGCAGAGTCCCCACAAAGAACTTGCAGCTTTCAACAGAACACCTGAGACCTCTCTTCTCAAGGCACAAGAGCTGGCGCTTATGGCCCGTTCTTCCTATAACTAATCCATGTTTCAAGGCAGGTATTGACTGAGAGTATGTCCTTGTACCGCTTCTTCAAACCACACACTGACTCTCATCACTGAAGACTATCAGCAACTCTCAGAGAAACAAACCCTGTGCCTTGACAGCAGCACCACAGTGGGAGCTGCTTTGAGTCAGCTCCACCAACCACTTCTAATGATTCCAGACATCTCCTGTGCATTTCCCCACCTGATGGTTGTGCTGTTGACTTATTGGGTTAAGAAAGGCAGGTTTTTCTCCTGTTCTTTGAGGGCATGAAGATTCAGATGTATGGATGTGCCTCATATCAGCAACAAAGCTCTGCTGCAGAGGTCAGTGCACAGGTATGTATTTTAAAACAGCCTTCTAAAGCCAGGAAGCGAGATGGAACTGCCAGCTACCCCACCTCTGAATTTTGTGGCCAACACCTACTTTTCTAACTCAGATCCTCCCATACAAAAGGTCATGTCATATCTGATGGGGCTGTCTTGGAGCAGACACTGGAGCTGCTTGGCTTCTGTTGTGATCTAATGAATTTGTTTGAAACTCCTTCTGTTCCTGGGGATGAAAGTGCCAATTGACATCCAAAAAGCAATAAAAAAAAAAGGAAATGAGTGCTCACAAAGGCAATAGCATAGGTTTCAATTTCACATCACTATGAATGTCTTTGGCTGTAGGTTCTTTCTGGTTTATAACTTTATAATTAACAACCTGTAAAGAGAAAGCAACACACCTGCAGAGCTTTAAATAATTTTTTATGTTGCTTTTCTTTTTTGTAGCTGTCTTTTAATAGTTCTTTGCAACATATTCTGGAGTATATCATTACATAAATTCCTAAGACTGAACTAAAACATAGTCTTTTTTAAAAATTAAACTTGATATCAAATTTTCTTGAAAGCTGTCATCTTAAAAATATAGTGGTGTTTCAATTTAGCTGAGATATATTGGAAGAAGAGAAGAACCCTGTGTTCAATTTTAATGTGTTTTTCAAGGTCTACTGATGTTTTCTACATTTGTTTTTAGCTGGTAAAAGGAAAATGAGAAAGGAAAAGAAAGTTGATCTGGGTGAACGGTTCATAAAATTAGTTTGAACTTGCCTAAACAGAAATTTTATGCACCCCAAACTTCATTTTTCTACTGTATGTTCAAGTCTGACTTTCAGCTGCACTACTTTTTCTTTTTTCCCTGTATTACTCTAAAATATTACTCTTCATATTATTACAGAGAATAAAATGTTTCCTTATTATTACAGCAGTTTTTCTTTCACACTGCTTTAGAAGAAAGTCAACAGAGCCACAACGATGTGAAAGAAGTATGAGAGAGACTAGGCCTACTTACCTCTCAGTAACTAAAATTACAATATGGATGGTTGTTGATAGTAAAGAGAACCAATAATCTCAGCCCTATTCTTCCTCCTGCACACAGAGCTAAGCCTGATGGTTTCCAGAGAAGATACACTCTCCTGGTATATTCAACTCCCCTAAAAGTTCAGGAGTCCTTTTTGAGTTTAACTCACAATTTTTTTTTTTAACTGTCTCTTAACAAAGCAGTGGCACAAGCAGTATGAGCTGGCAGTTTGATTACAGAAACCACAAGAAGCTGCCTGTGGAGATTACCCCCACAGGTATAATCCCTGCAGATCTGCATGGAATTGAATCCACCTGCAATGTTTGGCAGACATTGTCCACTTCCTAGAAGTCTCCCAGACCTAACTTTCGCTAATTTTTTTTAAGATATTTACCAAACATATACAATTACTGAAATATTTCTATTCTAGGAATTACAATTGCCTTGTAATCATCTTCATTAGAAAGGTGACAGGACAAGTGGTAATGATTTTAAACCAAAAGAGGGTCAATTTAGACTAGATACAAGGAAGAAATAATCTTTGATGAGAGTGGTGAAACACTGAAACAATTTGCTTAGAGAGGTGGTGGATGTCTCATCCCTGGAGGTGTTCAAGGTCAGGTTGGACAGGGCTCTGAACAACCTGGTCTTGTTGAAGATGCCTCTGTTCATGGTAGGGGGGATGGAACTAGATAATCTTTAAGGTGCCTTCCAACCCAAACTATTCTACAATTCTGTGATCTGTGTGAAAACCATTTTATAAGTGCTACACCAGAGAAAGCAAAGATAACGCTTGTCATCATTATTTTTAAACAGAGAGAAATAAGAAAACATTATCAGATAAAAGAAGGTTAACAAAAATAAGCAGAAGATTAATTAATGAGATTAGTCCTCTGTAAATGAGGATACCAGTCCAAGTATTAAAATAAAACCTACATAAATGGAAGAAAAGGTGGCTAAGAAATCTTTTGTTCTGATCCAAATGGATAAAAATATTGATTTGATGCTGACAAAGGAAAGTGTTTCAAAGATATGGTGAAGGATATACAGTATTCTCCTACTATTGAGTAGGTTCTGGACAAAGATGTGGTATTTGGATAAAGTGGTTTATGAGAGCATGAAGGACATTGAGATGGGGCAGAGTGTACAGCAAAATTATAGGGCTGTTTTTTTCCAGTGTTGATTGGTCTTGCCAGTAATTTCTAAAATAATTCTGAAAATCTATAATAGTGCCAGCAATAGGGGACTGCTCAGGACCCAAATCAAAGCCTTTGGCAGCTCACTGGACACCTCAGCCTTACTTTGGACAGCTCAAAGACAAACATGTCAGATGATGGTGACTATCACAACAGTGTGTGCCACCCTTCCTGGGTGACTACAGCCCCAGCCCCGTGGGACAGCTTCCCATGGTGTTCAGCTCCATCTGACTGGGCTGAAGCAGTTCTCTGAGATGAGACTATACATAAAGAATGCCTCAAAACACAGTCTTTATCTTTTAATAGTAACTCGACTCTCCTGATATTTTGATATTTAATGAAGAACATTCAGACTTAGTGGAAGGGAAGCATTCAAGGCTTTCCAGTGGTGTTCGTTAAAAAAAAACACCAAAAAACACACTTTGATTGAATCCTGAGGCTGGGACTAGAGATGTTTACTAAACTGTCTGTGATGAGAATTTTATCCTAACTAGTTTGCAAGTTTTCCATCAAAGAACATCTGCTAAGGGCAGCATAAAACATTCATGGCACGATCGGCGAGAATGACAAGCACATTGGTAATTCATCACTGACAGAGTGGTGATGGCTCTAGTCCTACAGTCTAACCACATTTCCGAAAGGAAGTAGGTGTATATAAACCAGCAAAAAGCCTGAAAGTGAATCCTGGGAGGAATCACATGCACTGACTGTGCAGCCCTCAAGCTATCAAGTTACCCAGGATGACAACATGGCAATGGTTCTGCAAAAGGACTTGAGCCAACTTTAAACAATGATGGATAAGTCCACCTGCTCACTCTCCAAGAGACTCTCTCCACATATGCAACCTGTCAGCATATTCAACAATCTAGAAGTATACTTGTCTTATGGCTATGGTATTGGTTAAAGCACCAAGTCCGTCCATCCCTTTGCTGTCATCGGCAAGCAGTAACACACAAAAGAAGAAATGTTACATGATTGTAGGGGCCCTTCAGGTCAGCGTTCTCACTCTCCAAAACCCTTAGGAAAACACAGCCATCTGACATGCAAGCAGTCAACACTTCACATTAAGTACCTATCTAAAAATGATTTTAGTCAAAGGTGATTTTTGCCCTCTTTCCTACTGGTAAAATGTCAAGCATGCCTGCTCACAGAAAGTGATGAGCATAAGTGTGTAAGGGAGAGAGAGAACGAGAGAAAGAGAGGGAGATCTAGAGAAGCTTGGGCAATTTCATTTATACTCATTAACTGAGGAAGATGCACTCTCCCCTGGGATATTACTACAAAATGGTGACTTCAGAGGTAGCAAGAAAGTCTTAGTTCTCCTGTCACTAAGGTTGGACATCTGGCCAAGCTGCCACTTCTTGCCTGAGTAAGCCTGGATCTGGATATCCATGCCTTGAAGAGAAGCTGAACTCTACCTGCATTCCTGAGAAGAACTTTGGTTATGCAAGCCCTTTCTTTCTTTATAAAAAATAAAGAAAATATGAGCTTGAAACTTTCCATGACCGAAGTCTGTTGACTATAAGCACAGGGGAAAGTACACGCTGTACATCTTGGCTGCATCCAGACTTGCATTTGCTCCAGTCTGGTCTGTGTACGTTCCTTTCCGAATTATGGTACTTCAGAATAGATATATTGAATATTCACTGAATATGCACTAGAGCTGACGTGAAGTTATGCAGATAATTAGTTGTCAGGTCACTTTCTTAGCACAGGGTGAATACTAAATATACACAGTCTGCACAAATTTGAAGTAAAACCCAGTAGTTTGCTAGCAGTGAAGCTCTTGGCAAAAGCCCAATGCTTCTTTTTAAACACTAATAACATTTCACTGAAGCTTTTTGGTATCTAGATGGACAGAAGAGGATTTTTTTTTAAATGAGAAGAAAATTATGATACTTATTAGCTAGCAAGGCTCTAAAAAAATCAATTCTGTTCTCTCAAAGTTATGACTTCTCAATACAAAAAAATGAAACCTTTTAAATAATATTGATTGCTATTGTTAAACTGTGAAAGAACAGATTATCTACTCATGCAAATAAGGAGAAAAATAATTTCCAAATTCAGAAGAGTTATACAAAGAACAATTCTGCCCTAATGTAAGAGGTTATGAAGAATATGTCATTTATATGTTTTCTTCAATATTCTGCAAGGAGAAATCAAACTACGTGCTACATCATGGGGACTACATTACAGCAACGCCTTTGTCAAAAATATCCCAGGGTCTGCGATGGGGCTTAGATTGTGTGATATTTCCCTCTAGAATGCAGATGATGAGACAGAATTGCATCCTTGGAAATGATCTTAGATTAAGTTGACTCACTTGTCTTCCAGCAGATAAAGGCTGGAGAAACCACTTTGGAAAACCTGGAGCATCTCATAGGGTTCAATAAATGAAATTCTCTGTACCAGGCAGAATTACCCACTGGGGGGGTGACTGGCTGAGTAACAGCCCCGCGGGAGAGGACCTTGGATAGTGATGGACATTGAGTTGCAAATAATTTGTAAATAAAGCAAAAGGTACACTGGGCTTCCTGAAAAGGAATCTGGGTCTTAGGTCACAATAGTTACTACCCACCTCCACTTGGTACTGGTGAAGCTTAAAAATGGAATATAGTGCCCAAATTTCTGTCCCCATTTAGGAGTTATCCTGAGAAGCTGGAGAGTTCAGCCCAAGGCTACACAGATGGTCCAGGGCCTAGAGCATGGGACACGAGATATCTGAGGCTGCTTGAGCTGGGGAAGGAAAGTAGCATCCTATGACTACCTGAAGGGAATTTGCAAAGGTCACAGAGCCAAATTCTCCTTAATAGAGAAACAAGAACAAGGATTGAAGGCAACATCCTTGGTTACACATATCCATGCTGACCTAGCCCAATGCTGACCACAAGTTTGTTTTGACTAGGAGATTGGACTGAACACCTCATGAGGTTTGTTTTAACCACAATTTTTTAATTTTTCCCAGTATACTATCCTAATATAATAATTTTCTAAAATATACAGAGGATTGCTAAAGTTTATGATAGCCCTCTATCACAGTCAGATGCAGCTTCATCGTTAAGGTAGTTAATTCATGACTAACATGACATTTTTACTTGGGAATGGTTAAGCTTGATTTACTCTGGCACATAAACATTACTCAATAAAAAATATTAAGAATATTTTTCACACATATTTTAGACTGTTATTTTAAAAATTCTTATGTAAAACATCCACAAGAAATCCTGAAATAATCAAATTCTTTTTAGAAGCTCAGTTTAGTTGCACTGAATATTCTCCAAATCTCTTCCAATTTGTGGCAAAGAAAGATAATGACAGGAATTTTAATAGCTTTGGTGTGAAGCCAAGTGAAACTAAGTGGTTTGAACCAATACGTTCAAACATGAAAAATCAATTCCAAAAATGTGAACATTCACAACTGAAAGAAGACCTATAAGAATAGCTGCTAGTGTGGACCACAAGGTTTTCACATGACCAATTAATTTTAAACAGAAATTATTCAGGAACTATTACATGCAAATATGAGAAATGTTCTTTCTCTCCTACATAACACATACCCATCCTATTGGTCCTGCCTCCTTTCTCCTGAATTCTCAGCTCTCTGTAAATTCATTTGTTATGGAGAACACCAAAGAGTAGTGCTTCTGCTGATAGTTACATGAAATTAAGAACTCCATTGACTACTTAGTTGCATTTTTCCTACTTTGAATTTTGATTTCCTGAGACACATTTAGATTTTTTTAAAAATCAGATGTGTTTCAAATGAGTACTTAATAACAAAATACAATTATTTGTTTAAATTAGAGTAATTTTGATTGGAGGTCAGAATAATAGAGGAACCAGTTTGGCTATGACTTTCGTATATGGCTTAGACCATAAAGCTAGGGAAGAAGTAACATATTGTGAGGTGACAAATTATTCTGCTCATTAAAAGAATATGATTGGAGAGTATTCAATATTCAGGTAAACCCCCCAAATAATAGAGTTTGCAAATTTTCTATAAATTTAAATACTGTTAGCATAACATTTCTAATGAATTTGAAAAATAAGCCCTGCATACTTAGAGAAGCACAACTTCAATGTACCTCAAATCTGTTCACCTTCCAAATTTAAATTAACATGCAATAAAGAGAGCAGTGAGCTTTCCTATCAGTGTAGGAGGGGATTTCAGGTTTCCTGAACTAGCGGTTCATTGTGCTTTGTTATGAAAACTCTACCATGTTCTTTCCTGTGAGTCAGAACTTTCTTTAAGACTGTTGTCACTTACATTAGAGACATGAATTTCAGTCAGTTTAATTAGGAAACAAATAAATTGTGCTGATGTGCATACAACAAAACTGAAAGGTAGTGATTGGTGTAGTAAGGCACAGCCCTTTGCACGGCAGCCTTTCACAAAGTAAAAATGGGTTAATTATAATCCCAGAAGTTACCTCTTTTAGTATAATGCTCAGTGGTCAATGGGAAGCATTCTGGGAAAGATCCATGCACTACTCTCACTCTTCATGCCATTTTCACTGCTGAGAAGACTAACTTGTTCTGTTCTTTCTGAGTGTGTGGCCCTTACTACTGAGGGGTTAAATCTATGGCACTGCTCACAAGGGCTTTAAGGAGGTAAAAGAGATAAATTTTGACTCTGGTTCTACAGTGTGTGTCCGAACACATGCAGTGTGGCAATTGTCTAGCTCTACCCTGACAAGTGGATATTTTAAACAGATTATTCAATCCATCCAACCAATTAAAGCAGAAAACCCCAAGAACAAAACCATAAATTACTAATCTCATTGTGTGAGAGTTACTCACACAACAGCAAAGAGCTCTGGAGAAGTACCAAGGACAAGCTAAAATAGTGAGCCTGTAAACCCCAGAAGGAGATGATCTTGTGAGCTATCCCAACTGATACAATTCCTGCAGTGCTGCACAGTGAACTGCTAGATGCAGGATCACAAAAACACCCAAGTGATGGGTCTGTGATGAAGCAAAGCCTTTCAACTTTGATGATGAGGGAGCAGAGAGCAAGACAAGGGAGACAAATGCCAGTTCCATTGCTGAGTTATATGAAGTCCAATTCATGGAGAAGAACTGGGAAAGACTGCCATAGGACAAGCCTGTCAGTCGTGTTAGTAGGAGTGGAGATGTTTAAGTTGGTTCAAGGGAGAAGAGATCAAATAGAACAGCAAAATAAATAGTTTAGCTCAGTGGCAAAAAGTTTTTTTAATATCACATTTCAAATCTTTGAACTATTTTGGCAACTTCTTTGGCTTATTTGTCACTTGTCAGACAGAGAAGAACTTATCTCCATGGCAACACTTTATATTAAACGTAGGAAGCAGAATCTACCTACCTATCTATCTCAGCATCTAAGTTTATTAAAGCTCATTAAATGGTTACCTATAGCAAGAGGAGAATAGGGACCTGGACTGGAGCATTTGTTCAAGGAAAATAAAATACACTAGTAGATACCGACTAGAAATAGAATAGTACCTACATTTAAGAGATTGAAAACAGTATCCAAAAAGATTTTTAAATAGGAACAGCTTTCTAGGTAAAGGAAGATCTGCAGGTCTGCTCAGTGCTCTAAAAGTAGTGTATAATGTAGAAAAATGAGATGCTGAGACACTTTGTGTTGCTCAGGAGGTAAGATGGGAGGAGCAGAACAGGGGGAGTTTTCTGAAATGGAATCCAGGCAAAGGAATGAAACATACAGTGATTAAGAAAAAAAGTGGTCGCAGGGACTGAGATTAGCAGCTAAATTCTTCTGGTGGGGGGTAACTTAAACTCAATTAGCTTTGATGGGAGGACATCTAGCACTTACAGGAATGGACTCATAAATCAGGTGAAAGCTGGGCACCAAGGCAGCTCTTGAAAGAATAGCTCATATACAGTAAACTCAAAAGAGATCTGAAATCAATGGACTCTGGTTTTATGCAATCATACAAATTAGTTTTAACATACACAATTTCTGTACATCAATCAGGCCATCTGCCCAACACCTTTTCTTCCTGTTATTCCTGCAGTGGAAACTACTATGTGCAGTTCGGGACGTTGTTCAGCTGCTGGTCAGTGGGCAGTGACAGACAGTTCAGAGCAGCAGAAGCTCTGCCCTCATGTCCACAACCAGCCATTGTCAAAGACACAAGACTGAGCTCCTTGTACCTCTGCAGAGAGCCACAGGGGCACCCTTAGTTTTTTACGGTAAAAATAGTACTCACAAATCTCAATCTCTTTTCATGTACAAGACCAATATTTCTAATGTATATGTCCGCTTTTATGCTACAAAGAAGTACTGCTGGAGTTTTCCTCTGTAGTCTGTACATTAAAAGATCAGTTCGAATGTTATTATGATGAGCTGCTTGCTGACAGTTGCATACCTGAGGTCACAGATACTCCTTCTGTTATTACAAGTGAGTATTTCCCACTCAGATGAGTGTTTGTGGCTTGAGCCTGGTGAGCCAAAAGCCATCAATTCTTGTATTGCTCTCAACCCACATCAGAGAGCTGATTGGTGTGTGCTGCAGAGGCTGCTAAATAATTTGACTTTCATGTTCATTCAGTTAGCATTTGGGGAAAGGTTTGCTTAATCTGTTCTTAATTTGTCCAAACTATTTTGCACAACCATGGTATCCACGAAACATGAAAATTAATTAATAACTTTCTCTGTCCACTTGGTTCATTTTCACATGCTTCATTAATGAAATATCTTTAGACTTCCTATCCAGAGTAGGCATCAGGAGACAAAGGAATGTACTAAAATGAAGGAACAAGGGCTTGTTCAAAAGAGTTCATTCTTGTTAAAAGCTAACCGATCAGGAAAGCAAAGAGAATAAATGGAACAAAGGCCTGATAGAAAGTAAATCACACTTCACCTGTTCTTGCACCTTACAAACTGGTGCTGGGATTCCAATCACAAGGAAAAAATTATTTATATTAGTCCTCTAGAGAGATTCCATTACACCTTCTAGTGGGAAACACAGAAAAGAAATGTAAAGCAAAATAGGAATGAATAGTAGAGATACTTGAGCAGTTTTTAGTCCCACTCTGCTATGGGGAAAATAATTTTGGAGACAGCAACCTTGGAGCCCGGCTATACTACTATTTTAGGAGTTGCCAAGTTCACCCAAAGCTATGGTATGCTTTCCCCTGCTCGTGGCTGCCAGCTGCAGCAGCATCTCTGAGACAGGTCCTCCCAGGTGTTTTTTTACCAGCCATTCTATGTTGCAGCTCAAATGGAGCCTGAGTAATTTACTGTCACTCATACATATGCTTTACCATTTGTGCTTTGTGCATTCCTCTGGTACAGCGATACATATTTGTGAGCTGGGTATCTCACCTTTCAGACTCTGCTGTCTGGGACTCACAGCGGCTATTAAAAGGTAGGCTGAAGTCAGAGTGAACCCATTATGCCAGAATAATTTTCAGGAATAAGGACAACATTCAGTGCTCTAGTGATCACTCCAATTAATCCTGGCTGCAACAGAAAACCTACTCATCAGATTAAATCAATACTATCGTAAGACCCTTTTGGTCCTTAAACGCAGCTGGCATTACATAATATGTCCCTCTATAGACACAATTCTAGTCAGGAAAAATACAACCTCTCTTTGCTTTAAATCAAAATAATCATGCAATCACTTTGCCAAAGCTCAGTCTTATTAGGCAGGAGCAACGTAAGAGTTACAGCTACTATATTTTCTGTGTCTGTCTATAACAGTTTCATGAAATTCATCTGTCTGAACAAGAAAATTTTGACATTGGGCTCTCAGAAATGTATGTCATTACCAGATGCTACTGTTATTTTTCAGTATCATTGCAATTTATTTAGGAATCTTTATATGACCATATTAATACTTACAGTAGTCTGCAGACTGGTGGAACAATATTTCTTTTCTCAGCTTTTCATAGATGCTTCTCTATAGTATAAGTCAGGAGACAGTATATCCCTGAAAGATCTTGCCTAAAGGACAGCAGTTTGATGGAGCAGGGAGGCGCGACAAGACACTTTTTTTTTTTTCCAATTGTCTTCCTTCAGCTTCTAATTTGTTAAAGGAAAAATGCCAATATTCTTCAAAAGTTCCAAGATAATTTCTTCCTATTTTAAAACCAGCTATATGACACTTCAAAGGAGTTCTCTAAAGCTATTAACCTGCAGAGGACTAATGAGATGAGCTTTTTTTTTTTTTAAAGGAGGTGGATTTCACCATTGTTTGTGGATTTATGCAACAGTTCAATCCCATCTCATCAGACCAACTAATGCGTTCTGCTCCCTCCCCATCAAAGCAGAACAAATGGTACCTTTTCTTAAGTGTGTCCTGAACTGCACAGGGAACAGCAGAACAGGGAAGAGAAAACGTATTTGGATCAAATGTACTCGGCACTACCATAATAATGAGATTCTAATATGACAATAAATTATAAACACACATAACTTCAACCAATTTAAAATAATAAGGCTAGGTTATATACAAAATCAGTAATTACTAAATATAAGGATGTGACCTTCAGGATGACCATGTGAACCTATGTATGATGTGTTTCTTCAAGAGCATTATGCTCTTAAAGCTATGATGTATAAGCATGGGTATCTTAGAGAATTCAGATAAGAACCCAGAAAGACCTGTGCCTAAAAAATATCCATTTTTTGTGTTGCTGATATCTAGCACATACTAATCTGCACAACAGGTGTTGTGTAACCAGTGTAACAGTGAAGTTGTGTTGGCATACACAGACCACTTATGTTGGCAAAGAAGACAACACTACAGGGATAAGTACTGGCCTGGGCATCTAGGAGGATTCACTTAATGTGTTTTTGGGGTGAGCTACCAGAATAAATATCTTAGCTGTGTTGCAATGCCTAGGTCTAAATATCCATGTAATGTTCTACGGCAGGGTGATTTGTAGACCTATAGAGAAAATGAAGAGATGCTACATATGTGTACTAAAGGGTTTTTTTCTTAAATATGTATAAGGATAAATTCCCTTATTTTTCTAAATTGCTTTAACCTCAATATTTTCCAAATAATATTTCTTCACCGACCCAGAATAAAATTTTGGAATATTTTTTTAGCCCAAAAATAAAGACTGAAGTCTGTTAACCTTGCTTCTAAAAAGCTTTATTTACAACCAGTGTAATATGTAGATTTTTTTACAACGAGAACTCATGTGAGTTCACAATTCTCCTTTTTCAAAAAAATCCCAAACATATATCTTGAGATTTGTTCGGGGTTTTTTTTATGTACGTTTGTAATTTCAAAATTGACTATGGCTCTTATTTTTCCCTGGAATACATTTTCAGGACAAAAGTCAAAATATTTTCCACAGAATTATAGAATCATTGAAGTCAGAAAAGATCTTTAACATCATTAAGTCCATGAATACAAACTAGAGAAATCATCTCTCAAAAACTCTTTGTGCTTTTAAAAATTATCCTACTTTAGCAGAAGGTGCCTCCTCCTGTGGCAGGGAGCTTGGAACTACATGATCCTTAAAGTCCCTTCCAATCCAAACCGTTTTATGATTCCATGATAAAAACATTCTACAAATAGTGATGTTGCTGTTATACAACATCATTAAATACCACAATATGATCATTAGAAAGACAGTTCTAGTATTCTTGAAAGTACTCAGCCACATGAAGAATGGTCAATACTTCGATGCATTAGCCACTAATTAATCTCAACTGTTATTTTGAGGAACAGGACACTGACATTGCCACCACACTGACAGAGAGTAGTATATATCAGAAGAACATGTTGGTACTGTGTTTCTGTCCCCTTCAAAAAAAGAGTAAATTGATGAGTTTAATGGAAAATAATGTGTTAATTTCTACAATGTACTTCCACTAGTGTCCCTAGAAAAATCACTGTTTTAAGTCCCTATTCACAGAGCAGCAAAGTCAAAATCTTTCAACACGAGGAGCCACAATGGGGCTCCCTGAGATGTCAGAAGAAAAGCAGGCAGGACTGAGAAGTTCTCAGTGGAGTCAGTTTGGGAAGGTCACTCTTGAGCAATTTGGTCTCTCAGCAGTGGCCACCCTGCCAAACTGGTCCTCCCTTTTGGACACAGAGGACTTACTCCTTCATTTCTCCTAATTTGTTTACTGGGAGATATCCAAAGCTGGCACCACTGCCCTGCCACTACTGGGACTGGATGGCTCAGATCTCCCACCAGTGGGCAAGGACATCACCTTTCACTTTGCACAACACTAGCCAGTCCAGATCCAAACTCAAGGTGAGCAAAGACAGGAGCATCCAGACCATCACTTGGATGGTGCTCAGTGCTGCCTGTGCAGCACCTCACCATGGGGAGGTGAAAGTATGGCAAAGATTTTATTAAGAGTCCTACACAAAGAAGTACAACCTCTTTCTTTAACAAATATGTTACACTTTCAGAAAAGCATACTGGTTTCCTCCAGTCAAACCAGATTAATTTTCCTTTAAAGCAATTTCAGTTTGCTCAAGGCATCTTAAGTACCCTGTGTAAATGAATTAGGAATGACAGTTTCTCCAGTAAGGGAATAGGTGACCATGTTCTTTTCTTGTACAGTACATACTTTGTGAGAACAAAGAATAAAAGCCAGCATGTTATCTGTATGCATGTTATTTAAATGGCTCTCTCCTCTTGCTTTGTGAGAGTTTAACATTCCCAATGATGTGTGAAGAAAGACTTTGAAACGTAAAAATGGGACTACAGATAACATAAAATTACTTCTCAGCAACAAATGCATGTCTGCCATTCTATAGATGTGCTAAGTAAAGCACAGTGGAATTTTACAAACAAATTTACAGTGTGTCAAAAGCTTCAGTGAGAAAGTAGATATTGAGCAATGCTCTGTAATAACAGTACATGTCTAAGGGTGCTCTGCCTGTACTGCAGGACTACTACTGCTGCACAAGGATGCAAATCTTAATACCTTAAATCAGACATACACTTATTTGTTCAACAAAATTTTCTGCCATCTTCTTGTAATTCTACGACCTTTTTTATGCCTTTGAGAGAGATTCAGCAATTAAACAAGACTTAAGAAGTCCTAACAGGGTGGGATGTTTTTTCTAGGTAAAGAAGATTTCTACTTACCTTAAAATATTAAATAAATACTTAGTCTTAATTCCAAATTTATTTAAGTTTGGACTGCATGAGATAAAGTATCCCCTGTGTCTTGTCTTCTGATGCACAATAAAGTGCATTGATAGGCTCTCTCTCAGCATCTACAAGACAAGCTAATAACATGGCCAGATATCCTGGGCTGATGGGCATCCCCCAGGATAGGGACATGCAAGAAGGAGCACACAAGGTAATGACAGCAGAATCGTTGCAGTGTGCTGTGAGGCTGAGACCATGTGAATCAAGTTATCAGGCAGGCTCGGGGCTCGCAAAGAGGGCTGGGGAACAGTTTTCAATTTTGCTCCTTTCAAAGCAAGTGAAGGAGAACAGCTTCTGCTAAGAGCTAAACAAACTTCTGGGAAGTATTTATGTGCCCAGTCTGAGGTTTACCAGCCCCTGTTCTAATCAAGGGATTTGGGTTTCACGTGGTTGATGCTTTAGTTATGGAGTTACTCATTGCAGAAAGCCGTTGCCTTGGTAGCTGGGTGACCCAGGGGGTTAATAAAGCGAATTTCCACCCCAGAGATCTGTGATTCATGCTTGGTTTAACAGACAGCAGTAAATGAGTTTGGTGGTCTAAAACTAGCCCACAGACTCACTGTAAAATCCCAGCATCATTTTAAAGGAATTTATCATAGCTGGGATTTTCTTTTCATAAGAGAGCTAAGACTGGAATAATAGGGTTATGTTTCAGGGCAGAATGAGAGGCCATTAAGTAATCCTAGTATATTATTAAGTAATGTAAGTTTAAATACATGTGCATAAAATGTCTGGAATTAAATAAAAAAAAAATAATTTAATTCCATTACGAGTTTAACTTTTGACCAAATAGTTACAAGATAAAAATGAAACAGCCTTTCCCACAGAGTGCTGAAAACCACTGGAATACCCATTATCCATGAAGTGACAGCGTACAGCTCTCTAGGAACAATAGTATCACTCCTTGTGGAAATGCAGTGCCTCAGAAGTGTGTGAAGCAGTTGTTTTAGTCCTATGAAGATAATTGACTTGTTCATGCCAAGGCCTGAGATGGCTTTTGAATATTTCTGTCGATGACAGTCCTTAAATGCTTGTCTCCTCAAGAAGCTAAAGATTTAAACGTCATTATGGACTGTTATCATTATCCCACAGATATACCACCTTCTGAGGGCAATGTGTACTTTAGTCTCAGGTTCGTTAGCTCACCTAACATTGTGCATCATGCCAGAAGCAAAAACTGTAGAAAAGCTATTTATAGGTAATTTTGAGAAAATCCCAGAGCAATGTCAATATCCTGACAGAAAAAATGCTTTTGCCTCTTTTGGGTAAAGTACATGTCAAACACTTCATGTTTGGTTTCCTGTTCTCCAAAGGGGTAAAAAGAAGGTTGGACTATGTTTTATCTCTGCCCATAGCTCTGACTAGATCACAAGCTCATGTAAATCAGTATCATTCTGCTGCGGTCCTTAGTTTCCAGATGAGGATCTGAATCTTTACTTACTGTCTCAGCCAGTGAGAAGTGGAGTCCAGAGCTGTCAGAGGGCCATCACTGGGCAGGTTTATCGAAAAATCCAACAGACTGTAGTACATTTTCTCTTTATAAAGTATAAACAGCCTGCATGTTTATGGATGACAGTGGTACCGGGAAGGAGGTGAGAGGGAGAGATGTGGGGAGTGACAAATAGACTGTAAATTAAAATTAACTGCATCAGAAACTTGAAGGAAAGATACAAGTTGGGTGCTGTGCGTAGAAAATATCTTATTGCAGTCAAGCCTGACCCTGTTCCTTGAAAAGCATTTCTCTGATTTGTTCAGGTCACAAGTGGGATGGAAATGAGCCTCCATACTGCTTCTTCACACATCCGGATTTAATAGACTTTTTTCCACTGATAAAAGACCACTAATGAGTTCATTTTCAAGCTATTAAATTGGCTAGAATAGCTAGTTCTGCTGATGATTGCACAGAGACCTGACGGTCACAGTGGGTTTTGTCTTTGGCTGTTAACCATTTGCTGTCTCAATGTTGCAATACAAAATTTAAACAGAAAAGGAAGGGAAACGAAGCAAAACAAACCTTGCCCCATCCCTCACCCCCACCTATCTCTTTGTTCTACCCTTTCCATTTGGTGACTCTGTGTGCTTTTCAAATGCCTGTAAACACAAATACTTCCTTCCCAGATAGCTGTTGTATCAGAAACACCTTGCGTGATCCAAGCAATTAGAAACACACTTACAATAACATTTGACTTTACTTTTGGATGAGAGCACAATTAATATTTTCCTTTGTTCACTAAAATGTTTTACTTCATAGTATGACAGGGCTGGAGGCTGTGTCCTTACAAAATACATGGGATGTCAAAAGTTACACACTGCTGCTTGAAGTCTTAGGGGAACAACTTATTTCTTTAGTCATACAAATGATTGCAATTAAGGTATCACTAAGTGATTTTTCTTTTGGTTTAGATAGATATCACTTGCACTATCATACAGCCTATCAGACTTTTTCAGGCAAACAATTAGCTGCACAGTTGCTTGATTCTGTTACCTCTGCCCCCAGTGCTTGGGGGGACAGGGACAGGGACAGGTTTTCCTGACACTTGACTATGCCATCATTTTCTGTTCAGAGAAACTATCAATGGAATTGTTTAAAATATGTTAGAAATGGATTTGACCACAATGTTTAATATCTATATATATATCTATATATATATCTATATATCTTCAGTCCAAGGAAAAGAGAAATAGCAGCCATGAAGCAAGTGCTTCATGAAGCAGCCATGAAGCAATAACATGGGCTGGTAAGGAACAGATTCACAGATATCTTTGGAGAGAAACAGCAAAACATATGAAAATGTAAAAATAATAAAATGAAAATTGTCTTCACAAAATTTACTCCCCAAAATCGGTGTATCAAATGTTGGTCCTACTGTCAGAGCCTAAGCAGTAAGTCACAACCTACACTTTTTAAAAGAGGAAATTTTTCAAGCTACTTTCCCGCCCCACCCACCTCTCCTCCAGCTGCAGCCATACTGAGTCTATTCACAGAATCTCTTGCAAGGGGACTGCAATCAATCACCTCATCCAGAATGGAGTTGCCACACGAGTGATGTATCAGTGTCACAGGCTGTTTGTTTGACTGCACACAATCACGCTGCCTGCAGAGCAGTCACAGCCTGGAGCCCTCCCCACAAAACAGAGGAAGTATTTGAAATCAGTCTTTTGTCAATTAAAATCTTCACTTAGAGATTTAATTCATTCTGTTAAAAGCATCAGAAGGCAGCTTTCCCCTTCTTAATGGAAAAATTACTTACCTCTTCAAAGATTTCAATCCCATATCTCTTGTTGGAACAAAGTTGTGTAAGTTTAAACTTATCTGCAAGCAAAAAAAATCTTGTTTTGTAATGGTTTGTAACTGCATCTCATGAGAACGATTTTTGAAGCTCAGTACCTACTCATTACCAAAGTGATGGTGACCTTATTATGAACACAGCAACAAGAAGCCACAAAAATTTAAATGTAATTATGCTCATGATGCCTTTTCATATGTGTTAAATTTTTGTGATGCCTGATTTCAAATATCAAGAATCTGACGATATTTCTGTTCAATTAAATCCTATTTTCTGTGTTATGATGCAAATTACTTGTGGATAATTAGTCAGAACTAAAATTTAGCTTAGAATAAGTTGACACCAAAAGAATTTATTTCTTTTCAAAGAAAGGGGAAAAAAACAACTCTGAACCAAAAGCATTGCATTTAAGAAGCTTCAATGGGCAAGAAAAAAAAGGTGATTGGAAGAAAAGATGGTTACAAATTGGATAGCTAAGAAAAAACTGAGTAGAAATCAAAATGCACTACTTTTCCTTATTTCTCAATGCATGCCCAAAGACTCTACTTCTGAAGAACCTTCGTCAAACATTGGAGAATCCATTTAATTCTCCACTAATGATAATTTTCTAGGTTATGCAGGCTCACTTTACAAAAGCCACTGCTTTTGTGACCTACTTACTCAAAGTGCAAAGCAGGTCCCCCAGCCCACTGCTCTTCAGAGCTGACAGACTTGTGATCAGAGGGAGCAGCGTGCTTGGCTAGGTTGGGGTTTCCTACCATATGAAAGCAGTTGCAGGAGAGGGTCTGGATCATGTTGGAGCAGAAAGCAATGTCTGTCTTTTAGAGGTAAGCCCTGAGTACTACAATATGTTATGATGAAACACAGTCATGAGGCAAACACTGTTCAACAGAGGTAAAACGTAGCTACTTCTCTAATGTTTATGAAAAGCATTGGTTTGACAAAGCAAGTCTTTCTATCAGAGAACCTGTTAGAGAACTGAATGAGTAATACTCAGGTAAGTCACACTGAAGGAGCTTTTAAAGTTGACTAATTAAAATGCGTTGCAATTCTATACAGACATTTCCAAAGTGAATTAAGCTAAATCCAGTGAAGACCACTTTAATTTTGAATAAGGGATTTACATCATATGGTTTAACGATGCAGTTGAAATTAACATTTTCAGGTAATTTGGATTCAAATTTTATAGCGTATGCTGTACAGGTAAAACACAAAGTCCAGCGCTAGCAGTGCACTGTAGCAATGAAATCTGTAACAGTTGAGTAAGATTTCTGTCTCCATGACAATATTGCTTAGGTTTTCTGACTAAATCATAAATGATATATAGTACTATTTTTAGCAATTACATGTAAGAGATACTATTTAAAATAATGATTAGGATTGGAGTCTTGCCTTACTGTAGAGGTCAAGAAGTGTAGCCAAAGGTTGTAGACTTCAACTTCTGACCACCAAAATGAAGGCAAGATAAAATCCAAGAAAGAAAATGGAAGAGGTCAATGAAAGCAATGACCAAGAAAGGTATCATTACCAAAGCAGTGTCGCTATTGTAACTAGCCTCAGCTATTCTGAGACAGACAAAATGCTCATCATCAAGAAGCCATCAATACGTATCGCACTAACAGTCCTGTCTGGCAGCCTCAATTCCCAGCCGTTGTGTTACAGGTTAATAATTCATCTCCTCTCACCAGTCAGATTGTACCTTGACTCTAAGCCAATTCATAACAACTGCTATTATAAAATCACAAAAACCTCAGGTTAATCTAAAGTTTAAGAAGATAGATAACTGAGTGCTGATGCAAAATTTTCTCTTTTCCTCTGGACTTTTCAAGGATTCACAGCTATTTTTTTGACATACAGGTGCTGCTGAAAAATAACTGAGCTGGATTGTTCCTGATGCACAACAGGCCATGATTATTTTTAAAAATGAAATACAAGGAAACCTTAGAAATTTCATTTGCATGTTATCAGCATCCATTTCCCACAAATGCAATGCCCAGTCAACTGGAAGAAAAACGACTTTTAAAAGCAGGTGTTCTTTCTAATTATTGTTGATTTGAGCAAGTTATTAACACTTACGTGCACCCAGGTTTACAGTAACGTGACCTTGTTTGCCTGTCAGCAGATACCTGATAGAGAAGAATACCTTTTCATTTAGTCCTCAAGACTGGAGTTTAGCAACAAATAGTTCAAATTAGCTAGTCCTGCTCTTACATGAATAGCACATTAGACCTTAACATATAAAGCTAATAACCAAGATAAGAGTATATAACCAAGATAACCATGCTGTTAGCAGCCCAGCATGCCCTGCTGTTGGAGCGTGGAGGGAGGGTACCAGATGAACAGAACAGCAACGGTTAAATGTGCACAGAGAACTCTGATATATTCAAGTTGTTTATTTCTCCAGGCTTACAAATTTGATTACCATGGAGCGCAAAGCTATTAAAAATATGACCTTTTATACTGTACAACTTGGCAAAGAGCCAAATAATAACTTTGCTTGACTTGGGTAGTATGATAGAGTGCCTATTCAGCTGGAAATAAAATTACTTTTCTTTACAGAAAATTATACCTGGAAGACTAAATGTCCATCATGAACATAACACATACATGGAGTCATTAATTCAGACTCATGGCAACCACTCTCATAGAAGTAAAGGGAGAATATTTCTAGGTGTAGCAGAAAATGATGTAAAATTCTGCTAATTGCCTAGCATTTGCTCTGTGCTGGGGAGAAGTGAAATAAGTAATGACAATAAGTGAAAAAAACCCCACACTGTAGAACTGGTATGGTGCTGATACTTGATAACTCCTTGTCTTGAGCAAGCAGTTCTATTTTTATGCTTTTTGATCTGCAAACAAGGGAAAAATATGAATCCTGTACTGATGTTAGGTAGATAGACATTTGTTTGAATAAAACCTCTTGTTAGAGCTTCCACTAATAACACAGACAAAACTAACAGATTTCAGTCCAGTAAGGAGTAAAATCAAGAAGATACACATAGAAGAAAAAATGCCTGGATAGTCCTCCTGTTTTCAGCACTGCTTCACTGAATGTTAGCTTTCGAAAAAAAGTCAAGAAGACAGAAAACAATAGGTGATAGGAAAGAAAATAATAATTTCAACTTCCAGGTATCTTTGGCATTAAAGATGTCTTCTACTTTAATTAGGCTAGAATGACATTTGACAAATACCATCCTTGGAAAAAAAAATAAAAATCCTGCATAATTAAGATTTTCCCCACACTCAAAACACTGTGATTAATTGTTTGACTGACTTCTATTGGTTTTCCTTATTATTTATTTATTTATTTATTTATTGGGATATAGAGAACTTTTCAAAATATTATTTTTCTGTGAAAACAATATTTCAGTAGACTGAAATTTTGGTCTTCTCAGCTGCTTGGTTTTTTGTTCTGCTTCTTTTTGTATTGCTGTGTAGTACTTTCCCCACAGATTATTTCCATTCTTTCATGTTTTCAGAAAAAGAGCGTGCTAACCAGAAAGATGTTATTAAAAGACCCTCACTGGAATATGCAGAACCACCGAAAAATCATGAATACAAGATGATTAAGATATTAGAATAAGGACTTTCTAATTCTTTGTAAAGTTACGTATACTCTGTAATTACCACTCATGCTCTGAAGTTTTATGTCTTGTCTGAAAATTGAATTTCCAGTGGGTTGCATTTTTCTATTTAGCTGTGAAAATCAGGCACAAGAGAATCACACTTCACTTAAAGCAAGATATTAGGAAAGCAGTGGCTATCTATCACTCTCCAAAGCACTATGGAGGAATAGCTTAAGAGAGATGACAATGAAAATACCAACCCAGTATTCTTTACAGAGAAATATTGTCAGTCATATTTCTTGCTTTGTTTTCTTGACTTTTCTTATGAAATTGCTTCAGGATGTAGCAGTTAACCCAGAAAGCTAGACAGAAGTTGCATATCATATAATATCCTACTGAAAACAACTGTTCATATTATATGCTCCGGTTTTGAGGAAATTCAGGTGAGGAACAGTCTGGCCACATGGGAGTTTTCCTTTCCATTCCCTCAGTTTAATACTGTTTTTTGCCTAAACCGTAGAAATTTATATCCTTTCCAGTTTAAGAACACTCATTTCATGTGCTCCAAAATTAATAAATTAATAAATAAACCCTAGAACATTTCAGTGGCGGTTTTCACCTTTTGTGAAATGGTATGGAATCCAATTAAGCTTTCACCTTAGGCAACTTTTCACATCCATATGCTCCCCAGGCTTACTAGGAACTCTAAAAAAACAATAGAGGCAGCAACAACAACTCTATAGCTGTGTTTTCCTTACCAAAGGAGTTTGGAGAGCCCAGTTTCAGTCAGTCTTGAAGAACCCTTCCACCTATGTCAACAGTCATTATTCATTCTTTCAGCCCTATTATCTTCTAAGTGTTTTGTTGCTGTTTGGTCTTGCATGTCCTTGAAGATGATTTGCTTTCATCAGCAGACTTTCACACCTGAATTGGTTGGTGACCAACAAGGACAATTAAGGTTCCAGCAGTGTATTTCACTTTCTATATTCAAAGAAACAATTAAGAGTGTATTTCTTTTGATCAGCCTGCCAATGACCACACCTTTCATCTACCAGATGCCTTGATTACCAGTGGAGTTATTCCTTCATGTTCAGTTTTGAAGTTAAAGCAAACTTGTGTACACAGAAGAGGAGATACAGTTCGTCTAGGAATGGGTACCTTCCATACTTCACTTTAAAAGTCGCTATTTCCTCCTGTTACCTTTCTTAGGAATAAAGTTGGACTGTGACTTGTGTTTGAATTGAGTTTTCTATTATTTCAAAACTAACATTAACTTCACAGTTCTAAATATTGAGATCCTTTTTGCTCATTCATGAAGAGTTTCAGGTCAGACTGAAAGTGTGCTGCAACATGACAAACTCCTGTGTCCTTTCACTTGCTATGAACTCACTTCAGGGTTAAGAGAGTAGTCACTTGTCAAGTGCCAAACAGCTATTAGTGTGGATTGATCAAGTGGAACATGATGGCAGGAACAACAGAGAAGGGAAAGAATGAATTTTGTATGAAACTGCTATGCACACAGCACTGATCGTTGCTTACCCTAAGCAAAGATGAGAAAGGACAGGTTGTTCTTAGATTGTGTAAAGGTGTCCTGTGTCAAAACACTGGCACTTTGGGACTGCATATATATTGCATGTTGTCTTGTCTGCTGGAAAGATTAGAGGGATGAACTGCTCCTGCTTCTCTATGATACTGCCTTCCTAGGAGAATACCAGCCACTAGCTGCATAACGGAGCGATAGCAAATATATTAAGAAATACAAGTCTCAAAGCATTCCTTCTGCTTTCTTCTGCTCGTGGTGAAGAGATACTCTTAATACATACACTGTGAAAGATCAAGAGGGGACCTCATCAGTGCTTTGTAATAACTGAGTATAAATCCAAAACTCTATGGGTAGTATCCATGATTAATTGCATTCAGTTGACATTAGACTCTGTCATTATCAGCTACTTGCTGCTCAGTACTTGCTACGCTGTTAATTATTGTCGTGTGGCTCTAAGTGATGTTTTCAAAACATTTCAAATTTTGCTACTGTAATAGCACAGGGTAGAAATCAATAAGTTGCCATTTAGCAGAGGAGAGACAAACCGATAATTTTATTAATGTTTTGAATAATTTTGCTTTGTCTGAGACCAGATAATCTATCTCTGATCATAAAGGTTCTTCCAAGACAGTACTGATATTTGGCATCCTATCTGGACTTCACTGAAACTCTTTGTTTTTCACCCACTCACACATAGAGCAATACCTTCTGGCACATAAGGAAAGTGAGAAGAGTAAAAGGGTTGCATTCAGATCCCAGTTTCTTGAAATGGATATTTTAATCAAATTTTTGCTAGCATATCTCTCACGACTTGGAAAAAAAAAAAACCCTTAAATTATTTCTTTTTATTATTAAGGTGATGGACATGTAACTAATGATCTTTTCATAGAAGAGAAAATACTATGTTACCAAACCAGAAAAAAGAGGTTACCCACTGATATAAGGTGTGGCACTCACTCTATATTATGTTACTACTTCAAAATTAACATTAACTTCACCAAAACACACACGATATGTTCTTTTCAGTTGATGTTCTGTTTATAATGGTGATCTTAAAAGTTTTATCCATAGTACAGTCATGAGGAAAACAGGCAAGATTGCTGTGTAAAACAGGTAAGATTGCTGTGTAATGTGCAACAGTGGTAATAGGTTGCTATGCCCTGTAGTAGTCTAGATCACTAATTATCTCTGATAATTAGAAGGAAGATTAAATTTAGGAAATAATGCTAATAATGGAAATAATCTAAAAAAGATAAAACTATTTTTTAAAATCCTTTCAAATCTACTTCTCCTGAAATTTCCCAAAATAAGATATTTTTTTTTGTTCTGATCTGCAGGAAACACTGAAATATATTCTCTTCTGATTCAGAATTAAAGAAATTTCTGATATGCTGAAATTTCTGACATGCCAAAATTTCTAGAGTTAGGACCTTTATTTAAGCTAAGTGGAACAGATCCAGTAGCTGAAAGAAATAAACTCCACATTGAGATTGTTGTAACACATATATTGGGTGTGGAAGAGTAGGAAGGGCCAATGCTGGAATATGAATGATGCACAAAATGTGACTTACTGGTGCTTGTTTATTCTGATATTCTATGACTAGATCCTTCTGACCACAAATTGTATCCTGGACCAGGAAATCTGTCATGATCAAATTTACAGCCCCACTGGCCTCTCTCCAGAAAAAGGCTTTAGAGACTTTCAGTCGGTTTGGATTTCTTAGGCGTACGGGAAGGCACCAAGTACCATTAGTTACCAAATTATTATCAAAGCTGGTGAAACTTGTGTTTCATTTTTATTTCTTGGATTCTGAACTATAAAACTCGAGTCAGTTCCATAAGGGAAGAGCTACAACTAGACCTAAAGTGCAAACATTTAAAAATAAATAAAGTGCGTAAGTGATCCACTTAATGAAAAATATCAAGAGTCCTTGTAAATCAACTGCTACCAACTAATGTTATTATCTAAATGAGATGTAGTGCCTGAGAGCATCTGCATATGCATCCCTGTGTCTATACAATGAGATTACACATACAAGGGATGTGTACCTATATGCAGAGGAGCCTAAAGCAATCCAGAGGCATGAGTTTTACAAGCCCAAGTTTGTGGAACAGAGATCTGGATTACACGTGTCTGAACCATCAGTGAGAGAGAGAAATTGCATGTCGATTACCAGAAATGGGAGAATGAGCAAGGGAGAGACTGAGAGCAGAGTGTGCCAGAGGCCAAACGATTAATATATTTTCTCAGTATTAACATCAACAATGTGCTGCCTCAGAGGAAGTCACGGTTAAAGAGTATCCACTAACTTGATGCAAAGCTCAATAGAATATTAGAATAAATAGGATAAAAAATTACCTTAATATCATGCAGGAAGGCTTCCCAATCCAATATGTCTCGTATTGCTTTGCTGGGCTAATTTCAGCCTTATTTTATGATGTTCATGAAAAATCAATTATGAGACAGAAAGAGTGAGAGACCTAAGAGGCATCCACCTCCGTGCCCAGCAACACCACTAGCTGGAAATTGATGCCAGACAAGTTCTAATTAGGAATAAAGCACAAATTTGCAACAGTAAGGGTGACTAACCACTGGAAAAAATGATTAAAGGAAGTGGTGGGGTTTCTGTCTTTGTATCACTTCCAAGTGACCGTAGAGGCCTTGCTGGAAAGCATGCACTGGCTGAGCATGCATTACAGAGCTCAGCAGAGTCAATGGGATCTAATGGTTCATAATAGACTGGTCAGGCTGGACAAAACAATTCTCCCACTGGATTTAATTTTCATTAATCTGCCAGCACAAGGAAGCTACCAACTCTGTCAGGAAGTAGATGAAGAAGACAAAGCTCCCTTCCTAAATCTGAGACTGCCAGCTTAGTAACAGTGTTTGGTAGAATTCCCCCTAAACAAAATATGAGAGAAATATAAAAAGTTATGAAAAGAAGCACTTTTTTGTCTTATGCTTAAAACATAAATTCCTGCTACCAACATATGTTGTTATTTGTGCCTGTTTTTCACCTATGATGGCTATTTTTATTTAAACATCACCTTAGCTACCCAAATTGTAATAGAGGTATTGCAAAATGTGGCAGCCTAAAAGAAGATTGTAGTTGGGTATCCTGTTTTTATTTTATCTCTTATAGCCCTTATAAATTGGATAAAATTTTAATAAAAAATAGACATTTGCTTTTACTCTCCAAGGAAATAAGAGATGAGGAGTTAGTGAAGAAGCTAAAGTATAGTGAGGTATTAGTGATGGATCTTCAACTGCATTCTGAGCTGCAGCAAAAGCAGTGTGACCAGCAGATCAAAGTAGGTGATTCTGTTCCTCTGCTCTGTTCTTGTGAGACCCAACTTTGAGTGTTGTATCCAGCTCTGGAGTCCCCAGCACAGGAAAGACATTGTTGGAGTGACTCCAGAGGAGGCCACTAAGATGATTGTAGGGATGGAGCACCTCTCCTACAAGGAAAGGCTGAGAATCAGGATCATTCACCCTGGAGAAGAGATGACTTAGGGGTGACCTAATTGCAGCCTTCCAGTATCAGAAGGGAACCTATAAGAAAGATGGAGAGAGACTTTTTACAAGGGGATGTAGTGACAGGACAAGGAGGAATGGCTTCAAACTGAAAGAGAGTAGGTTAAGATTAGATACTAGGAAGAAATTCTTTACTGTGAGGGTGGTGAGGCATTGGAGCAGGTTGCCCAGAGAAGCTGTGGATGTCCCATCCCTGGAAGTGTTCAATGCCAGGTGCAGGGAGCTCTGAGAAACTGGTCTAGTGAAAGGTATCCTTGCCCATGGCAGGGGGGTTGGAAGTAGATGATCTCTAAGGTCCCTTCTAACCCAAGCTATTTTATGATTCTATGATTCTGTGATATAAAACAGTAGAGCTTGCGGCAAAGTCTGTCCTGGGAGAGAAACTATGTTATGGAACTAAACCAATCCCCAAGGATTTGAGTGTGTTGCCTTCAGAGAGTTGAACAATTTAAAGTAAGACCCTAATCATTACACATCTCTACCTGTAAACAGGGCAGCTCTTATGTTTTCACAGCCTGCTATACTGGCTTTCAAGCAAATAGCTCTCATTTCTCTTTCTCCATTTAGATCTGAGAGATTAATTAAGCTCATCAACAGTTGATTAATGCAGGTAGGAAGCCTGTGGCTTCCTCCAATTACACTCAGATGATGTGGTACCACTAGATATATTTATTCGGCTTTTAAGAAATATATCTGTAAGAATGATCTAGACAATTGTGTCAGATTAAAATACATTATAAAATCATTAGTGAATGAAACCAGCAGCACATTTTGCATAGCCATCTGGAAAAGAAGATGTTACAGAACAGATCAACATCTCTTCTGCTATGAGAAGGGACCTCGGTTCAAATATACTTGCACTTCACTAATAACTGCTCAGTTATTTTATTACTGTGGAAGCAAGGAGTTGCTAAGCTATGAAAAAGAGATGTGGCAACAGAAAAATGTTTATTACAAAGCAAACTCTATGACCTACTCCTCACCTGGGGTAAAACTGTAGACTTGTGGTAGTTGCCCCTACTGTAAAACTATTGCTCCTGACTCTCTTTGGATCTCTGACAGTTTCATCAGCTGATAAATAACTCCACAGGTCTAAATGGGTAAAATCGCAGCACAGGAAGTATGCTAAAAAATATGAGTAGATAAATTGGGGGGGCGGGGGGGGGGGTTGGGAGGGGGAGTTTTTTTGTTGTTTAGTTGGTTGGTTTTTTTGCTTATTTGTTTATTTGGTTTTTTTGTTTTTGTTTGGTTTTTTTGGGGGAGAACTGGTTTCAAACATATAAAATGCACTTTAAAACTCCACTAAGACAAGACAGAGACCTCCCAAAATCACAATGCCTTGATCCTAAAAGAATGATCTCATGGCCCTTTCTTTATGAGACACATACTGAAATCAGAACAAAACAGGAATGTTCCTCACCTTGAGAAAAATGCATTCCTTTTATTTTCCTTTGCTAACTACAAATCCCATTGCAAAAATTATACCAGTGAGAATTGGAATTGGAAGTTTTTGACTAGGGGGATGTTCTAGAACTATGGACCCGAGCTTGGAGGGTGAGAACAAATGTATTTAATCACATTCCCATCAGCTCTTTGATCTACCTAGGTTTATGGATGCATATGAGGTTTCCTGAATTAGCACAATTCTCCCAAGTTTACGTACTGCCTGAACTTTACTTTGAGCTCCTTGGAGTGTTCAGAGGAAACATGAGTGGAGTAAGTCAGGCTCAAGCAGTAGTGAGATGGTACCTGTGTGCACAGAGTATTCCTCGGTGTGGCCTTGCCTCAATAGAAGAGGATAAAGTGCAGGACGGTCACACAGATCATCTCCTCTCTGTATTAAATCTTTGACTTCGTAATATACTTTGGATATGTCTCTATTAAGTCACACATAAATCCACTTCCTAATGCACTAAAAACTATGTGCAGGTTTAAAACAACATAAAAGAAACAAGATAATAATACAGGAAAACATTACATGAACGTGCCTCATTGTATAATTCTGACCTTCCCCAGACATCTTGATTTTCCATTTTTCTTTTTCCAGAGCACATGATCCCAGACTCCTAAACTCTTGGATATCCTAGCTGGATTTGTTAAAGAACAGCTATGCATATATTAACAGCTACATCCATGCTTAAGTACCATGCTTAATTGCTGTTCACAGTTATATATTACACAGTAGAAACATACACAAACTGTACATCCAGGATATCTCCTCAATTCATTTATATTCAATCCAGTATCTGGGGTTTATTCTGTGCTTATTTTATCAATTTCAATGGGATTATTCTTTTTGCATCAAAGACTTAGGTGTTACTACTACTGTTGCCAGTTTAATTTTTCTAATTGATATGGCTTTACTAAACCCATTTAATTGAATTTGTTTCATTAACAGTGGAACTGATACTAATATATGAAAAGAGTATGGTTTAAATAAATGAGCAAATATTGACCACTTTTATTCAGCCTGATACGGCTTTTCACTGAAATCAGTAGTCACTTCTCAAAACAAACGCATTTTAATTCCTTCTGATTTATTTCCCCTTCTACTACTTCTCTGTCACAGTTGGATGCATTTAAGTAAACCACTTGGTATTTATAGAAGCCAATTTTCATTTAAATCCTTGAAAGATAGTTTAAATATTTCTTTAGCACCCATTGCACATTAACTGAAACTAACACATTTCTGAAATGCAGTAACTTGCTATTGATAATACTACAGGATCTTATTTTAATGGTATACTCATTTTCCTCTTCCAGTAGTTTAGGTAGATCAAATTTATAAACAGGACAGATTGGTTTAAGGTTTATATACAAACTTAAACCTCCACATCATGTTTTCACCAAGCTCTTCTTCCCTTTCTGTGACACTTGTGGACTCCATTGATTCAGGCATCTCTGATACAGCAGCCAGAGCTCAGGGCCCACTAAAATGATCCCCAGTGATGACCAGATGTAGACAGTAACTCTATTCAGAAAAGTGAAATTTACTTGTCACATCCACCATCACTTGATTTATAGCATCAACAGAACAGAAACTTCAGGAGTTCAGGATTCAAGTCAGGGCTGGACCCACTTTCCTAAGGGGTAACAGGTTGGCACAGATCAAGATACACCCTGTGCTCCTACAGAAGTACTTAACTGCAGTGCTTAGGTGAGAAGTGCTACTTTTTTAAAACCCAAATAATCACAAAATTGTCTTGAAAGTTTGAATTCAAGGCAACAATGCCTTACAGCATGCAGTGCCACACTGATCTGAATGGCGCAGATTGGGTGCAGTACATTTGAGTACCAAGCTGTCTGTTCAGGACTGCTTGGTTGTCCCAGTGAGGTGATCCAACATGGCAGCTTAACTATTTAGGCTTGCTATGAAAGCAATTTATAAGTTAATGGCAAGTGTACTTAAAAACTGGCTATAGTGGTGTTCCTCATGTATGACTTCCAACTGATGCAGAGGTTTTCACATAGAGTTTGGAGTATAGTCAGAGCAGGACACACACTTTTCTCTGATCTCCCAGTTGCTTTTTGAAGCTTCCTAAGTACATTCTTTTTATTCTTGTTTTACATGCCTGTCTCTTACAGTTTTTTAACATTTCTTTACTACCAATAGTTGCATACCAATACTACACACACAAAGGTGGCTACTGTTCTGTGATGTTTCTGTTGAAATTGACCTCATAATCTCTTTGCACAGCAGGAATATAGAAATTCATGAAACTTTCTCTTCAGTATTTGAAACTGGTTATGTAGGATTCCAGAAATCACCTCACTTCCATGGATCAGTTACAAGATCTTTCTGCTTGTGGTACCAGGTATTTAATATTATTTTTAGTACATATTAACAATATGTCCCCTCCTTCTTCTACTTAGTAATTTAGAAGTCAGCTCTATCGCTTCTAGGATTTGAAGAGAAAATGTGAAGAGAAAATATGAAGAGAAAATCTTCCTTGAAGTGCACGTAGAGCTGGTATTAATAGTAGACTTTAGTATGATAAAAACCCCACCATCTAGTAGAGCCTTGCTAATGTTCAAGGTGATCTGAAATTGAAGTCCAAACCCACAGAGATGCCGAGTTCCTCTGAGCTTCACAATCACAGGAAAGTTCCCTGACTTCCTGGCACTTATTTACTCTCTGAAGCCATCAAGAAAGCAGCCAAAGATATACACTGATTTTGCTGCATTACTTTGGTGATTTGTGTATGGATTCCACCTGTACCAAGGTCTGTATGCCTTTATTTAGGTGGAAGAGAAACCCAAGCAAAGGGTAACAGGACCAGTGAGGACCCCTTCCTTAATTCTTACATTGTTTTGTTTCAACTTCCAGTGCCCTTCTGACTTAAAGATTAAATCAGAGATCCAGAAATGGTCAAAGTCTTCATTTTGGTCTTATTGTGCCCAAGATCTTGTCATCTCTTCTAACCTCCTGGACAGCTGGTTTGTCCCTGGCCGTTGGTGGCATTCTGACTCCTTCAGGCATTGGATGGACTTTGTTGGGATGATGTTGGGATTGCACCTTTTCCTTGTAAAAAACACAGTTAAGGTATGTCATAGTCTTTCCCATTTTTTTTTCCCTAAAAATGAAAAATTCCTGTATTCCCCGACATCAAGCCATCAAGGACCAGGTACTAGGTGTACTTGGCAGTTGGTGACCCAGAGGAGCAAGGGACTGTAACAGCGCACACATTATTCAAGAGAAATATCTCCACACAGAAGAATTAGCATTGTACCTGTCATAGCTGAGAAGTAGGGAAGGGAGGACAGATTAAACTCACAGGGAAGGTTCAGTTTATAAAAAAAGCTCAGGGTCATAAAATATTTCCCTGTGTCCTTCCACAAAGAAATTATTTCAAATACCAAATTCCCTTGTAGCTTGTAAAACCTTTACAACTACTTCAGCCTCCCTGCGGCCAAGTTCTGAGTGATAGGCCCATATATCAAGTACCAAGGTCAGCAGATGAAGGAACTGGGATGGATGACACCTGTAGAGCATATCAACCTCAGAGTTTAGAATCTACTCTTCTGACTTCAGGCACAGGAGGAGCCAAACCTGCCACCTCACAAACAACCTGAACATTGCCTTGTGCTTTCATAAATGCATCAAATTTCCATGTTTCTGCATCTTAATGGGACACTTCACTAAAATGTGATGTTAATGATTTATTAGTTTAAATAATTTGTTTTACAACTGAATTAATTTACCAGCCTTGTTGCACACTCTATAAGGGAAGCAAATCCTTTCAAAGTACCTCAGTAATCTAATTAGCATGTTCCTTCTCTTTCTGCCATGTCTCAACAGTTACTACATATGCCTGGACCTCAAAGTATCTCTCCCTTTGGTTAGATGAGGAGAAAGTGGTTAATTTGGGTATGTGAGAAAGGGAAGCTGTTTAGGAGTCATCTTTATGTCACACTTTGATAAAAAGCTTGGCAAAGATTTCAAATGAACATACAGGAGCTGGTTTTGAAGTTGGCAGCTTCAAAGGAGATGCAGGATTGTGTAGTAATAATGGCCATTAAATTACCTTCTCTCCAGCAGTGTGTATCATTTGGAGTCATGTCACAAACAGGATAACCGAATCTTAGCTTTCTGCTCCTTGCTATACGGGCACTTTGAGACAGCAGAAGACTCTCTTCACAGTCTCATTAGATGGCATTACCATCCTCAAAGGACTATGTTAAACTTGAAATTAAACAGAAAAAATGAACCAATTTCTAAGAATTTATAATGGTGGGAATGATGCAGAAACTCTATTGCAACAGAGCAATAGACTTGCAGCTTAAAATATGGGTTTCAGTCTTAGAAAATAACAAGTTCAACATTTTGGCAAATATTATACTTTTTTAAGTATTCATGTTGGCAAAATGTTCATGTAAAACCAGAAATGCTGTTTAGATATATATAAATTCACATACACAAAGTTAATAGGGGACTACATAAAAGATGAAGTAAACTAAAGCTCAGAGTCCTGTACTCACATTCTAAATGCTTCTTATATTTAAAATGTGAATGCAGACAGATGCTGGCTACTTTTTTTAAAATTGATTTTATTTGTAGTCTTGTAATTACAAATATTTGTGACTTAATTTAATAAAATGTATGCATTTTATTAAAGCTATGAGAATTGGTGAGTTTTGTCTATGACACTTTAAGCATTTAAAATCTTGTCTAAATTAACATGTGGCATTCCAAAACTCAGGATAATGATTTTTGGTGAGTGTGACAGGAAATATTGCAAAGTTACTGATTTGTGATTTAAATTTTAGTAACATCTAGGAGCTTTGCAAAACATTGAAGCCAGCTGAACTAAGTTCTGAGTATATGCATGCTATGAGACCGTATACAAAGCTTACAGTTTAAATATTTAGGGCAATATTTTACGGAAACTGAAAATGCTGAGGAAGGATGACATAAACCTTAGGGAATTTTTCAGTTCTCCTGAGACCGAGGTCAGTAATCTAACTCTGGCCATCTTTCATTTCCTTTTAATAAAAGATTTGTGTTGTTCACTGTGCACATGATGTGTTCTGACTTTGTGTTGTATAGTTATTGCTATTCCCTAAGACTTCACAACACATAGAACCACAAAATATACAGAAAATAAAGTTGTTACACTAATGGATAGTTCTCTAATTAGGAAACAAATGAAAGATTAGAAAATCAGAGGAACTAACTCCTGTGTGATCGCATGTGAACAGGACTACTTTTGTTCTTTCTGAACATCTCTTGTGTGTAACAGCCACAATGTGGCACAGGATAATTGTCCCTGTGCAATTTTATGCAAATTTAAGGATCTGTGTTACCTTATTAGTAATCTGCCATGGCAGTAACATTATCCTGGATGCATTAGCAATCCAAAGTTCTACTTCTGATGACAGAAATGATGCAAAACCTGTCACAGGTTTCCCTCAACTTAAATTTTTTTTATGGAAGATGAGGGAAAGACACAGGTAGCTCATGTGGTTGCAGCCTGTTTTAATAAAAAGCAAAAGGCTGTTTCTGTGCCTCTCTCTCCCTATAGCTGTGTGTCAGCACACTCTCCCCAAGCCTCTTAGTTGTTCCTGCGAGGACGTCAGGAGGAGGGGGATGAGCAGGGGGAGAGAATGACCCAGCTGCCTAATGGGCACCTGGGCCACCTCTGGCAGCCAAAGGACAATCACCTGTGACCTGTCAAAAACTCCCTCAGATGAGTGGGAAACGAGATGAGATGCAGAACAGAAACGGCCTGGTAGGTGTGACGTGCTTGGCAACCTTCTTGCATGCTAAGAAGGGATTTGAGGAAGGACATGGCAGTGGGGAACTGCCACCAGCACAGCTAAATGCAGCTGGGGCGGGGAGGGTGATTTTGACAGGTGAAGGTCACCAAATGAAAACACTAACATAAAAACTGGAGGCATCACTGGAAATGTCCCACTCTATATAAAGCAGGCTGTTGGAGGGGTATCAGTCAGACTGGCAGGACTTTGCTGTTAGGAACCAAAGAGAAGGCCAGACTTCAGCCTGCTGGAAGAGCAAGCACCTCTCAGGCTGTCAGGTGTCAACTGGCCCCGGGGTGTGAGGCAGCACATTGCCATGGTGGGGGGAGACATGGGAAGAGATGCTTCCAGCTCACAGAAGCTTGGTTTGCTGACACAGGACATAGTTCCCTTTCACAGCTATTACAGAGATATCCTTATCATGGATCTGCCAGGGATCTGGAGGACTTCTGGTTTGAGTCCCACATGTGCTCAGCAGGGCCAACCACTGGATGGTGAACTCTGCCACTTGGTGAAGTCAACTGTCATATCTGGCTGCCAGTGTCAGGTACGAGAGAAAATTGCCTAATTTTCAGGGTTTCTGGCAAGCAAGGAATACTTGGAAAAAGAGCAGTGTGAGGTTAATTCAACATCTGATTTTAAAAAGGTGCAAGTTTAAATACTAATAATGTGGAACAGGAAATCTGACATAAAGACCCAGCAAATCAACAATGTTTAAGTAAAGGAAATTAAATGCAGCTATTATAGGCAGTGAGGCGTCTTTGAATAGGCTGGAAACACAGATAAATGGTGTTCCAAGAAACACCCCAGAAGATGCTGAGTTTGTCAAAGGCAATGACAAGATTTGAATGGAGTACAACCAAATTCAGGGGGGTATAATCGTAACCTCATCTCAACTAATGATGTGAACAATCTAATACAAGTCCTTGCAGTGGCACCAGGTCTTTTGTTCACAATAGCACATTTAAATAGGGAAGTGGAGGGAAAAGAGATTTGTCTGAACTATTTGCACAGTGAGAAGAATGTGGCTATGGACTGCATTTATTATACAGAGGAAAGGATCTAAGCATCCCCCCGATCTGTTTTTCTTGCAATGGTGGGACAAACAAACATACTGAGTAGAAAATTTATATCTCTTAGATCATATGGCTGCAGTAGGAATGCAATTCACAGCTCATTACTCTTACAATTAACAATACTGAGCACAGGAGGGGAAAGACACCCTCTTCTGTGCTGCCTCTTTGCCCCCCATGAGCAGCATTGCTGCCATCACCCCTCAAATAGCAGGTTTGCTTCTCAGCTGCTCCCTCCATCGTCACCAGTGTAGCAAGCCTGGTGAGGATACAAAAGTGCATCCTTCTGGGATATGAAATGCTCCATCTGGCAGCAGGAATGAAAGGCAAAGAAATAGGAAGCTATAAAAGTTTTAAAAGGATTTCAAATTCCCCAGGGAAATGATTCTATTCCTTATTTAGCACTTAATACTTCTTGTAAAACTCAGCCTCCCCCTCTTTCCAATTAGGAAGACACCTGCTTTATTCCAGTTGCATCTTCCCTGCGTCTAAGCAGACTTTTCTGAGGCAACTCCATAAATAGGTCAACTCAGTAAAAATACCCACTGCTAAAGGATCTGGTTAGTGGCAGGTCACTTAAGCTCTTGTGCTGCTTTGGAGTCAAATGTGTCCTGCTGAAGTCAATAGGAGTTTTGCTGTTTGTCTTCAAAAGATCAGGATTTCATTCCAGATGATGAAAACTCCTCCTAGTAATAGTCAGTATGACATTGATACATTGAATAATTATAAGATTTATACTCACCAAAGTCTCAAAATGGAAATCTTTATACTGGATTTCCTACTTGTCCAAAAGTCAGAGCACAACCCTGTACATAAGAGCTGTCCCATCTGCTGTAATTGTATGAAATAACTTCCAGATTTAAACACTGGTGGTATGAGAGTTGCAACTAGGAAAACTTAAACTGATCATGATAGCTTCTTCCCAGATTCTGTCCAGCATTCACTGTAATTTTTAATTTTTAAACTCCCATGCCCTAAGACAATTACACAATATACCACAATATGGTATATTCTCAGCTAGAAGCAGAGAATCTGAAAATCCAGGAGGCAGAAGCTGCAACAAGTAATATAACATGAACTATCACTTGTTACTGCAGGGTTCCCACGCTGCAAGGATAAATTATCAAACTCCTAGTATAAAACAAGTGTATCTCAAGTATAATTTTTAAATGAAGGGAGAGTTTCCCTAGGGCTTTTCTCTGGCTGCAGAAGCATTGGCAAATGTGCCAAGTACTCTGCCACTGATGTAGTGGGCTGGAAGCTGCACTCCATCATTGTACCTCATCTGCCATTACCATCAGGTTTTTGCTATCCCTTGGCATCCTGCTTACAGCAGAAAATTATTCACCTGCTAGTATGGTGCACAAAACCCACACTATTTTTAGCCGGCTGCATCTATCACAGCAAGTTTGCATCAAGACTTCAGGGATGAAGGAAAGGGAGGAGGAAAAAGAAACCTTGTTTCCTTTCTCACACTCCTCTACCCGCCTGCTCCCATGAGGTGCCACAGGTTAGCACGAGCAGTGACACAGAAAGGCGCAGGATGCTCCTTGTGCTGTCACTCCAGCTTTGTCTTTTCCTGGAGAGCACTGCACTGAATGGACAGATGATGATCACAGTGCTATGAATGCAATTTTTCTTGTCTTCGGTGTCTTGACTCAATGGGGTTTTGCAGACACAGTCATGGCCTCTATTTTTCACAATGACTCAGAAGCATTTTAAATTATTTTCCTCATGAAAGTGAGCCTTTTGTTGGCAGCTGGAAATCTCCACCACAGACATTTTACATTTTTAGAGTCTACCTTTCTGACAGGAAGAAATCTAATTTGTCATGTGATGAAAAGTGCATTCAAGGCCCTTTCTAACAGCACTGTGCAAATACCACCTCTAGTTATGCCCTGAGAAAAGCTGTCCAGCTCATTTCTTGCACTCTTCCCCAATTCCACCCGGCCCCCTTCCCTAGCCTAATGATCTACATGTCCAAGAATTTTTCTGAGGACTTAAAGGCTGTCCTCACACATTTGCAGTCAATATTGAATATCTAACCTAATGTATTCTAGTCACCCTCTTAGTTTGAGGAAGATTAGCAGATCTTTAAATGTAGAAGAGCCGATCATCAACCTATTGGACAAGCCATGCAAGGGAACCTTTCAGATTATTTTCTTGCTTTTAAAAACAGCACCTAAAAATTCAAATCCTCTGGCTCGACATGGAAAGCAGAGCACAGACAATAATACTAAAAGTTTCTATCTGCTATATTAAAGTCTGCTGCTGAAATAAATGAACTGTGTGGATAGGAGTTTTGTTCAACCTCTGCTGGAGACTGTAACACAGCCAGCACAGGTAGAATCATAGATCATAGAATCGTTAGGACATTAATATTTTGTGGCAAAATGCCAGTGGTGTCTATTTCCCCATCAATACTCTCTATGGGCAGTTGCCTAGAAGCAGATGGCAGATAGAATGGAAAATTCAACATGACAAAAAAATAATCCAAAATGTTATTTGCTGTATTTGGTTGAGGAATCTGAACAGAGGAATCTTTCTTTTATTCAGAAGTCCTCACTCTATTTCAGCTATGTCAGTAATGATGCTTCTGCCAACAAAACACCTTCTGTTGGACCTTCTGGTGATCCTGGTGATGTTCAGGATTCTGGCTTGCTCTGATGCTACCAGACATGTAACTATTGGACAATGAGTCCTGGCCTGCAAAGGAGTCAAACCATAGAGGCATGTCAAATACATATTGACAGTGTTTAGATCCTAAAAATCTGTATTACATTCAGGGTTAGGTTCAGCTCTGTCTTTAGGGGAGGGAAAGGAAGAGGGACATGCCACGAATAACACCTGGGGCTACAGCAGACTATTCCAGTGTAAGAGTCAGTTAGCCAGGCTCTGTGTATATGTACTCCATAGTTTAATTTGGATAGTTCAAATAATTTCTGATATTAAGAATATTTCTAAATACAATACCATGGTGCCCTTGGGTTTGACAGCTCTTTTTGGAGCTGATAGCTTCTGAGAAGTTAAAATGTGTGCAAAGTGTAATAGCTACATACTACATGTACAGAAGGGAGTTTGCAATTCAATAAGCCAAATCAAATACTCCATTCCTGATAAAAACATAGAACCATACATTAAAAATACAGAGAAACTTGAATCTTCTCTGTATTACAAGTTCTACAAATCATTCTGTTATGAATATTTTTGTTGCTTTATGCTACTGCCTATAGGGTTAGTTGTGCAGAATACATCAATCTTTAATTTTCAAATTATATAATTAATCATTATATCTGTTGGAAAAAATTTCTATGCTCTGTAAAAATAACAAGTCAGAACAATCGCTATTGGAAATACATTAGAGGGAGAATATTGACATTTTTCGTTATCATTATTATTTTTTTAAAGGGTTGAAAATTTATTTCAGGGCCTGACGCTACATTTAGTAAAATGTATTATAACTGACTACTACTGGATTGGAAAGTGTAGACGTAAATCACACCCCAGCCTTATCTTTCTAGTAGCTACAACAAATCTGTTAACAATTGAGAAGCCATTAAAATGCTAATGAGTGGGAAGGATGATCTATGTTTCACACTCCAACTTCTATTTTTGCAAAGGCAAAACATACATGAAAATCCCAACAGTTCTCTCCTGCTGAAAGAAATATGAAAGACTGTTTAGCTTCTGAAATTATGACATTGCTGTTAGACTTGTCTGTAAGATAAATCATTACATTAGTGCCAGCATGATTACAAAAAAGCTTTAGGGCCCAAGTTATACCAGAAAAAGTCTTAACTAATTCCCTTTAATTTGCTTTCAAATACCAAACAACATTAAAGAGCAGTGAATTTGACTGCCCAAGATGTGTCAAACATTAAGAAAAATGCAAACTTCAGAAAGATGCCATTCACTCTACCTTCAGGAAAGCAAACCTCTTTGTAAGGATCCTAAATGAAAACATCTCAATTTTACGCCCTGTAAAATTCAGTATTTCTGAAAATGCTTCCACATGCAGAAGACCTGGACCAACACAAATCCTGAAGCACACATACCCTTCCTAGAAGGTGCTTTGAGAGTTAAATGTGAAAAAGATTATTCAACATTACCTGAATTCCTTCAAAAGAGGTATCAATGCTTTCCCTAATCCTCATGCAGGAATTTTATGTTTCATTTTCTTTTTCTTTTTCTCTAGTACTCAGGCAATAATGAGTCCTTCTCAGCCTTTGGCGGAGGTGCTACATTTTTGCTGCGCTCAGGTGCGACTGTGCGTGTGTGTATCTGGCACTAAATTTGGGAACTCGCTGGTCCCTGAGTAGCAGCACATGCATCATACTAATGTAATCCTGCCATCTCCTGTATCCCCTTAATCAGCAAGCAGCTGTGTTTCACTTGCTTCCAGAAATACAACCGTCTTGAATACCTCAAACAACATGGAAAACCCCACACTTTTATGGAGGTTAAAATGAAGAAGGTGAAAGTAACACATTACAAGCAGCTCTCTGTGCTGTTCCCTTTATTGTTGCCTAATGTTATTTATTGCAGCACCATCTTTCTTTTGAAGCATAATTAAAAGAGATAAATAACCATACAGTCTCCCACAAAGATAAATTGATAGCTTGAGCCTTTTCCTGTTGGATTGCCTTTTTCTAACACATAAGAATGAACAAACCTTTGATACCTTTCTTCTCATTCTTCAGAGGAAAAATGTCCTTTTAATCTACTTTGGGGTTCCCTGAAGTAATCCAGTGCTTTGCTCTGGGTCACAGTAAAGTAATCTATTGTCCTGCTGCCATTTTTGCCCTTCACCGCATGGTTTAGGCAGCTGCTTTATTCCCTTCTTGAAGTTCTGTGTCTTGAAGCCAGGAAGTTCTGTGTCTTGGGTATCTGTCCTGCTTGCCTCTTCTTTCACTCAGAGGTGTAGCTCCTGTGGAAAACCCTTCCTTGGAAAGGCACTCTTGCACCTTCCAAGATGGAAGGGATGTGGCTGTAGCTTCAGGCTGATCTCATCTTCACGGCCTCGTTTCTATATGTCATCTTTACCAGCATAAAAATGATGGCAGATCAATTCTGTTCCAAGTTTTGCAAACTATATGAGACGTTCTTGTGCTTTTTCAGTAGCAAGAAGGCTGAGCAATTTTAATAGCATTTTATTTATTATGAAATATTTGTGTCACAGAAGGAGCAATACAAATCCAAATCTAGACACTTCAGACATAAATCACACCAGATTTTAGCTGGAATGCAAGGAATAAGAACATGACTGTCACCTGTTCCATGCTGTGTTGACAAGTGAGACAGACAAGTAAGGAGAAATCTGATCAGTAAGAGTCAAAAATGCCAGTTAATACCAGTCAAGTGCATATAAAACCAGAAAAATATTTCCACTTTACCCACTGTCTCCTCCACTTTTGTAAACACAGCAGAATTCACAATGCAGTAAGACACAACAACAAGCTTTCAAAAGAGATTTGGCTGAAGGCAGCAGATGATCATGAAGCTCTTACATTGCAAAACATTTTTGTTACTATGCTTTTAGCTCACTCAATATACATGTTCAGAATTATGTCTGGAAGAGACAACCAGGATTAGTGACTTTGTTTTAAGAATAGATAATCTCTTGGTAAATATTTGTACTGCGTGAGTTAGCTTTGCTGGCAAAATTGTCTTGACAGTTTATCAGGCTGAGCACAAAAGTGACTTGCTGATTCTTTCGGGATGTTGCTAAAAATGATACAAACTAATGATGCTTGTACTTGCATACGAAGCAAAATTATTAAAGGGGCAACTAGACTGGCAGAATTTTAGCAAACTGCATTAATTCTTAGGTTTGAAACTACAGACTGAAACTCTTCGAATTCATTTGTGTGAATTTTAAAACATATGTCTATGCACTGTAAGAACTATACACAGAAATTAGCATCTGTGAACTATGTGTGCATCTGAAATGGCATGCATACCCAGAAAAGGTGAGAAGAGTAGCAAAATACAATTTCACAGAATCATAGAATCGTTTGGGTTGTAAGGGATCTTCAAAGATCATCTAGTACAACCTCTTGCTGTGGGCAGGGACACCTTTCACTAGATCAGGTTGCTCAAGCTCAATTTATGGTATTCAAACACAGCAATTTAGCTCTGCATTGTCTAGCCCATGAAAATATCATATCATTAAAAAAAGGGTATTAACTTACATCAGGAAAATGATGGAGTATATCACCAGATACAGAATAATAATTTAAAGAGACTAGTATTTTTTAATATTAAGAGATCTCAGTGGACTGTTTGCCCATGAGATTAATTTGAACTATCACTTCAGCTGCTTTCAGTACTAAGTATTAGTTCCTTTCAATTTCTGCAGTGTCTCAATCTTTTTCTTCTTAAGGTAAAAATAGGTACCTGACATATGTATAACTTAGTGGTTTATTGACATACAGATTTTTTTAAGCTATGATGCCTCCTCTGAGGCTACTCAGGCTCTTGAATTCAAGAGTCTTTGACTCTGCAAGTGTCAAGACGTCACATCAGGATTGATGCTGGAGCTGAGTAATACAGCTCGATCTGCTTCCTCTATAACAACCAAGAAAAGGCAATGGTTGATAGTAGTAGGCAAATCTCTTCTGCGAGGTACAGAGACACCCATCTGCTGACCTGATATGCTACAGAGGTGCACAGGTGCACTTCTTACCTGGGGTTTGTATCAGAGATGTCACTGTGAGACTACCATGCCTCGTACACTCCAGTGGCTGTCATCCACTGCTGTTGTTTCATGTGGGCACCAGTGATACAGCCAGGAGCAGTATGAGGAGTATTGAGAAGGATTACAGATCCCAGGGAGTGATGGTAAGGGACTCTGGAGCCCAGGTAATTTTTTCATCAATCCTCCCAGTCAAAAGAAGGAGATTTGAAAGGGTCAGCTGAATCTGGTGATTCAACAAATGGCTACAGGACTGCAGGTACAGCCAGAAGTTCAGCTACTTAGACCATGGGACTTTGAGAAACCTGGGCTGATGGGAGCTGATGGGGTCCATCTGTCAGAGAACCATAAAATGCATCTTAGGTCACAGGCTTGCCAAGATGGTGAATAGGACTTTAAGTTAAAGTTGCTGGGGGAGTCCCATGAGATAAAGGCCTTGAGGGAAGAGGGGCCCAAGAAAACTGGTTTATATTCAAGGATCACTTCCTGCAGGCTCAGAAGTGATGCATCCCAATGAAGAGGAAATTGGGTGAGAAGGCCACAATGCCTATATGGAGTAATAAGTAGCTCCCGGACAAACTTCAACACAGAAAGGAAGCCTATAGGGAGTGCAAGCAAGGACACATAGCCTGGGAGGAGCACAGAGAAATTGTCCAAGCATCCAGGGATCAGGTTAAGAAGCTAAAGCCATGACAGAATTAAATCTGGCCAGGAATGTCAAAGGGAACAGGAAAAGCTTCTATAGGTACACTGGTTATAAAATGAAGACTAGGGAAAATGTGGGTCCTCTCTGGACGGAAACAGAAGATCTGCTTACCTGTGATAAGAAGAATGAGGTTTTTGACTTTTTTTGCCTCAGTCTTCACCAGCAAGTGCTTTGATCACACCACCCAAGTTACAGAAGGTAAAGACAGGGACTGGGAGAATTAAGAACTGCCTGCAGGGGGGTTGGAACTAGATGATCTTTAATGCCCCATCTAACCCAAGCCATTCTATCATTCATTTATAATGGAAACTGTTATGTTTGCATTGGGTGAGCATTTTTCTGCTTTTACTTTAGTCAGCACTGACATTATGAGCCTGTAAAAAAAAGAGCTGATAAAATATTTGACATATTAAGTGCTTTTGGGGCTTTGGAATAGGCAGTGGGTTATACCAGAATGAATAAGTGCCACATAAACACTAGTGGATGGGCAAATGCGAGATACAATTTTTGTTTGTGTTTTGTCTCATGCTTTCTCAAATATTACCCTTAAAGAGGCAGTGGTGGATTTAACATCATATAACACTAACAGTAACACCATACTGAGAAGAAAATATTGATTTCAGCTTTTATGGCAGTTATTGTTACCATTTTGAGGTTTTTTTCCTTTAACTGAATTAACCCATAGTTTTATCAACTTACTCATCTTACAGAATGGTTACAGTTCTATGAATTCTCTGCAGTGCTTTTCTTTATTTCCATCTCCATCACTTGATAGGATTTTGTAGAACTAGGATTTCTTAAAAATAGCAAGTTCCTTCTGTCCAAAAGGAAAATTCCCTTGTTCTGTGACTTAGCAGGAGTGAAATTTGTATCTGAGATATATAAGCTCCTGAACAGAAACTAATAGAAAACATTCTTACTATAGTGCTTTATTATGATGGCATAAAAGAGGGTATGTTGAGAAAAGAGAGGAAAAATCTGTTCCCTATATTTGGGTTGGCTGAAAATGGAAAGATTGACTTGACTTTCAGGGACTCTGCCTGAATTTCTCTGCTGAGGTTATCTGAAGGATACTGTGCAATAGTCTCATTTCTCCTCAATGTGCCAAGGTGAACCACACAAATGCCTCCAATAGCTCTCAGCTATTCTCATGTGAGACAGATTGCTGAGCTTCTGTTTGGCTTTAGAGATGTTCGCGTGCCAGTCACTGGGCCACACGATGACAAATTACCTCTCTACCAATGTGAGAGCTGGGACAGTTCTCTCCACAGCCTCCACCAGATGGGCCTAATTAAACTATTAGCCAATGACTGAGGTCTGATGGCTCCATTAGGAATCCTCCTGTGCTTAAATAAACAGCTCAAAATAAATAGTTTTCTCAATTACAGGTTTTTTTTCATGTCCTTTTCTGGCATATTCATTAGCAGAGTGTGTCCTTTGTCTCCTTTTTCCTAATGGGACAGGGCCTTCTTGGCACTGTGCAAGAGTTTCAAAGGGTTATAATGGTATTAACCAGTTTGCTTTGAGGAGTTAACCCCCCCACACCTCTCCTAAAGTATCCATTTTATTGGATTTTATGGCAAATATTTATTTTCCCTGACAACATGCAGCTTCACCCTGACTCTAGGTTTTGCTGCCTGTATGCACCGAAACCTGTTAGTACCAATGTACCACTCCTGCAGCCTACACGGCCTCCAGCTCTCCTCAAAGAGTGATCCCACAACCTATGTTGGAAGGGAGGGATAACCTCTTCTCTTTTCATAATTACTACCTGGAACTAAGTTCTCCCACCTTAATAAATATCCTCAGGGTCCACCTTTATCCCTTCCACTTCTACTTTTTCCTGAAATTAATTTTTAACTCTTGATTCAGTAATGATCTGATGTATCTTATCTAGAAATCTGTTCATGGACCACAAGTGTCTCAGTTTTTGATGTGGAAAATCCAGTTGTAACTTGATGTCAAACTACATCTTCCCCTCTCTTCTCTCATTTTAAAAATTTCCCTGTGAAAGGTCCTGCCTACTCATTTTTTGAGTTCTCCTTGATTCTCAGATTCCCAAGGACATCTTCCTGATCCAGAACTTTCTGTTTTTTCTGCTCAAGCAATGTAAGGAAGATGAGATCTGCAGTGACTGATAGCTGTGATTAAATACTTTTTTTTGATTTGTTCTCAGAGGAGAATTGTTGCTTTGGGGGTGGGTGTTGGTCCCACAGGAAAAAAAATTGGATACTTCACCCATTAATAGCACTTCTTGGCAGCAGTGTTTGAGTCACTGAAATGAACAACCAGCATTTTACATAAAACAAGTATTAGACAGATCCTTCAATATACCTCATGTCAAACATTGTATTATTCACAAACTAATTAGGACTGTGTGAGCTCAAAAATAGCAAGATGTTAGCACCACAACTTCATGTATCTAATTATAACTCATTTGGTATTGATTCCCCATTGGCTCGATAGAGCCATTTAAGACACTCTTTTTCTAATCGCTCCAGAAAGAAACTGGCATTTAAGGTTTATAAGTTTTAAAATATACTGGGTTGTGAACGCAAAACTGTGTCTATTTGGTCACTGAAAGGGAATGAAAAATTGAAACTGTTAACTATGTGAAAAACCAAGACATTTCAGAGACAGATCCTGTGATAACCTGAACCAGTAAAGGACCTGTGCCTTGGTGACCATGTGAGACTCCCAGGTAGTAAAATTCTTCACTATTCAAATGAAATTATTTCACTGGTTATGTCACCATTAACCCCTGAGACTTTTATTGAGATCAACATTTAAAGAAGCCATTGGACTGGAATGAAATCTAAGTACCTCACCTCATTCAGTCTCTTGCAGCTTTTAGGAAAGCTGATGAGTTCAGAAACAGACTAAAATCACAGGCATGTGCAGGTAGAGTTATCACCAGAATGAAAGGTTTCAATAACCTTGTGTCTAGATCTTCTTTTGAGTTCTTGGGGGGAGTCTGCAGGGTAGGGGTATTTTGGAGAGTGGTGTTTTCTGTGCATTCTGCTTCCTCCTGGTACTTTACCACCAGTAAAGTTAGGGATATGTCTTGTCTCCATCACAAATGAGGACCTCAGAGAAGAAAGGCTAACATGGAAGGGGGTGTGTTTGGAAGACTGCAGAGGATTAAAGAAGAGAGATTTTAAAAAAGTGTGCAAGAAGCTGCATTTTTTTCTTTCTTTTTATTGTTATTGTGTTCTAAGGGGCTAATGGTGCTTCCACCAGATAAGCCATTAAGTGGAGAGAATGAGGAGCCAGTTCAAAAACCAAGTACAAAGGAAGCAAGTACCTGATGAAAGTACATGACTTGATGCAAAAAGCCCCTCTGAAGAATAACAGAACTAAGAAAATGCCTATATTAGAGAAGGAAGTACCCATATCTATAAGGCAGAGAGCTTTCTCAGTCAAAATCAGGTCCATTTGCATTTAAAAGCTAGCCTTGTTTCTTTTACAAAGTGGATGTGATTAAGTATCTTAGTTCACAGAAATAACCTACGAACACATCCTTTCAACCGAAGTCAACCAGAAACACGTTTTCTCAGGCTGCCCCACCAATTTATCTTAACCCTGGTATTGGCAGGCAACTTTTTAGCTGCTGTCTCTTTCCATACCCAAACTCCTCTCTCTCTCACTGAGCACTCTAACTGCCTTATTGCCTTGCATCCACCCAGCTTTCTCTATGTCAAAGAGAAGCAGTAACATTCAGTGGCTAATGCTCACAGAGGAAATTCAATCCGAAAGAAGGCCATTTTGTGTGACCTGAGAGGAAGGTCAGATTAATGGGAGGAGCCAGGGAATTCCCACCTGCTGCAGCAGGACCACTGTAATGCTTCTATTCGTGCCACTCAGTTTGTACTGAGATATGCAGAATTCTGCTAGAAAAGCTGTACAGATTTCATCAATTACCACACAGACATGAAAATGACATATTTTCGCTTTCCTTTATTCAACTCAAAGAGCTAAGGTTATTTTCAGGGCTGAGGCTCTGTATGGATTGGACTTGGGTGGTTGATGGTTTTCTTTTTGTCTTAGTCCTTAAAAAATAAAACCCTTAAAGCCTAGCATTAGTAAAAGAGCCCAGATCATGCCTGTGTTTGGTACATCACGTTTAATTGCATCTCTGAGCTAACATGAACACATTGTTTAAACTTCAAGTATTGGAATTGTCACATTGTAAAATTTCATTGAAGTCCCACTTCTCTGCCTGAAGTGCCATAATGTTATCCAAGTGGGGAAAAGGGTTCTTCTGAGATTGATTTTTCAGACACCGTAGTTCTGTTCAATTGAATTCACTCAAGCAGTGGTTAACATAAACACTGTGGAGAGTATGACATGTCAAATTAGCAGCTTTGCAAATCTCCTGTTAATTGTCAGCCTAATTAAAAAATTGCTAATTATAATGTTTATAACTTCAAATAACTGCTCAGCTATAAAGCATTGGCTGTCAGGTGTAAACAGGGGGACTGAAGGAAAAAAAAAATCAATCGACATCTGTTAATTTATCAGAGGCAGTACACTAAATTGAAAAATGGATTGCCTAATGCACTGTAAATCTGCATTACGATAAAAGACCAATTCATTTCAACACCTGTTTAATAAATGATAATGGCCATCTTTAGTGGCTAGCCCTAGGGTTTCTTCTGCCAATCAGACTTAGAATCCTGCCTTTACTAGCATCAGACAAGAAATTGATTGAACCATGTTAAGATGTATATAATATCTCCTCCCTTCTTTATGGTGATTAAAATGAATAGTCTTTACAGAGAATTTTTGTTAAAAAACCTCCTGGATTTTTTTGTGCCATAAAGAGTAAATCTGTCTCATCCTTCTAAGGTTCCTCTATTTTAGATGCACTCGTCAGCTTGAAAAAATTCAAGTGCCAGTTCCAATCACTACCATCTATGGACTTTCTTCCTTTAAAAATCTATAGAGCTTAAAGACAGTACTTTTGTATTTTTCCATTAAATATTTACTTTGATCAGATACATGATGAACTTCTGTAGCTTACATGATAGTAAAAATTACTAACAAACATCTGTGTTTGCAAACTGCAGTCTTCCTAAACACCACTTAGTTCAAAGAGCTGCAAAGTTCTAGACAGTAGCTGCTCAATTCCTCGATGTCAGATAGTGTTAAAGGTTGCATTTTTACATTTGTGTATTTTTCAGAGCACTGTAGACTGCTTCTAATGGCTAACAACAGCCCAGATTTTTGGGACAAGAAGGTCAATATAAGCAGCTGTTTTTCATTTCCTCTGTGAAAACCCAGATTGCTCCCAACAAAATTTGAATGCAGAAGATCTATGTCTTGGGAAAGGACTCAGCTTTTCTAGAGTTTGAGAAATACATCTTCTGAGGATCCTGCTCCTGTTTGCTAATGCTCAATGGCAGCAATATAGATTGCTGCCTCTTGTCTAACCAACAGCACGCTCTTTCCTGTTCATTTGCAGAAAGACACGCTTTGAAGCTTTGTGCCTTTCCTGAATTCAGCAACACCCTTTAGAACAATGTCCTTGGCAGTGTGGCAGCAGTTGCCATCTCTCCCCCAGACATGTGTCATGACATTGTGTTAATGGTTCTCATTTCTGGTAACATTGCCAGCATGCAACACTGCTTCTCTTTCTCATTTAAGCACATTTTGTGGGATCAGACATCTTCTGTATTATATTATATAATTCATCTGTATGTTTCTTTTTAAACTGTTGGTTGTGATGAGAGGGTCAAGTATGACTGAAGATGAAATTTGACCATTGTGATCATGTTTTGCATCCTCAAATTCTTATTCCTCCTTCCACTTCAAGATTAAAACATGTTTTCATTTCCCAATAACTCTTATAATGCATCTTTTATCATTTTATATTATGACTTCATGTAAGAGCTTCAGACAATGCTGGGACAGGTACAAAGACAAAAAAAGGCTAGTCCTTTACCCCTGCAGGTAATGGTGAAATCAGGACAGACTCAAGGAGAGAGGGGCAAAAGGAACAAAATTATTCATAACCAAACTCTGCATCCTAGCCAGAAATGAGTGTAAATCAGATCCTGACTGAAAACATCTAAATATCGGATAATGCTGACCATTTCAGCTTATTTTCACAAATGTTACATTATGGCAATGGTTCTGGTAATTACGCTTTTCCTGCAATTTCCACAAAAAGAGACTCCTGCTCATAAAATAAAATGCAAAATCAAGGAGTTTGCAGTATAGAGGAGGAGAGAGATGGTATGGGAAAAGCAGAGCGAGCACAGAAACTGCTGCTTCTTAACTTACACACACACAAAACTTGTCCTGAATCACAGGGTAGACAAAGGTGTCCTGAAAACTGTATCTGTAATCCTCTTGCAACTAGGAAACAGTAGTAGCCTGTATTCAATATTTTTGGTGGTTAGAATTCAGCTATCATTTATACTTCAACTTCCTCATGTCAAAGTAAAGTGCAAAATTTGGTTGTTTATGGGATCAACATTACTAATCTCTAACAGTGTATAAGCAATACACATACACACATAACAATAACTCTACCCAGTTTGGAATAAACATAACTATTTTTTTATGTCATGTCTTAAATTTCCATTTTAAACTATGGACCATATATGTGTACTGACAGAAACTTCCTTTATTAACTTGTAGGGATGAAACTATTTTCTTAAGCAAATTATTGACTTAGATTTCAAAATCTCTAGGGAAAGTTTTTTGTAAGGTTTTGCTTTTTACAAAAAAAGTGTTTCCATAACAATAGATGAATTTTTACAGTCCCATATGACTTTAAAACCCCTTTCTTTTTCATTACTGTTTCCGCTTAACCTCATGTGCTGGTTTTGGCTCAGGTAGTGTTAATTTTCTTCACAGTGCCCAGATTAAGGCTGTGTTTTGGATTTGTGATGAACATGGGGATGATAAGACAGAGATGTTTTTGTTATTGCTGAAAAGGGCTCACAAAGAACCAAGGTGTTTTCTGCTCTTCCTACGGCCACACTGGAAAGGAAGTTGAGGGTACATGGGAAGCTGGGAGGAGACACAGCCAGGAGAGGTGACCCCAACTGACCAAAGGGATGTTCCAGACCATATGGCATCATGCTCAGTATGTACAGTTGGGGGGAAAGAAGGAGGAAGGGAAGTTTGGAGTGATGGTGTTTGTCTTCCCACATCATTGTTCCATGTGATGGGGCCCTGTTCTCCTGGAGATGGCTGAATACCTGGCTGCCCATGGGAAACAGTGAATTAATTCCTTGTTTTGCTTTGTTTCTGTGTGTGACTTTTGCTTTCCCTCTTAAACTGTTTTTATCTCAACCTGCGAGTTTTCCAGCTTTTACCTCCCAATTCTCTCCTCGATCTGCTGGTGAGGGAGTGAGAGAGCGGCTCTGAGGGGCTTGGTTGCTGGCTGGGGTTAAACCATGACACCCCAGAAGTAAAACATTAGGCTTTCCCCATTGCATACGGATATTAGGTCTTTGGCATACCTAAGCACACACCTTTTAAGGGAATGCCATTAAAATTAATGTAACAACATGTACATCCATCTGGTGTACATAAGTCAGCCAGAAGCGAGTCCTTTGATGGATTTAGTCTGCCTTGTACTACCTTATGAATTCAAATAGTTAAAAATGTTGTGACCTTTATTCCCAATATTGTGCATAATTTTCAAGATTTTAGAAATGCAAGTTATTTTCTGAATTTATTTATGAAACATAGGTCATCAAGCAAACTTGAAAAGTATTTTTGTAAAATAATATTTTAATCTATTAAAAGATGATGGAGAATTTAATTTACTATCACAGATGATATTGTTATGATCTAAAATTCTACACTAAATATCCCCCAAAATTATATTAAATGCTGCAAGCAATAGAAGACCAAGGTAATATCTAATTTATGTTCTGGCTTAAATAAACCAAATTCTGAAGCCTAAAATGAAATCACTGAAAGTGTTGTGTAGCTACTTTTTAAAAAGTATTATAAGGAAATGTGTCTTAAGTTTTACCCAGACTGTTTGTGGATTGTAAGGTATCAGCAGCACTGTCAAATACCTTAGGAAACATGTTATTCTGTTGACAATAATAGTGACAAGAAAAGTAATTTTACATTTGGACAATACAGACCAAGCAATTTTTGTACATCCAGTGATAAACAGCAAATTGGTTCCAAAGCTAAATTACAAAGAAAAAAATTTACAAGAATTGTGGGATATCTGACACCTGAATCATCCCTCAAAATAATAACAAGAAATATTCATTGCAGGCACAGTAGCCAAATAAGAAACAGGATGCTGGTCACGTTACATGAGCTATGTTGTGTTATGTTTTAACCATTTTTGCAGATGGTAATCACGATTTTGGAAACTTTGGTTAATTTAGGAAAGAAAATGAATAATACTCTGCGAATAAAGATTCAGAGAGGAAAGCAATTCAGTTTTCAGTGGGACCTGAAAGGATAACTCATCATGATATTTTCATCTAATTTTAACTGGGAGGAAAATAAAACTTGGAAAAATACCAAATAGAGTAGACATCAGTATTTTAATGCAAAAATTGAAAACATAGATTTATATGAAATAAGGGACAGAATTGACCAAGACAGATCACTACATAATATAAGCAAACAAACAAAAAAACCTATTAAATATTAAAAAAGTGGAAGAAAAAGATTATGTTTAGATTTTTAACTGGTAAGATCAGTGCATATTCCCTGACTGATCAGTGTCACTGATAATACATAAGGTCCTTGATAGCTGCATCTACCAGTCTTCCTCTCTTGTGCCTTTTTTATTTATTTATCTAAATAGTGTCATTATAACTCTTACAGATGTAACAGGAGTTTCTCTGGTATTGTGCTACACAATCAACCATTTCTTAATGTGCCAAGGCCCTCTGGTAGAATCTTTTATTTTAATATATATCACACATCTACTACAACAGTGTATAGATACTATAAGCATATATCTCTCTGTACACATATGTATATTGCTGTGAGGATATATTCTACACATAAGAAGATGTGTGAATACATAAATATAGTTAATTGCATCATGATAATTTAGTCTGTACTGATTAAAAAAGTCCAAATGTAAAGAGGCACATTTTTTCTGACAACTTTTTTTTTTTTTTTTTTTATTTCCTAATGTTAAAGGAGTGTTGAATACATCAGCTAGGGACACTATCCTGTTAGTCACCACACTTAGATAATTCATTTGCAATATCCAATTATCCACTGTGTTAATGCCACACATCTGTGTGCAAACCCTGCCAATGAGATCACATTCACATTCAAAAAACATTCCAGGCTCCTACTACTGCAAAATAAATCCCCATCATTCCATCCAGTATTTTCAGTCACTTGGTCTTTATACAGGGAAAAAAAGAGTACAAACATCACAAAGTCAGGCTTATTCATTTGAAGCATAAAATAAAACCTCCTGCAATTATTTGTTGCCAATTTCCTGAACCCTCTGCATTGCAAAGCAGAATTAAATATTTTGTATGTACTCTTCACCTTCCTATTTGATGTTCCATACAGAACCTGAACATTAGAGCTTTACAAGATCAGTGTTACTAACCTGTGTACATCATCATTTAGAGGTCAAAATACTGTTCAAGGATATACTGGAAAAAGCAGAATTGAGGTGCATATGGGAAAGATAAAATCTAACTGTTGTTAGTCTATTAATGACAAGAGAAATAAGTGATTTCTTTGTGAATGTTATAAAATAAAAAGATCAGACGCTACAGTAATTCTTACCTAACTGAATAGTCATACTTGATAAATTTCCTCTTCTTGCAATCAAATGCATGCTTAACTTTAACCAGGTATTTTGCACATCACTTTCACTGAAATTAAAGTGAAAGTAGCAATGAACTTAAAGAGACTAACAATATGCATGAATTCAGACATTTGTATTTGGTTGTATAGATTCAAGGAGTAAAATATTATGGGGATAAGAGTCAAGTAATAGCTGAAATCAAGAGCTAATAAAAAAGCTTCCAGTGAAGCAGTGAGGGTCAGTGAATATAAAATATCAAATAAAATCAGAAAACATGAATAAAGAACACAGGTAAGTAACAAGCAGAACACAGACAAAGAAAGTTTCAATAAAACACAGCTGAGGTGTTTCTTGCCTAAGTATGCAGAAGGAATGCAGTCTGTGTCCTGTTCCAGATCACACCATCAGTGTTACACAGCCTGATAAATCTCGCATTGTTCTGCTCTACACATGACAGAGCTTTCCCAGTGTTTCAGTGTCAGCACCTTAGAACTGGGACAGGTAATAAACCTTGTTCTCAGTTGTCCACTTTATTATATCAACCTCAAACCACCAGAAGTCACCAGGTAGGACAGTCCTGAACTCGATCTCAAGTCACTTCAAGTGCCGCGAAGACCATGGATGCTGATATAGCTTACCAGATGCTTGCTTGCTGAAACTCACAGCTTGTCTACAGTGAAGTAAACATAGATATTTGAGTACATAACAAATAGCAAGGCTACTTGAGGTCTTCATTCCCTCCTCATAGAGTTTTCTGGTTCATGTCTTCTCACACTTTCTTCCGCCCAAATACAAAAGAGATGACAAGCTGGAGCCCACAAGATTCTGTGTAGAACTGTGCTCAGTTCAATGACTGGTTTAGTAGATAAGTCAGAAGAAAAGAATATCCACAATGCTTTTTTTGTGTCCTCTCTGCAGTAAAGAAGAACGATTTTTTTTTAATTTATTTGTTTGCTGAAGACAGGACACAACCCTGAATACAGTAAAATATGTAACCCAGTATAGGAAGAAAAGTTTAGTACAATTTTATGGTCTTCTAAAAAAAAAAAGAAAATGTAGCCAATTTTTTTTTTTTCAGGAGAGTAATCCTTCAAAATAATCCACCTAGCTATTTTTAAATTCCTTTGTTTTCCCCTTCTTCCCTCATCCTTTACCTTTTTTCACCATTTAATTCATGGAATTACTGTAGATTGGAAGCGGTATGGAGGGCTCAACTCACATTTTTGCACAACTTATTTATTTAATTACCTTTTGATCAGATCTCTTTGCAGATCCCTGATAAGAAAGAGGTAACTTTTTACCAAAGAAGGATGTTCTCCACCATGAAGGACATAGGAAGACACTTGCCTGACCTTTTAGAGGAACGTTCAAACTCTGGTCTCACACAAAGCAGGACTCCAATACTAATAGTCACAAAAATTCATTTTCATCTCCTGTGCAGTGCCATCTTAGTAACTGAAGATCAGTTTTATTAGTGTTTACTGTATATACCCTGATATCAGGAGTGTTGGCTTATGACTGTTGAGATTAGGAACGGTAAAGGCCAAAATTATCTGGCAAATCATCATGGATCCTCTGCCATCAGTACTCGCAGTGAAATCAAGGGTTGCTTTTTCTGTCACATAAACATACACACAGACATCAAATATGCCAAAGTTGTTTCTGTGAAGTCCTGAAGTCCACATACATTGTTTTGACCTGAGAGCAACAAACTACATTATGGGAAATGTAGAATAAAAATTAACAACTTGAGAAGTAAGGAGAGGCATCATATTTTTACATCTATCAAGGAAAACCTGGACATGAGGAAAGTGATGAGGGATAATTCATAGACACAAGCACATCTTATCTCTCTTTAAAAGAAATGTCATCTGAGCTCAGCCTCTGTGCACCCGACTGAAAATGCTGTGAATAGCAGCTGGGTAAAACTGAAGGGATTTGGTGTGCAGTGAGAACCAGGCAGTTTTGAATCCCGTTAGCCTTAAACAACCTATAACCAGATGTATCAGTGAAATAGTAGTACTTTTCACATTTAAGTTATAGACATACAGTTTGCTCTGACAGTCATAAGAAGCAACAGAAACTCCTTCACATGAATTGCAACCTACTTCCTCGAGTCCTACAAGGTGGATCGCTCTGAGTTAAGGGGTGAATAATCATGTGGGACATGGAATAACAATGTAGAAAAGGAATCGTGCAAAGGAGGTTACTACTTAAATATAGTTACAGAATTATTAAAATGCAAGTTCCAGATGGAAATTGCCATAACCGTTATTTTACTAAGTCTTTCAGAGTATACTCAGAGGAATCAGAGCATTGACATGACAGGCTGGAAGGCTTCTTATTATGCAAAAGGTCAAAGTTTCCCTTAGATTATGTCTACTCTGTGAGTCATTGACTTTTATAGACTGAGGTGTTTAGAAAAAAGTCTCATGAAATTTATGGCAGCATAATGTTCTGGTTATAGTCTGTAACCTTATTTTAAAAGAAAATATAGCTCATTAAGTATAATATTCAGCCTATATCATATATTATTGTTTTTCATTTAAATGGTACCATAAATGTGCACTGGGCTTTAGAGACTGGTTTGAAAAATTGGCATGAAAAATTTATACCTTAAGGACTTGCTCCTTGAAATACCTATTCAAGTGACTAACACAACTGGAAGTCTGACAGATATTAAAGGACTTCTCATACAAGTAAGGACTTTAAGGTTCACATCCTACATCCTTAGGACTTGCTGAGGGACAGTATATAGTGGTGAAGAAAAGGTTTTTTATTTTGTCTGTGTTATAACTTGTTGCTGCCTTTGAACTCTAAGCCACAGCATCCTGCCTTCCCAAAGCTTTCCCAGCTTTCAGGTCTCAGACCCTTCTCATCTGGCTCTTTCATTTCTCCTCTAAGGATCATACTCTGTCTGAGGATCTTATCTTCATTTTTTTCACATAATTTTCTTGATATTCCTTCATGGTTTAGTCTGTTTCTTCATATCTCCCACATTCTTATTTGTGAGCTCCTTCCATCTATACAACTCAGCTTCTCATTTTACCTCTCTGAAATTTCCACCTGAAGCTCTCATTGCTGAAACTTGGCATGCTCAGCCTGGAAATATTCTGAAATACAAATACTAAAGACAGCATATAAAAGCAACTATCACATCTTTTTCCTTTTTCAGTAAAGAAAGTTTTTGAGAAATTCACAAATGAAGATTATGTAGGGCCTGATCAGACACATTGCAGGGCTTTTTCTGCAGCATTTATGCAATTGCTTCAAAGAGAGTTTCATCAGAAATAAGTATTAAACTTATAGTGAATATTTTTGCTTCTCAGCACAGAAAAATGCTTTGGTTTTATGACTAAAGCTGAATACAATCAGTCAAAAAACAAAATAATGAAATAAAAGTTCCTTACCTGTCACTTAACAAATCAGTTAAAAAAATGTTTTTTACCTTGTCTGAGCCTGAATCTGTGCACTTCAGGGCACTTCTAAGGGATTCTAAGTGTGCATCAGCCACTATAGTGCAAATGATTTGTCTGAATTTTCACAACTTATTTGTTTAGTATTGAAGTACTAAAGCAGTTTAAGTACATTTGTGCAAATAACCTGGGTGATTATTCTGAGCAACTTAATGTACTGAAAATTAAATGATTTGCAATCATGTGGTTGCAGTTCTAATGATGACACATTCTTCTTTCTTCCCCTTCCCCCTCCTTTTTTTTTTTTTTTTTTTTTTTAAGAAGCAAATAATATATTACTTTGCTACTGGAATCAGGAAAAGAGAATTCAAACTAAGTTATACTTTTTTAAGAAAGTGAACGCAGCTTATAGCTTATTGGTCTTAGAATAACTACTACTAAAAAGGAGTAACTTTTCCTTTTTATTTAATGTGCCACTGATAGCAAAGAGTTAAGGATGTAATTTTACACGTTTTTCTTTATTCTTACTTTTAAAGCTCAACAAACAATTATACATTTGCATAATTCAATTAGAGTTTTAAAAAAACATCTGCTTGGCAAGACACTCACCTGCCCCTTAAAGCTAAAACATTATGTGCCAAGCATCTCCAATCCCCACCGATCAACAATAGCATATTCCAAATTTATAGGGTCTATTACAAGCCATCTGAAGAGCAGCCACTGTGCCAAATCTCCTCACCCCCTCTCCAGGGAATCCCTTCTCAGATGCTCTTTTCACATCCAGTAAACAACATTTTATGTCTTTTGCACAGATAGCAGATAATTACCATATGGTTTAAAACATGTTTGCTTCATTCACTTTCCCACTGTAAACGTCCTTCATTATGACAGCTAAGGAGCATCTAGGGAGGTAAACTATAATTTAGCCTTCTATAGGCTTAGTGGTTTAAAAGGTCAGTGTCTATTACAACACAGTAAGAAGCAAGTGTAAGAGACTTTGCAAGAAATAATTTTTTATTCCAGCAGGACTGGAGAGAGAAGCTGATGCAGGTGCAGGAATGAGAATCCGACACAAACTGCACTGAGCACCAGCATATTTTTCTATTGCAGCCAGCACAGTTACAAATGCGTGCTCAGGAACAGTGTAGCAGAACAGCTAACAAAGATTTGGGAAGATAAGGAGCTAAAAGTGGCCTCTTTGTTGGTTTCCTTGCTGTTTCCCTGCCTCGTTGTTCACTGCATAGTATGGGGCTAGAGCTGGGAAAAAAAAACTGGACAAAGTCTTTGCGTAGTAACTATACAAGAATGTGACCCTTCAAATCCTGCCTGTCAACATCCTGGGTGAGAAGAAGGACCCTCAGATCTCATGCACATAATATAGCAGACAAGAGTTGAATCTCAAAAGGGATGAGTAAACCAGATTCCAAGAGATCTGTCAGAGTCTCAGGGAGGCTCAGAGGCTGCGTTCCTGGGGAGCTGCTTCACAGGAAAGCTAATTATGATTTCTGCCAAGCTGAACGCTCAGTTTCACCAGGCTCCCTCTCTATTGTCATTGCTTAATCTGCTCCAAACTGAAAGGCTGGTTCACAAATGCTTGAGCACTTTTGACCCCTCCAAGATTAATTCTTTGTGACTTGGCTATTTACTTAGGAGTGCAGGCGACAGACAAACCCAAAGAGAAAAAAGCTTCAAGTATGTTGGATCCTTTTGGTACAACTTCCATTCCACGGCTCCTGGAACACAAAAGCCTCAAAGACAAGGAGAGAAGAAGATCCTAATTCCTGTTGAATTTTATGCCCTGAGCTTTCTAAGAAGCATTTTTTTAATCACCATCACCAATATTTCTTTAAAATGTAATTTAATTTTATCTTTAAATTTTTTTTTTCTAATTGTATCCTCATTATTGGTTGAGGTGGGAAAAAAGTTTTCATGTACATGTGAAGAGCTAAATATTAGACTTTAATGAACCTGACATTACTAAAGACCTGATCCCAGCCATTCCCATTTTATACAAGCCTAGAGTATTATATATTTATATAAGCCTAGTGATACCAGCGAAAACAGCTAATGATTTTGAATGCTTGCCTTTCAGGTATTTTGATGATCACTTGTATTACTACTTCTGTTTAACTCCTTTTCCTTCCTTATCCATTACCATTTCAGAGTGTAACAAAGCAAACAGCCTTCTAGGAAGAAAGAGACAACAATGTCAAGGACTAACATAAAGAGACACTCAGCATCTCATATGAAGAGCCAGAAGATTCAGAATTTGGGTTATGACTTCCTCACAGTCTGGATGCACTTAATATATAGAGTGGATACAGGCTACCCAAAGAGGGTAAGATCTCATCTGTGCCTTGACAAATTAAAATACGTTAAATTAAACTAGCACAAAAGTGGTAGAAGTGAGAAAAGAAGCCAGAGGATTAGAATAGCTTAATTTATACCAATAAGAGGGAGGCCAAGAAAGGTCAATGTCCATAATGTCAAATGCTGGGCAAGCAAAGGGGCAAAGACAGTGACAAAGTGGAGCAGCAAGAGCAGTGCAGCTGCTGCAAAGGCTAGTCCATGATAACACTAACTAATAGTTACTAATATATTTCAAAGACAGAAATGAGAATGATGATTCACTTGTTATAGACATGTCATCCATCAGTGGAAATTGCCCTCTGCAGTGGACATGCTGTCAGCATTTCATCTGCTCCTATTGCTTAGCTTGTGGAGGGGGCGGGTACAAGAAAGAGCAAGAAATGACCATCAGGGAGTTGATTCAGTACTCTAGAAAGCAGAGGAAACAGCTTTTTAAATGAGAAAAACTAAAATCTGGTATCTGTCTGTGTTGCCTGTAGGCTAAAGCAGCACAATACAGTAACTGAGAGTCAACTTCCCAAGAAATCTCTGTACTTGGCAAGAGGGTCCCAACATTTTAAAAGCCTTATTGCAAAACTGCTCATTTTCCATTTGCATGGGTCATGGTGTTCTCCATCAATCTAGAAGGGCTTTCCAAATCTCTTATATGGGTCACAGGATAAGAACAGAGGACATTAGGGCCTCATGTCTCATACTAAATGTTGTGAGTGATGCTGAGATATATTCTGGAGAAGAATAGTTCTGAAGGCGTGGTCTTATGTGAAACTGTTTGTGTGGTTGATGGAAAATAGGAGCAGAAAAAGTAAGTAGGAAAGCCGAAAAAAAAGTTATCTCAACCATAAACTGGTTAGTGATGACCAGCCTGACAGGTTTTGTAAGCCTGAATTAATTTGAATTAGGTGTGTGGAGAACTGACTCACATTTAATTTCCAAATGAAAATGACAAGGTTTTTCATCTACTGAGTGCATGCATCCAGAATGCATCAGATCTAAGAGACAAGCTTCATGATAACTGACAATTTTTGTAGTCACAGATATCTGCTCTAAGTTTTTCAAGCCTTAAATTTGTTTATTTATTTATTTAATGCTCTCTGAGCTGTCACAGAAGCTAGCTTAAGTTTTTAATGAATATGACAAGAAGAAACAATGGCACTTTTTTCCACTGTCATTAAACTTTGCAGGTTTGATACCTACTAAAATATTTTTTTACTGGATACTTGCTGCCTGTGATGATATTTTAAATTATTAAACTCTAACGAAGTTCTTTAAATAATTGATTTAAGGGTGTATTAGACACAGCCAGGACCAAAGGATGCAAGCATATGAAAAAATATATGAGGCCTTCGACAACAGTGAAATTAAATTAATAATAAAATTGGATTGAGTTAATCAATTGAGTAAAATGATGGGAAGGTTGCATAAGAGTTGAATTAAAGCACTTTCTCAGCAATCAGTTTCTGCACTGCAGCTGCTCCACGTTTGTGTAATAACAGAGTTGATGAGCAGCTAATTTGTATGAAACTGAAAGCGAGTTAAATGTTGTTTGGGTTATAACAGGAGTCTGCAGCTAATGCACAAAGCGTTTCCAATGGTTCACTGCAACATGCTAGAATTTCTCAAATCTATTATTGATGGTTTTGGCACAGTAGTATGTGGCAATAATGGCATAGTAATGGAAAGCTCAGAGGCCATTTCCTTTCTGTAACCTTGTGCTTTTCCTATTGTTTCATTGGAAAGAGCACAATAAGGTGGGCTTACAACATTTGTCAAACCTCTCTTGCTTTCCTCCATCACCCAAGGCAGCCCCACTGCCCCTGGCAGTGCAGGAATGGCTGAGTAAATTCAGCAAGGCATTGAAAGATGTCGTCATTTGCTTTAGTTCCATGTTGCTTTTCCAGGGCTTCATGCAGCACTACCTGCAGCACATAGGCCAGCTATGTGCCCAGGAAACAGTCTATGTTTTTATCATCTGTGGTGATTAGGAGTGTTTTCATTCACCCCATCCATGTGCTACATCCCACATTCAATGTGGTGGATGTTAATCCACTGCCATGGCTGTCACTGCAGTCACAGACAGGCTCCAATTAGTTTTAAACTAGTTATCACAGGTGGCAGCACAAGTCTTTGGAGCAGAACGGAGCTCAGACACAAAAAACCAATCAAACAAAAAAGGGTAAATCAGCCTGTGTTAGAACGTTGTGTTACCAGGGCTGTGCAACTAGAAATACTCAAAAAAACCCCCGACAAACAAAACTAAACAGCTCCTCTTGGATACATCTGTATAAGCTGCAGGTGCTCCAAGAAACAAGGATGTAGACATAACCTTAGCTTGGATGGAATACAGTGAAGAACTTGTTTTCTTGGTTGAAAACATACAGATTTGACAAAAGCAACTCTACTTACAAATACTGCAATATCTGTAATGGTTCAGTTTAAAACTTTTAAATTTTGCACTAGTTTTATAAATGGCAAATAAACATTTTATTTTTCATGCCACGTTTTAAGTCAGTAACAAGGCCACTGTTTCTTGACAGAAATATATTTTTCCAGTTTTTCAATTCACCATAAATGTCAAAATGTGTTCCTTAAAAAGAAAACACATTTCCCCCAAAATCTGAAAGCATCAATGGATTAAAAGTAGTTATAAGCTATGATTTATCAGTAATAACCAATAAATCCAGTTTCTACCTTTTGAATATTTCAGCATAGGAAACACTATACTTTTAAACAGAAAAGGTTAAAAGATGTTTAATTAGATGCACATGGGCTCTATAACTTTACATGTGTCTCCATAAACCCCAGTTCAACACAGTTTGTTAGAAATATACATGTTTTAATTCAACAGTGTACCACTTCTTTTAATAGGTGTGCGCATGCGGTTAGATAAGAATAAAGCACATTATGGCACCTATGGATGCATACAGTTGGCTGAAAACCATAGTCAACTGTCTGCATCTCATTTAAAGTTTTTGGCAGTAACAAAATGCTCATTCCAGTCCAATAGATTTTAAAAAATAATTCCATGGTAAGGGGGACATGTAGTCAGCAATGGAAATGCGCTGAGCAGCCAGGTTACAAGGATAATTGGATACAGGGCCGTGTGCAGGAGACCAGGTCCCCTGACACTGTGAGCTGCAGACTCCAAGCTGCTCTTGCTCCACAGGAAAATGACTTCTTTGGGCCTTGCCAGCTGGATGGATTGTAAAACTCTGGAGTTGACATAAAAAAGAGAAATAGATGTGTTATTTTTTCCTCACTCACTATGTTGTGGTATTTAATAACAGGAATCATGAGAGTGGTAATTTTAGAAGTAAATAAGATTTTGCCTATGAGTATATGCAAACCCAGTACGTGGTAGCATAATAGTAATTAATAGCAAAACGTGGTAAAACAGTAAAGTAATAAAAAAAAAAAAAAGTTTAAATCTCTCAATGGTAAAACTAGAGAGTTAGAGCTTCTTTTTGCAATTATGGGTAACTGCAGCACTGACATAAATCAATACAATCTACTGACTCCACTGGGGTTAATTTGCCTCTGTGATCTCCTCAATTCCTCCCCTAAAACCCCATGGCCCCAAGAACAATGTAACAGAAGCAGCTGTCTTCACTGTCCATGAAACCCATCCAAGGCTGGGGCTGGCACTGGAGAAGAAGGAGAAGCTGCTTCAGTGTGGGGTGTCCTGCAGATCCCAAAGGATGCTGGTGCATGAGGAGACCTCCTTACCCTACACCTGGGTTTCTGTGGTGGCATCTGGGGCACCATACAGGGGAATAAGGATGCCCCCCATCGGGGCCATGGTGGAAAGCCCTGGAGACTGGATATCTCACACTAAACTTGAACAGCCCCCACGTGCTGGCTTCAGCTTGCAGGTGAAAGGAGAGGTGTTCAGAATGTGACCTCTATTGCTTATTTTTGTTTGTGCTGCACATGCAGCATTTGAGGTGTGCTGAACAAACGCTTTGCTGGTAAATAAAGAATTGAACAGTTAATTATAGGTGTTACTCGTCATTATAGCTTTATCGAAGGTAATTTATAGGGAAAGTCTGGATCTTGCAAATAATTGCAACTACCAACCTTTCAGGGAGCACATTATCTTAAGCAAGACCATGCATATATTAAATTACAAATGTTCTAAAGGGCTGGACATATTCATGCCCACCAGTGGCCACTGAACACAGCTGTTCAGGTGTAACTTCTGGCTCTGGCATTCCAACAACCCTTTTGCTTTAAACACGCAGGAGGAGAAGATTTCCTACATACCTTGTACGGTGCTTAACCCCTTCCTAAACATGTGATCTGCTGCCAGTTGCTGTCAGAGACTGAAAGCCGGCTGACTCCCAGCTCTGAGCTAACACAACAAGTATTGTTCCGGGCTGCAGAATCTTAAACCCAAACCCAAAATCAATGGCCAAAGGAATGAGCAAAGAAAATACTTTAGCTGAGATTTCACAGTTAAGGGTGTTTGGTGAGCCTCACACTTCCAGTTTTCACGAATTTGAACAACACAGGCCCACTATTACATTTGTATAAGAAAGTTTTCATATTGACAGCTCAGAATTTTTGGGCCAAATTAAATGAGATAGATTTGTTTCTAGCCAATTATGAACATTTATTGCAGGGTTCCAGGCAGTAATACACTGTGTAATACAGAAACTACAGACAGGTAGGCATATGGTCTCAATAATCCAAGATCTGTATCCACATAAAAATGTCCTTGCTTGAATTCAGCCTCAAGGCTTATACATTCCCTTGAACTAAAATACCTACTCTGTTATTTACTGCATTACTTAAATAAACTGCTTCCCTATATTTAGAGAGCCTCATAAATGGCATACTTTGTTGTGCAATGTACTAGCTTGTGTGCCAAATCATACATCACTATGCTTTACCAGATGTCAGAATTTAAAGCAGATCACAGCTCCTTCTTCCTTTGAAGACAGAAGGGAAACTTGCAGCTCATGCCACAGCAAGCTAAACTACTACTTGTTCTGATTCATTTCACCATGACTGCATCAAACTGTTAGTTTAAAAACCTCAATTATCTGGGCTGAGATCTTTTAGGTTTTGATCTTCTCTCCTGAGGTTTGTTTTTAATTATTATTTCCAAAATAAAGGCTTCATTGGCACCTGTTCTTTAAAGACAATTGTAGTGGGTTTCTGTGGCTGGGTTTTGGTAGCAGGGTGGGGGCTACAGGAGTGGCTTCTCTTAGAAGCTGCTGGAAGCTTCCCCTGTCTGGTGGAGCCAATGCCATCCGGCTCCAGGATGGGCTTCCTGCTGCTGGCCAAGGTCGAGCCAATTAGGAGTGATAGTAACACCCCTGTAATTACATATTTAAGAACAGAAGGTTGTTGCACAGAGAGAATTCCAGCCAGGGAAGAGTGGAGTGAGAACATGAGAATATCAATGTAGACACCAAGGTCAGTGCAGAAGGAGGGGCAGAAGGAGCTCCAGGTGCCGGAGCTGAGGTCCTGCAGCCCGTGGTGCAGACCAGGGTGGGGCAGCTGTGCCCCTGCAGCCCATGGGGGACCATCGGGGTGCAGAGACCCACCTGCAGCCCATGGAGGAGCCCATGCTGGAGCAGGTGGATGCAGGAAGGAGGCTGTGACCTCGTGGGAAGCCCAGGATGGAGCGGGGTCCTGCCGGGGACCTGCGGCCTGTGGAGAGGGAAGCCCACAGTGGAGCAGGTTTTTCCTGGGTAGGACTTGTGGCCCCTGTGGGGGACCCACGTCAGTACAGCTCATTTGGGAAGGACTGCACCCGGTGGAGGAGTGACCCACAGGACAGCAGTTCGGGAAGAGCTGCTGCCCGAGGGATGAACTCGTGCTGGAGAGATCCTTCAAGGACTGTCTCCTGTGGGAGGGACCCCATTGGAGCAGGGGAAGGACTCCTCTCCCTGAGCAGCAGCAGAAACAACAACTTACCATAACCCCCATTCTCTGTCCCCCTGCGCTGCTGGGAGGGAGGAGGGAGAACATGGAAGGAAGGAGGGGTGGGAGGAAGGTGTTTTTAAGACTGTTTTATTTCTCACTCTTTGGCTCTTATCCTGTTAGTAATAAATTTAAGTACTATCCCCACCTGGAGTCTGTTTTGCCCATGAAGGTAATCAGTAAGTGACCTCTTCCAGTTCTTATCTCAAGTCATGAATTCTTAGGTTTTTTTTCCTCTCCTCTGTCCAGTTGCAGAGGGAGAGTGAGAGAGTGGCTTTACTGGGTATCTGGCATGCAGCCAGGGTCAACCCACTAAAACAATACAACAAATCTAGAAGTTCAAACTTCATAAGGTCTCATGTAAATACACCTGGTGTCAGTGGGACTTAAAGAGAAATGCTATGTTTAAAAGTTAACTATGCTATAAGTCATCTCTGTCATGACACCAGATTCTTTGCGTAACCACAGATGTCTGGGGGAAAGACGGGGGAAGCAAAGGACTAACTGTTTAAGGAATAGATTTTATTATCAAAATTTTAAAGGGAACAGGATAAATACACATTTTAAATGCTGTTGACTAACCTTAGGTATTTGCAACTTGGGAGTTATGCTGAAAAAAGGCAAAAGTGTGCGTCATGCCTTAGATGGTTCAGATAGTGCTGCAGAAACTGAAGCTGCATGTGGCCTATCAGGCTACAGGGAATTCATCTGTGAGCCACCAACCTCGAGTAAGTTGCATTATTTGTATACAACTTTGTGTATCCTTCAAGACCATAATATGTGAGATATACACTGAATGGCACCTCTATGGTATTAAATCATGGAATCAAAGAATGAATCACAGAATAGTTTGGGTTGGAAGGAACGTTTGAGATCATCTCTTTCCAAACCCCTGCTAGAGGCAGGGACAGCTTCCACAAGACCAGGTTGCTCCAAGCCCCATCCAACCTGGCCTTGAACACTTTTAGGCATGGGGCATTCACAGCTTCTCTGGGCAGTCTGTTCCAGTGCCTCACCCTTTTCACAGTGAAGAATTTCTTCCTAATATCTAAACTAAATCTACTCTCAGTTTAAAATGGTTACCCCTCATCCTATCCCTATGCTCCCTAATAAAGAATCCCTATCCATCTTTCCTGTAGGCTCCCTCTAAGTATTGGAAGGTGCTCTAAGATCCTGTTGGAGCCTTCTCTTCTTCAGGCTAAACAACTCCAGCTCTCTCAGCCTGTCCTCACATTGGAGGTGCTCCAGCTCCCTGATCATGTTCATGGCCCTCCTCTTGACTTGCTCAAGTAGGTACACATTTTTCTTTAGCTGGGGCCCCAGAGCTGAATGTATTACTACTGGTGCGATCGCATGAAAGCAGAGTAGAGGGTCAGAATCATCTTCCTTGACCTGCTGGCCATGCTTCTTTTGATGCAGTCCAGGCTGTTGTTGGGCATCTCCTTGAAATCATGCATGTATATTGTTATTTTAGGAATGGTCAGTCTGAGACACTGGATTAAGAGAACTCTACCAAATTCTCTGTTTCTTTTCAGAAAAAAAAGCCCAAATTGAAAATACAGTCTATGTGTGTGTAAAATAAAACAATTCCTTCAGAAGTGAGAGCAAACACATGGGATTTCTTTTCAAAACTGAATTAAAATACTTTTTAAAACAGAATGTCATAGCGAGGGGTAAAATTAAAATGATCGACTTCACTGATTGTCAAATAAATTTAAATGCCTTCCAGAATACCACTAATGCACTCTTACTCCTCGAGAGACTGCTTTTTCACCTGTTTTACAAAGGGATCTAGTCACCTTCTAGCTCATCCAAAATTTTGCCATCTCCCAGCATGTGAAATATCTCTTCTACTTGCCATGTTACCTAATATAACATACACATACTACCTTGAACCATGTCTGAGGTCAGCCACTGATGACTTCTACCTAGGGAGTGGTCTTATTCTACAACAAAGCTGCCCTGGAGAAAATTTTGCCACTCATTCTTTTAGACAACTGCCTGTGGCTTTCTGTGTTTCATAGCAAATGACAGACTAAGAAAAGTGTTCTCATTGGTTTCCTGACCACTCACAGCCTAGAGGACCTGAAATGAATTTAGTACCATGTGAGAAGCACAGAGAGCCTTGTAGTTTTCCACTTACTAGAGTATGACCTACTGAAATAACTCATTTCCCCTACTTTCTATTAATTATAAGGCTTCCAGTTGCTACTACGCTATTTTGCTCGGGGACAGAGAAGAGATATCCTTAGCTCAGCATGCAATGGGGAATTTGTTTGACTTTGGTAAATGTAAAAGCATGGGATTTTTTTTCTCTAAATTTAGTAAAAAAAATAGCAAAGCCTAAGGTATGTCATGTCCATATGGGCTCAGACTGAATCTAAAACTTGTCCTGAAACAGCCTTTAGAGGTCAAGTATTTAAAATACCTTAAATCTCCTTATGCCCTTTACCTGTTTTGTTAGTGGATTTTGTTACTGCTGATGTGCTTTTTTTTTGTTAAGATTAGGGTGGGCTTATGAAGGGGGGCAGTGAAGGGATGAGAAAGACACTGAAAGGCTTCCCATGTCCTGGAGCAATTCCAGGCTATAAGAAGGGACAACCCAAACAGAGCTTGTGATCTGAGACTGGGACCAGTCACAAGACCCTCGAACGAGTCTCAGACAAATGCACTAACAACTAATGGCTTTTCAAATGCTGTAATGATGGATGTAGCATTTTAATATGAACTAGTTTGAGGTACACATATTAAAATGGCCTCTTTCAAGTATTATTAAGAAGTGGTTGAGAAAAAGTCAGTGACAAGGTTCAAGATATGAAGGAAATCTGTGTGCTTTTTTTCGTGTGAAGCTGAACAAGTTTTTCACCCTTTCTGAAGAGTTTTGAAACCTTTTTACTCTTTCAGAAAGATACGAAAGTATAGTCTATGCCTTAACCAAAAGCTGAAAAGCAAATAAAAAGAATCTCAATTCATTCTCCTCTCATTCATGACTTTTCCATGGCCCTGTAGGAGAAATATTAAAGTAATGGTTTCTTAACTACATGAAAAATTGCAATATTATTAAAAACTGTAGAAGGTAAATTAAAAAAAAATGCAACGGGATTTATATGTGCTCACATGTGTATATATATTTATATACTCCCTTGGTTTATTCAATAAATGACCTTGTACTGGTAGCAGCAGATAGAACAACATTCTCCCTGTCTATATTTTATAATCGCCACCCAGCATTACTTGTGTCACTAATCATCCCCTCAGGCAGGCACCTGGCTATCAAAATGAATAGAAACCAAACCAGCAAGTTCTTTATAGCTAAAGCAGAACCGCACAGGTTAAAGCCTGATCACGGCATTCTCAACTATCTAATGCGTGCTCCAAGAGTTAAATAGGAATCATGACAGAATTGCATAAAGCCCATTGTCAGCATCTCCTGAGCGTTTAATAGTTTATCTGGAGCTAAACAAGTATACAAGATAAATTTTTTTCTAGTGTTCCAGTTCATTTGTACTTTAGTCATTTAGAAATGGGAGTTTCAAACCAGGGTGTTGGTGTTATTTAACAAATTTTATAGGAACATTCAAATGAATTAGAGCTTTATTTTGTGTTATGTTTCTTTACTCATTTATCTTTTTCTAATTTCTTTTCTGATATCCTCTTCCAGTAATGCTCAACCAGCCATTAACTTTTATTAGTAAAGCTAAAATGAGTGACACTAGTGTGAACAGCATAAAACCTACATTGACCTACTTTTATTAAATGAAGGAGAATAGGCCTTATAGGTCTGATGGGTTGTCCAATTTACTCTTACACTTAAAATTACTGATATTTCCTTACACTGATCTATATATACAGGTTATGCTTAACTCTGTATGAAAGCAACACAAATGTAATACACAACATATTCTTATTCAGCCTCTGTTCTGAATTACCAACAATTCAAGAAATAGTCAAAATTGATGGTTACAAAAATTGGAAAGAGAAAGAAGAAATAGAACAATGTAGCAGCTTGACACAATTAAATGCTACCTGTGAAGCCAGTACGACCCAATGGCACTTTTTAAGAGAATGAATTATCCTCAGGTATTCTTCTGCTCAGATAATTTTTGCATGTTTCCTCTCTTCCTTGCTCTGTCCAATTTTAAATGTCCAATCCTGATTGAAATGCTGAGCATTGCTCTCTAGCATTGGTTTTAGCAGAACATAAACACCTTTTATACCTCACTAAGGTTTGCCAAGAATCACAGAATTAGGCCAAATAATTAATTGCTATCTGACAAGATCTAATGTCACAGATGTAGCCTTTGAAAGTTCACCTGTAGGTTGCATGCTCAGCTTCCTCAATGTCTAGAAATAAAACTTAATGCCACAGTAACTTTGCTATTATTTTTACATCAACCAGGAGATCCAGATCAGGATCATCAGGTATAATTTAGTGGTCTCTAAAGGGCTCACAGAGAGAGCACAAAGAAATTAGAAATAACAGTGATGACAGTTATTCTGTCTGTCCTTGCAGACCCAATCCAGAAGGGAGGCAAGTGGATTGCCACAGTCACAGAAACAACAGCAGCAGAGCCAAAAATCAAACTCAGGTTTCTTGAATTTACCAAGATTTTCTTTCTAATAAGCTTTGCAAGCCTATGAGACACATGTGCAACTACCAATTGGTTCTCCTGTATTTCTCAAGATGAGATTTAAGAGCAAAATGAAAAAAGACCTGTTCTGAAAAATCTGCCCTAAAAATTCAGTCTGGGGCATCAAGACAAATCAACTCTCACCATCACCGGCTTTGAGGGGAAAAAAAGGTCAAGCTAGTGTTCACAGATGATTATTTTTAATAGTTCTGGCCTCGAAGCAGCATCTCACATTCTCAGTATTATAGGGAAGGAGGAAAGCAGAAACATATCAATCACTCAACAAAGAGGCTTGTCAGGGAGTGGGCATTTTTCTTTTGTACTATTTTCTTCTCAGCAGCTGCCCACATACAGTCTATCAGGAGATATCTCAGGTGTCCATCAGAATATTCTTCGGCACTCGCTCCACTGTTAGTGCTTGAGCTTAATTTATTTGTCAAGTGCTCATTTGGGAGTTGGACTGGTTGAGGGGAACAGGAATAAATGTGTTCATTTCATTACTGTACTGGCCCATCTCCCTTCTTTCTGTCAGCCTGCAAATATTTATATCAGACCTGCTGGATTTCTGCATCTTTTAGGGTTTTTTGCAATTAATTCAGTCTCAATATTCTCCTAATTTCCATACTTTTCAAATGTCATTTCATCTCTTTTGATCTGCTTCCATTTCTTTTCTCCCTTTTTCCTTTTTGCTTTCATGGTCTTTCTCAGTTTTGAAATGGATTTTGTTGGTTGATAGAAGCATTTGAATTGCTTTCAGAGGTTGGGCCTTGGAAACACAGGATAGCAGCTTGCTTAATCACATTTCTCACCTAGAACCTGTATAAAAAGGGTGATACATAGGGTGTGAGGTCATGAAGCTGCTAGTGAAGATGAGCTAATGGACCTTGGCCAACCTTAATTAGAGTTTCTATGCCAAACCTTTTCCTCTTTTGGCCATGAGTGTGTCAGCCTATCAGTTTTATAACAGCTGTCAACCTCCTCTGACTAGTTTATCTTCATCTTCCCTATTTTATGTGTTGACACAGCACCAAAAGAGTTATTTCCCTGCAGTAAATGGATCCTTCACTCTGCAGGCAGAAAAAAAAGTGCCTCTTCTACAATGCACCTGACCCTAGCCCAGGAGGGGCCATGTGTGGCATGAACCACTGCAACTCTTGACACTCTACACTTAAGAATATATTTGCATGTATATATATATATATATTTATGTATATATGTATATATGTATACATACATATATATATATGTATACACCCCTCTCCCCCCAAAAAAACAAAACCAAACCCACAAAAAACCATGAACCTACACCAAAACCAAAGCTCCGCAAACCATCACCACAATAAATCCACTGCTGAATTGTTGGCACCCAACATGAATTGCCATGCCTACCAAAGAGGACAGAGTAAAACAACTTCTTTTTCTATTTCAAACTAGTTTTTGGAAGGCTTATCAATTGTATATGTGTTTCCCAGTGGAAAGTTTCCAACCAGCTGTGCAACATGTAAATCAAACCAGTGCCTTCTTAGTAACAAAGGCTTGTTTCCATCAGGATGGATGAATAAATTGCTTTCTGCCTGAGGATAAAGAGGACTGGGCTTTAGGTGTGTAAAAATGGTAAATATTTCTCTTCTGCTTTTGTTCTTTCCCAGCCAAAAGCATCTTAAGAGAACCATCTGTTTCACTGCCACAAAAAGAAAAAAATTAGGGTTACCAGGCTCCCTGTGCTTATTCATCCAATTTTGCCTTGAGTTAAATGCTGGAGAACTGTCCCCATTTGGGAAGGTTTTAGTGCTGCTACTGACTATGATAAAGGTTGCTGTTTCTATCCACTGCTTGTCTGTCTCTGGGTTTTTTATTTCAGCTAGAATTGCAAAAGAAATTATACTATTTTAGTGTAAAATGAATGGGATTTCCTCATTTTAGTTTATTATCTTCATCTGTTTCTCTCTACTAAAGAAGAGAGAAAAGTCCCGCTCATCCTCCTACCCTCCCCTCACCCTCAGAGAAAGTGGCAATTGTACCATTAAGCCTGGAGTGCTTTACATATGCAAACAAAAACACAGTGCTTACAGGAAAGATCTTCCCTATCCATATGCTCATCTACTTTCCTTTACCTAAACCAGACGATTACCTCAGCAGCTCAGCTGTGTTATTGAGACATTTCAGCGTGAAATTTGTTTTTCCTCACTGAACTTTAAGCGGAATTTCAAGTGCCAAGTCTCCAAAGCCAAGTGGGGCTATTAAGAGATAATTACTAATTATGCTAATTTGAGAAGTTGTGCTATTTCTTTCCCTGGTCATTTTATCTGCAGCTCTCCTGAGAGAACAGTCCCCATTCAATGCTAATAACCTTTCCAGGCTAAGCATTCGATGGAGGACAGCGTGTCCTAAACCCAGGAATATTTTACAGTTAATCTAGATATGTGTCTGTAAATTAGAAAGAGAATCAAGTTGCACTAATGCAAATGACTTATGTTATTAATTTTTTGCAGTAGCAGAAATATCTGATTCCTCTCCATTCATATATTGATACAGCCTTTTGCTGATGTTTTTTTTTTAAATGAAGAGAGTCCTCGGTGACTTGAAATATTCAGCACACCAACAATATTTCTCAGTGATCATTTTCTAATCCTACCTATAGCAAGCTCTCATAATAATAGATTAAAACAAAGGAAAGATCTGATTGGCATTTTCTAAATGTCTCATTTATTTTGCCTTATTTATGTAATGGTATGAAACAGATCTCTCTCAAACTTTATATACCTTTTTTTCTTTTCTTTTTCCAGATGGTGGTTATTGGGTGGATCATTTAGTCTGCAGGATATGCTGACAGAATTGATACTTGATAATTTTTTAAAATAAAATAATGACTTTAGATTTTATTTGATCTGTAATTCCATCCCCATTCTGTGGCAAAACATTCATATTTTACACCATTGATAATTTGTGGAGTGGCAGTAAGCAGACCTTTCTTGACTTGGTTTGCCTTCCTGGCGCAGAGATGCTGGGACAGCCTCCCTGACACACCAGAGATTGATAAAATCCTGTTTCTCTGCTCCTCAAAATGGATGTCCCAGGTAAGAGCACACTGTCACAGACAATGTCAAAGGTCAGAGCACTCTCTATCAGGAGTCTGTGGCTGCTCTGATGTGTCCTTGAGGGCCCATTCCTGCAATACCTGTGCTCAGGTATTCTCCAGACAGGAGGCATGCACACTTAAGGGCAGCTCCTGGGGGTATAGGTTGCAAGGTCACCCACTTTGTCTGCCAGCACAGCATGAAACCCAGAAACACTCAGTGGAGGTCAGCAACACCTGAAAGCAGAGAACACATCATAGCCAGGCAGGGCAGGGTGGGGCACCAACAGGCTGGCACAGACTGTTACCTCCCCTTGACCCAGCCCTAAGGGGAACAGGGGCCGCATTTCCACAATAAATAAACTCCCATCCTCATTGGAGTCCTTCACTTCGCTGGACAGCTTGTTAAATGGCATTAGCAGGGCTTTTAATGAGTGGGGTTCCACTGAACTCCTTCTTCACAACCCCTGATGCTGACCCAGCTATCCAGGACCATGTCCTCAGGGGTGCTGGCAGGGGGGGCAGGATGCTGGCAGAAGGATAGGGGCTCTGGCATCACAGGCCCCCTCCACGGCAGCCACAGTTCCCATGGCTTGCAAGCTTACTCAGCCATCTCTGCCTCCCAGGCTGTGGCGGGGTCAAACTTCGTCTCCAAAATCCCCTCACTGCCACCTGATGGCACCAACTGGAATCTCCTCTGAAGACCAGATCCTGCCCTTGCTGCATAATAGGGCTCCCACAAGAATTTTTAGCAGAGTTGACCCCCATGAACAATGGCTGCAGATGATTTGACAGGATGGCAGTGTCAAGGTGGATGGGCTTAGAGACGACCAGAGCTGTGGCTCTGGAGATCCAGAGCAGAGGGTGAAAAATGGGAGACACTTCAAGCATTTTAATAGGAATTAGGCCTATACTCTTGCAGTTTGTAGCATCTAGATGAAAACTAAGACAAATTTCCCTTCACGCAACCAAAATAAAAATAAGATGGAGTGACAAAACCCCTAAAGGTTAGCAGCTTCTGCTTTAGTTTTTAACTGATTTAAACCCATATACAGGCCTAAAACCAGTGGGTGCATTTTTAAAAGGCAAAGAATATAAATATTCAGAATCTTGGGTTGCATCTGTTTCTGGAAAATGCAACACACAGCCCTCAGACTCCAGTTCAGTTCTCCCAGTGTGGGAGTGGGAGGACTGCGTTCACATGAGACATGAATTAGGGCCTAAAAATATGTCCTAGTAATAAAGGAAAAGCTAATTTTAACTGTCAGCATTGCCAGTTTCAGAACAGAGCTTCATTTAGAGGAAATCCATTTTGCAAGTGTGTGAAACTTCCCCCAAATCCCAGAAAAATATCAGCTAAGACACAGGTCTTCCTTGCTGATAGAGCTGGAGGGACCAACAAACCACTGCACTCCCAACATTCCACCAGGAGACTTAGAGGAAACAGGGCAGCGTGACTTCCTAGTATTGCATCTCTCACAGATTCAGGTGAGCACATCCAGCAGAACTGGCTGCTGTTTGGACCATTCTGAGCCCAACATTTCAGCAGCAATCTAGCACATGCCAAGCCAAGTGCCCTGACTTGTACCCTGGACAGACACACACAGAGTTCATAGACTTGTTTGTAAAAGAAACATGTACAGAAGGTGACATAGGTGAGTGTCTCAGGTGTGAGTTTCACATCAGCTCTCCCTCTGGCAGACAGATTGTCATAGATGGGGTCTTGCATCTCCCCTAAGCCTTACCACTTCTTGAGACATTGCATCTTTTAAAGAACGCTTGTCCCAAAATTGAGCCTAAGTCACATCAGTCTCATCTGCTCCTTGCTGATACATTGCTGTCCAAAGACAGCAGCTAAAGGGACCAACTGGAAACTGAGAAGAGAGCAATGCATCTGGGCAATACAAAACTGTACGTGAACAAACATCTGTGAGAGAGGAGAACAAAGAGGCAGTCAGAAGAGGAAGTTGCCATTTCTCCTGAAAGGCCTCCTGGAATATTTAAAATTAGTTCTTCTTGGGGAAAGAAATGAATGCTAGAGACTATTTCAAAATGCTTCATGGGCTCCATTGGTCTCAGCTACACCTGTTCTGCACTCTGTGGGAAACTGGCAGACTGGAGTCAGAGCCCCAGAAAGGTGCTTCACATTGCTAATTCTAGCAGAAATGAAGTTTTCTGCACATGTTATTTCTTATTCATGTTTGAAATTACTTTTTAATCTAATACCTACAAAGATCACCCAAAGTCCTGAAGGAAATAAAAAAATCAGTTAAAAAAGCAACTGACTTTAGCTGTTTTCTTTCCTCTTACATTTCCATAATGAAAATATTTATAACTATATTATACTACTATTATTAGTATCATTCCAAAACCTGCAGGAACGCTATTGCAAGGTGTTTGGAGCTGTCACAGATTTTGAAAGGCTCAGATTACATGAATAACACAAATGTGTACTTGCAACAGAGCCCAGCAGCTGAGTGACACCATCTAACTGATGTAAGAATTTATGTATTGGAGAGCCTGAATACGCCCCATGGCCCAGTTCAGGGCAAAGACAACACGGTGCTCTGGATGCACATGACATGTGGGTATCAGCTATAGCAGAAAGGAGAAACAAGCAATTTCTGCATAAATTATGAGACACTTGGAGACAGATAGTTCCTTTTGGAGAAAAAAAAATCCTCCCTGTGATGTTACCTGGTGTTTGAGATGGTGAAAGGAAAGTAGGTGGGATGAGCAAAGAAATTACTTTAGATGCCACTCTTGTACCTGTGTTGAAAAATGTACAATGCATTGGAAAAATTTCTCTTCCACTATCTCTTCATGCTGGGAGTCAGTGAGGGGGGAGAGAAGGCTTGCCATCCCAAGGTTTCCAGCTGGAAATAGGTAATGACAAATGGGTACTTGATCTCCCTTCAATCCCTCAAAATCGCAAACCCAACTACATCAAAAAACATGCACAGCAAGTGCAGTAGGGAAAAATGCTCCCTGCAGAAGCTGTGAGCAAACAGGCCTCACATGGAAATCTTGACAAGGAGTCGAGGGAAGCTCAGAACTAAACTTCTGAAGGAGGGTGGTCCTTCCACTGTCACCAGAAGCTGGGATAGCTGCAGGTCCCTTAATGGGATTTTCTGAAAACCATAGATTTTGGCACCTGACAAGGGGATCAAAATGTTGGATTTGTTTATTTTTTGTAAGTATACAAATATATGTACGTTTCTATCCCACATCTTTGCAAAGTAAATTTTAAAAAGAAACAATTAATCTACTATGATCTTTTTTCCACCCACAGGTCCTTCAAGTCGATTCTTGGAAAAAATGGACATCTAATGTCCCAAATTCTACAAAAGAACATGAGTTGTGGACTCCCTGACTTTCATTATTTCCCTATGGCCCATCTGCATGGAATTATTTTCAGGCTATGAGTCCAGATAATGCAGAATGTAACATTTCACCCTTAAAACCCCCAGTTATAATAAAGAGCAAACAATAATCATGATGGGTACAAGATGCAAAGAGATTAAATATAAGGCAGATGTTCAATCTTGTCTTTTCAGCTGAGATTATAAATGGTCTGAGCCTAAGAGAAAAATTTGGAGCCTGAATGTGAAGGTTTGCTAATTAATCAGTTATAATGGCATAGGGGATTAGAGAGCATGATTAAAACACACTGAAAGCAAGAAAGACAAAGGAGGTTAGAGAAGCAGCTCCATCAACAGAGAAACATCTCTACACAAACCAGTGAAAATGATGCTCACAAAAAACCTGTGCTTAAGAATTAAAAACCAACTACAACAACAAAAAGACAGTACTATGAATTAAATAAATTCCTAGAAATTTGCTCCAATGCTTATTTAAAAAAAAATATAGAGTTTGATCCAAGCTCCTTATGAAGCCCAGGACAGAACTTCCATTGAGTTCAGCCCTTTACATAAATATGCATGTAGGTTAATATGCATGTTGCTGCAGCACATATTGGCACATTAATATGCACAGTACTGGAGAGTCTATGCTTAATTATATAAATAGAAATTGAATATAAACGTATGCAATTGTGTCTCTGAAGTTCCATTAGTAACAAAACAACATAGAGAAATTATTAGCATTTTTACATTGTGATTTCTGTTTAAGTCAGATACTGAAGTGCTACTGATACTTGTAAGGCATTCAACAGATGGGGAGTCTAGACTGATAACTTCTGTGCTAGGCAAGTGTATTTTTAAACCTTCTTTAATGTTAAATCTGATGCTGTGCTGTAGGGATGAGCTAAAGTGCTTTCCTGAGTGTAAAATTTTAACTTCCTTGTTTACTTTTTGAAACTCTAATTTGGCAGTGATTCACTACTGATAGTGCCAGTCAGCATGACCCCAACCCCTACAAAAATTATCATCAAGATCAATCTTCACTGAAGACAATGAGACCACCAACATGAGAATGACCTATGGGATGAAGGTCCTATAAACCTTAGGGCCTGGTGCTCCGGAAAAAGAAAGATTCCCATCTAAAAGGGTAGGATGAGGCTTCTATTCTCTTCATCTTGATTCTACTCTCAATCTTTCTCTCTTTTCTACTGGAAAGACTAAAAGAAATTGTGCTTTTGTTTGCAAATTCTCAACAATGTTGATGCATGTATGTTTGCTGTAATAACACCTACTCAACAAAAATTAATCTATAACCTTAATGGATGAAAGTGAACATTATACAAGTGAAGACAGAAAATATTTTTCTCTAGTTCTTTTCTAGCTTTGGAAAATTAATGCAATAGTGATATCCCTTTAGAAATACTGCTGCTTACAATTTATGCAATTTTAAACAATATTACTAAGGTAGCATTTATTTGTGTGGTTTATTGCTTGCTTTGAGAGACCTGCATTTGTTCAAAGTATGAACTTATTCTAGATTTAAAATTGTAAAAGAAAAATAATGTAAAAACATAATGAAATCACCTTCAAATCTGCTTACATTCTCACTTTTCATAGAAAATTATTTTCATCACAAAAATAATCCCCCAAATTTGTCTGAGATTATTCCAGCAAATCCCATGCCCAACAAATCCTAAAACATACTCCACCTGCTAGTGAAACTATCTCAGTAATTGTCTGGGCTTTTATCTAATGAATATGCATTACAGCAGTCATAACAAAATTCTAACTTAATCTACATTACTGGGGAAAGTTTCTGAAACAAGCTGTTGCAGGGAAATTTATATAATATGTTGTCAACATTCAGCAGAGGCAAGCTGTCTGCTGGAAAGGGCTGATGGAAACAGTTTCCTATATTTGGTCAGGGAGATGTACTTTTGCTACCCTTTAGCCACGCTTTTGGCCACAGATGTGCTGAGAGCATCACATCTCCTGGTGCCTGTAGTATGCCTGCCCACCTGTACTTCATCCCTCTGCAAAGCCTGAGCTGACGATGACTGAAAAGTCTCTTTTTGCCATGTGGGTTTCCGTGAGTCATCACCATCTCCTCTACAATGAGCAGACTCAGTGGTACCTGTTGGGGCACAGGGAAACGACAAATGGAAATTCAGGTGACTGCCTGTACAAGGCCTGTGCATGACTACATCTGCACACAGGTATGTGCCTGATGCCACCGTATGCAACACTGTCGTGTGGGGTAAACCAACAAAAAGAAAGTTATTGGAAACCAAGATTAGTAAGATTAACAAAATTAACCAAGTTTTACAAGCCACTCTTTCCAATCAACTGCCTGTATACCGTGCTCACATTGCATTTGCTATAATGGCCATTAAAATAATAGTCTCAGCCTCTTACCTTTGCTTTTTGCTGTCTCCCATTTCTGCCTAAACAGCACAGGAAAAAACTTTATGTGCCAGTGTCAGAGAAACATCTAGGCAGCTCAGGAAGTGGTAGCAAGATCAGTTTGGATAAGATAGAATAAGTCCTAAAAATATATATGCTGGCAAGTAAGTGCATTATAAATTCTTTTGTATGTAGAAAATTTTTAGGAAAATAATAGTAACTTCTCATCCAGTTTCTGATTCCACAGAAAAAACCCAAAGCACCTGCACATTTGTATGCAGATCTTGTTACTTATTATTTACTGCTTTTCTGAGCAGCAATAGAATGACTGAAGAAGTGATTTTGCTGAACCAAGGCCATACGTTACCCCAAAGACCTTTGATGATATATTGGTCCTATCCAGGCACCAATCTCACATATACTTTCATTTTCATAATTTGTATGAATAACTGCTGCTTCAATAGGTGAGGATACAAATAAGAGAAGTAAGATAATAAAAGGAAGGAGAGGAAAGAGATGGGCATTTTGGTAAAGAAGAAACACATTCAAAACATGAAAATATGTGGTAAACATGGATTTTTAGGGTTACATACACTTTTATTTTATTTTTGGAGCCTTTGTGGTTATGTTTTTTATCACTAACAGTAGATTGAGATGGCTGCTCTAGTGTGTAATTCATATTCCTGTTAAAACAGCACTCTACAAGACCCAAAACAATGTAATTTGTTGCTGCTTGCTTTCAGTTAATTTTGGAGACTCTTTATGAGGGCTGTAGTATTATGAAGCAAAATTAAAGTAATAATGCATAAGGAATAGATTTTATTTAATTATTTTTAGCTTTTAGCACTGCTTTCCCAGACCCAGAAAGAAATGCTTGGTGCTTTTTTCATCTCAAGAATTGTCTGCCACATTTTATTTAAAGAATAACTGTTAAAGAGTAGAGTGAATTTACAGTTGGTTTAGCTAAAGTAGAATAGTCTCATAGTCTTCCAAGAAGTTCATGCAGAAACAAAATTGATGAACTACAGGTAAGGTACAAATATAGGTGTTGTTACTGTGATTTTTAATGGAAATGAAGGTTATGAAATTTAGATACTATTTAATTCTTCTGAAATTAAATTATTCACCTAAAAGGATGAATCTCATTAAAAAAAAAAAAAAAGAAAACCTGTAATAGTTTCAATCAATTCCATAAGCAAATTCTTATAACATCTGAAGGAAGTATTGTATGTTACAAAGCTGGAGTTATTCTGCAGACTTGTCAGCAAGGTGCTGCTTAATACTGAAGAAAGAGTTGCCTTTTTAATACAAACTTTGCCACATAGAAACCTCACCCTCAGCATGTATAACAAGCCATTCTGGGACAAATCAAAAGCCCTCCACAAACTAAAGAGCAAATGTGATTTAACACCAAGGAAGACTCAGGTCCCATGCCTCTGTTTACACACAAATAGATAAATAAATAAAAAGCCCTCTTCTTTCCAACACCACCAGGCAGAGCTGCTTTCCAAACAACTGCACAGGCTGCCTTGCAGGCAGGGATTATACCTGCTCCTGCCTGCAAGCCCTGACGACAGCGTGCAGCCTGGCACACTGGTCACCTTGGAATGAGCAGCTCCCAGAGACCTGCCATGTCACACAAGTAATTCACAATCACAAACCCAAGCAAAGAGATCCAACTACAGATGTCATACAGCTACAGCAAAGATAGGTACGAACTACAGCCAGGTTCATTTGAAACTTGAAACTGGAGCGAGAGGCTACTGAATTTCTACCTCTTGCTTATTAATTCTGCAACAGATTTATTGACTGACTCAGTTTCCCTCTCTGTCAACTAGGCTGATGTGGCCTCTCTGTCTGTGAAAGTTAATAGCAACTTTTCATAAATAGTTTGAGCATGTACCCAGTATGATTACACTGATGCACTTCTATTAACTCTGGGCAATAAGAGTCCTTGCTGTCTGGGATGAGTTGGAATTATCTGAAGAGAAGGATGATCTTAACCACTGTCAGAGAAAAATACTCCAATGTGCCTTACATCAGAAAAGTATAAATTTAATAAGGAATTCACTGGTAGCCTTCAGGAAAATCTGACAAAACATCTTTGTCTATGGCTTCTTACTCCACTTAAGCAGAATGTATCACCTGCTTAAAAATGGTCCTAGGCTAACCAATCTATAAAGCAGTGTTCTGTTAAACTACGTCTATTACAAACCAGACATCTAACTTCAAAAGGCCATTTCATTTCTGGCTACTCAAAAAACAATGTACATTTTTTTTAAATCCCTGCTTTATTTTTTTTTTTTTGACACCTAATAACCATTTTCTGGTAACTGGTACTGTTAGTAACTTACTGCCTGTTTTAATCTTGCAGTTTATACCTTGCAGTTTATACCTTGTGCTGTAATATGAAAAAAATACAAAATTCTTTTCTTTTTTTTTTTTTTTTTTAGCAAATTGAGTGCAGAGATAAAGTTTCATTTAAAAGTATATAACAGGGTACAAGATAACCTAGAAAGATTAGCTTTTTACTTGTTCTGACAGAACTGAAATGATTCACATTTATGCTTGAACACTGTATATTCCCTCTTCTTTCTGTGCAGGAAATCTAAAGAATTCGCACAGTGAAACTTTTTATTAAAAAAAAAACCCCACATCATCAAATGACTTGTGCTCCTAGATTTCAGCTGGAGGCACAAAAAGTACTCTTTGTGGACACAGCACCAGCTAAAGCAAACCTCTGTTGCACAGCTGTAAAAACTGATCATTATAAATGTGAATTGCAAACAAGTCAAGTACCTTGTTTTTAGAAACAAGGGAGTTTACAGATACGGATCAGATGCTTTAGCATAAATAAATGATAAACATGGATCAATCAATAATCTTTGAAGCAGTTGCAGCTGGAGGAAACCTGCTGTCAGTGAGAACATTCCCTTTTTGTTCTGTTTCTTTTAAACTCCTAAATCCAAGAGCAGCAAGAGCTGAGTTCCAATTTAATTACTGCTCAACAATGAGGCAACGCCGACCACTGCGGCTCTGCCCTTGCTCCCCAAAATCATCATTCGTATAGACATGTAAATAGCAATTCATGATTGGCATGAGGAAGGGAAACTACAACCTGAAAATCAGCTAATGAAAATTGATTTCAGATAAGTTTTGTTCAAGAATCCAAGAATACATAGGCATTTTGTCTGGTGGTTTGCGGCAGGGCTGCTGACATGGATGTAATATGGAGCATGACCTCAAAGTTGGCTTCTGTTCCCAGTTATGTTAGTCCTTCCATAACATTCAGCTGGAGAAAGATCAGCACACAAAGAAACTTAGGACCTTTTTGGTGAAGGTTTGGAGTTCCCCAACTTTAGTATTACTGGCATAAGCACCTGTTTTCACCATACTAAATTACCTAGCTACTCAAAAAACATGCCTACACAAATAGAATGTAGAAATATCCTAAAAAATCTGGCTTATAAGAAGTTTCTTTTCTTTCTTTCTTTCTCACTCAAAAAGAAAAAAAAAACAACTTATAATTCTTGTGCAGTTGTACCTTTGTGATTTGTCCATAAGACTACTGGTATTACACAGAGAAAGACCACACACAAATACTATAAGAATATTTATACATGTATTTTTAAAATTACAATTTCATACAGTATGGATAGATGGATGTGAATAAATACACAAATTATATGACTTTTATTTTTACGTCTCTAAACAAAATACTTCAACAGAGTATAAAAATCCCTCATGTAAATATTTTTGAACTCTACAGGCTTTAAGACCCTTTGTCTAATATAACTTGGAGTTTATTACAGTCATTCACTTCATACAGCTAGACAGAAACAAAAGTATGTATTTCACACAAATATGTATATATGTACTTATGTATTGAGGCACAGACCCAAATTTATACAGCAACACAGTTCTGCCACCCTGACTCATACTGAGAAGTTTCAATTTCAATTTTACCATGAGTAGGGGCAGCAGAATCAGGCCTTATGCCAAGGTAACCCATTATTACAGTTGGTTTGATAGCCAACATTTTACATTTGTTAAACTCCACTATTTAAGGAATAAATAGCCATTTCACAGTCTCTGAGAAGTGCTAAGAAGCAAGCAATTGCATAAAATCAGTTATGTGTAAATCTCTTTCTACAAAGATGGAGATAAAATATCTGTCAAATTCTACTTATTTCTTCCCACACTTTACAGCAGTTTTGACTCTTCACACTGATGTTTCATTAACAGTTAGAGAAAGGTGATTCTGTTAATGATTTTGAGCACCATTTCTCTTATGAGGAACAAGAAATGGGAAAAAAAATTTTCACACTTTAGCATGAAGTATTTTACTGAAATCTACTTATTGCTCATACCTCATTCCAGAACTGCACATAAAATGCCACCAGCACGTACTGCAGGTTTCAGAAACAGCACTCAGAAGTGGCACAACTCCAAAATCAGATGCAGTATTTGGTACAGTACTGGGACCAAACCTGAACCCAGTAGAAACACGTTCACAAACAGACTATGGTTTGCAGGGGTAATCCCCTGCAACACAATATTTATCTGATGACGATGCACTAGCAGTCATGATAGTACCTGTCATTTTTTTCTACTTAATAAATCATCGTATATTTGTAAAGTTTGTTTTCACCCTCCCCTGATTCCACCCTTTTGTTTCTTTTTTCAAGATAATAAGAAATGGGGGGGGTGTGAGAATTAATTTTTATTGTTATCCTCCTTACCTCACTACAGCGTCAAAGTAAAAACCTGGAAATCAGTCTCAATTTCAGTCTATTTTTACATACACCAGGTAGGGTGTTTGGTGGGAATGGAGAGGAAGGAGGCTTAAAAAAGCTGTCAGGAATATTCTAATGAAATGTTCCTGCCTTCCTCACAGCTGTGTTCCTGGTTTTGGGAGGCACAGAGCGGAGGGATGCGCGTTGCCACCGCTGTGAAGCCGAGCAGAAAGGCACCTCCTGAACCGCTGCCATGCTACAGCTTCAGCTGGGGAAACAGGAGCGTGCAAAAAGCCCCACAGTGAACAGAAGCGATTAAACTGCTTACAAATCACCTTTCCACATAATCCAAGCAAGTCAGGAGTCAGATAATTTCCTGAAAAAGAGGATTCATATCTCATATTAAAAAAATGAAATCTTTCTTAATGTTTCCTACCTAAAGCCAAAGCCTACAGTCACTGAAGTGAGCATCAAACTTTGTAGCATGCGTCTCAGCTGAGCTAATCAAATACCTCAACTTCCTACACATAAGTTTTGTTTTTCCATACCCTGAATGAACAAACTTCCCAGGCCAGCTACACACAGTCTCAACAGAAAAAGTCCTTCCACTCCTATTAAACATGCTGAAATTCTGCTTCCTTAAAGGCCTCTGTCTCTGTAAATAAAAAAAAAATAAATTCAGAAATAAATCAGAGCAGCTCATTTACCTTCTTTATAATGTTTCCATCTTTAATATGAGTTTACTATATTCTTTCTTACATTTATCTCCAAAGTAAACAATATAAATCTTATAAATTTTCTTCTATTGAAATTTTACACATTTCTAATCTCTTTTACCATATGTCTCTGAATCCTCACTATTTCTAGTACACATTTGGGATCTAGATCAGCCAGAATGAAACAAAATACTCCCAGTGAAAATACACCTTTCATTCATTAATGTCACAGTAATATCTTCAATATTAGCCATCCTGCTCTTCACACACTCTGCCCTGCTCCGTGCTCCCCTTCTTATCACGCTTTACTTGGCAGAGATTTTCATTAAACCATCCGTGGCAGTGTCCAGTCCTTAGTCTGGAGTGTGTATTGTTAAACTAGGGCCCAAAAATACATCCTCATGTTTCAAATCCATTGTAAGAAGTAAGAAATTCTAGACTGACTGAATGACAATAACTCCATCCATCTTTCTGTTAAACCATTAAATTTGGCTATTTTATGACTCAGGGAGGGTTGCCTATTAGTATGGGTTGACAAGCTGCTTCCGCCAGTTAACAAAGCAGTCTTTTTAATATATTATATATATCACAATATGATGTTAAAACTCCTCTGGGTTGGCTGCTTAATTTCAAATTCATACAGAGGGAACAAAGGTCAGCTACAGCAGAAAGGTAACCATTTCATTTTACTATTGCAACCTACAAAATTTACAGGCAAAATGAGCGGTTTTATACAGAAAACCTCAAGTTCATACAAGATGCTTTGAGAATGATCTATCTACTGATGCATATCAGCCTTTTTTGTCTGTATAACTAATCACTTACTTGGAAAAAACGCGACACTGACTGAAAGGTTGTAGAGATAGTTAGTTGTAAACACAGGAATCAATTCAGGTTCATTACTACTCACAAAACCTATACAATATTGGCCAGCAGTAATTCAAAAGTAGTACAGTTAACAGAGATCAGACAGATACCCTCATGTTCGCTTTTTTAATGAGACTTGCTAAACTATAAGGTGTTAGAGGAACCTAAGAAAACAGTTTGCACAGACCTTTAGTAATTTTGATATTTTACAAAACAATCTCATCTGACCTGTAGTTTTTAGTGCAGTGTTTTCAATTTGTAGGGTATCACTTCAGAAAAGGTTGCCTTGAAGTATTTTAAAAACTCCATTAATAGCACTTAAACTGGAACTCATAAGCAAAGCTCTCACCTTATGGGAGAATTTTACTACCAAAATCACTACCAAAGGAGAAGCTACAAAATTTTAAGCCATATGAAGCAATTTCCAACAGTATGGTTCTTTGCCACTAGCTTTATATGCCTGCATTTTGGCACTGAAGAAAGCAAAACATCTGACAATTTCTGAGTTCAGAAATATAAAAATGGCTATGTACATCATTGTTCATGTAAGATGTGGCCACTATTCATACCGGTGCTTTTTCTACTTACATAATTAGTACTTTTTTGAGATAAAGTTGACATATTTTATTCCTTAAAAGTAAAAGACACCATTTTATTGTCCTCACAATTACATGCTGTTGCTAGGAAGTTACAATTCTGCTATAACCTAATCATCTGCTATTTAGATATGGACTCATGAATCCCATATTTTTATTCTAAATTTAAGTTCAGTCATCGTAGCTAATGTCCTTGATGCTATCTCAAATTGCTGTCATTACACGGATCACCAGAAATTGGAGGTAATAGTAAAAAAGAAAAGGAAAAAGAAAGCTACCAAATTAGATGATGGATAAAGGTTTAATCAATTTAATTTTATCACCAAATCCAGTCCCTTCCTCTCGAGCTGTCAGGGCACAAGATAAGCGGAACACATCTTGAAGCACAACGCAATCCTTTTGTAGGGAAGGAGTTGTGTCCCTGAACCTCACCAAGATGAAACACACTCATTTATTACTTTGGCATTGCAGGATGATGAAGAACCAAGCTGGTTTGCTCCCTTCATCTACAGTACAATCTTTCTATTTCATTAATTTTTCATGGAATTTCATTTCACAATCGTTTTACCTCTCTCACCAATTTGGTGCCCTTATTTAGTTTATTCTGTCAACTCTTATTTTGTGTCCCATTGTATCCGCAGCAACCTCAGCCATGGCTTTCTACCGCATCAGGGATACCTGATGCCCTCTCCTGTTTCCAGTAATTAACTTTATTCATTAGCTCTATAAAAAGCATTACAAATAAGGTGACTTATTTGTTGTCTTGTACTGGAAAATCACTCAGAATGGGTACATATCCAATCACCCGTTTCATACTTACTGTCTATATGTTGATTTCTAAAATGACGCTGCTGAAAGGCTGCTGAAGTGTAGCCTTTTTAGTATTATCAGTAAATGGCAACTCTGCTTTTGTTTGGTCTACTTGTAATCACTTATCTGGGAAAACAAGCCATGTTTTCAAAATCTATACAACAGGTTATGAAATCGGCACAAGCCGTGCTGAGGCCGCTGTGCTGAGTTCTGCCAGTACTCTGCCATATTCCAGAGCCCTGCAGAAAACACAACAAGAACCCACAAACACAGTAACTGCCTATAAAAACCTAAACATTTTAAATGGATCACTCTAAAATATTAGGCATAGTTTTCTAACCTCTGGTCATTTTGTACACATTGATAAAAAAAACCCCAAAACAACAAAACCCAAAAAAACCCACAAAACCAACCAAACGAATAGAGAGACAGAAAAATATAAAATATCTATTACTGCTCCTACACGGAATTAGTATGCAGATGATCTCATAAGCATCTGTATTTATTTTTCATTAGGTCTGAAAAATTAAGATACTTACTTCCCACGGGGAGTTATCACGCTTATTTTCCAAATGACAATGAAAATATTTCTACCCGCACTAATTTATCAAATAGGTCTGAGTATTCACATTTTAGCTTTTTAGCACGCATCCTGCATAGAGTGTAAAACTGAGTGAAATCACTCTGCAAATATATGCTTGGAATATGATATTCCTTGCATGGACATTTATTGTTAAACCTTCAAGGCAGGATCTTTACACTGAAAAGGTTGTGGGATTTCATAAGCATAAAAATAAGATGCATGCAAATTAATTATTGGACAATGATATTGTACATTGGAATCATACTCAGTGTCCTACACTTTTCAGTGCTTGATTTGCATATACAGAAATCATCTCTCTCTCTGATTCTTGCAGCACATGTTTATTATTGGTTTTTTAGGCTAAATGCACAAAGAAATTCAGCTATTCAGAGAACATTGTTTGCTTTCCTTGCTTGAACTTGCTTTCTGCCCCCAGGTAACTCCTAAAACAGAGCATCTAGGTATAAAAGAAATGGAGTGAAGTTCTTATTATAAAAGAAACAGAGCGAAGTGCTTATACCCAGACATAGGAATTTATAATTCACACTAACGAGAACAAAAAATATGACTTAGAAGATGGAAAATAAATCAGATGAGGATAAGCAACACTATTAAATAGAAAATAATAATTGTTTCTACTCCTGCACATTACCATATATTCTATCAGGTGGCGTCTCAACCTGGTTTTAAGCATAGTTCATATGTAACACGTGTAATAAAATATATTAAGTTGTATAAATAATTTGTTGAGTCCATCTCCTTAAGGACTGGGGATTTGACAGATAATTTCCTTTCCTTACTCTGTCTAATAATTTAAATTTAACACCATAGTGAATTTCTTTGTCTACACATGTCCATAGGTATCTATCTCTCTGTGTGTATGTGTAAACATATACATCTAGGTATACTTTAAAGCATCCACTAAAAGCATTCCTGCTATAAACAACAAAGTGTGTGCTGGAGAATATTTAAAGGCAAGTGTCTTTTGTCTAACTCTCTGCAAAGATTTTTCACAATTTAGTATATAGATCAAACCTGAAAAAGAGTGGGGCCCACAATCATTCTCATAAAGACACAGTAATTTACAAGCCTAATAAAGGTTGTCTTGACTAGTTTCCAGGATAGTCTGTTAAACAACACCTTTTCATTGGATACCATCAGAAAAAAAAGTGCAGAAATATATGGTCAGTAAATAAAGTAACATAATAGTAAAATCCAACAGGTTTTATACTGGGTGTGCCCAAGTTACAGGATTTTTTTTTTTGCCAGCACAAATTTAGATGAATGTGTATATTTATGAATATATACTAGGATTACATAGAAAAGAAAATAAAAATCATACCGACACAAGCCTGTAATTAGTATACTAACCAACTACATTATTTGAAAAGTGGTTACAATAGCACATTTGGAGGAATAAACAATGAACTCTTCAAGTGCACATTCTTATTGATATTGGTCAGTCAAGCACTTTCTGGAATGCCATTCACCTCCAGCCGTGCATTCTGCAAATAGCTGTCAGCTACTAAGTTATAGTGGAGCAACTTTTTATTGTTTTGCTAATTTTCTTTTTTAAAGACATTCAACTTTCACCTTGTTTTGGCAAAACAGAGCAAGAAAGAATGCACCAGAAAAGTCTTATTGAAAGATCCTCACTTTTATCTGCTTCTTAGAAACAAAATTAACACTTATAATTTACCTGTATAACAAAACACCTTTCCTCCATTGCAGAGATTAATGGATCACTCTTTTTTCCCAGCCAAATAGAGGTAGCTAAAGCTAGGCTAAGTTTGCAATTCCCCAGAAAAGTAGTTTTGCTAAAACAAATCAGCACATAAAAAGTCTGCAGAGCACAACTTGAGTACAAGGAAATTTAAAGGCACTGGAGTAGGGGAGCTCTCTCTTTCTTAGCATTTTAAAATTTATTCCTTAATGCAGAATAAAAGGTAGCCTTCTCACCAAGTGTTAAACGCCCAGAGTAACAAGTCAAGGTTACACATTTACTTGAACTCCTGATATATCCGTGCGTCTCTTGTTTCTACTTGTTCGCAGGTTACTCTTTGTTACTATGATTTTGAATGTAGAGAGTTCACGAATGAAAAAGTGACAATCAAATTATACAGTCTTGAATTTAGCATTTGACTGTTTTTTACTAGTTACTATACAAAAGCGGTTTTGACACCTTTCTGAAAAGTTATTAAATACCGCACTTACTGTAACATAATCAATAATTAAGAGACACTTAACTAATTGCACCTACAAGTTAGGTTTTCTAGACTCAGAAAGAGAAACAGAGCATCCAGAGCATCAGCTTGCGAGCTAGCTGACTAAAACTTGTGTGAGTACCACATAAAGATGACAATTACAGATTAGATTATATTTACTGCTTAGACAGACACTCGTACTTTGCATCTCTGCAGTCGAATGCCTTGCAGCTGGGCATCTCTGGCACTCTGCTCCTCGTAGCAGTTTATTTTACTTTTAAGTGCTCACAGCCTGTTAACTTCGGCTTTTGCAGGCAAACCATCAAAAATCAGGCAGTGGCGTGCCATCCCCTCTACAGGAGAAAGCAGACAGCCTTGCGAAGAGCTGTTATCTAGGGCATATTCCCTGTCCGCAATGACACCCTGTAGCTTCACTTTTCCTGCTTATGGCAAATTAGCGCCTTCCTAACCAAGGTTTACTTAGGGACAGGGAACAGCACCAAACCAGAAAAACTTGGTGGGCCTCGTCTAAAGAATTAAAGAAGCAGTAGTTTGGTGGGCGCGACAGCCCCAGAGGGCTCCGCGTCGCGCTCTGCCCGGGCAGCGGCACCTCCTGCCCGCGGGCACCTGCGGCTCGGGGAGAGGCTGATGGCACCTGATGGCAGAGCCGCGGCTGGTGGAGCCCCGGGACAGCTCCGCTGCACCGCCCTGCCTTGGACGGGGCCTGGCGAGCCCCCCCGCCGGCACCCCCGTGGGGTTCAGCCTCGGCTCGACACAACAAGGGGAGGGGAGCGGGCTCTGCCCGGTCGCGGTGACAGCGGGGGCACCTCTCGACCACGCGGGGAAGGCACCTCCCGCCCCGCCTCGGCCGTCGGGGCAGCGCAGGGCTGGTGCCGGCGAGCGCCGGGCACGCTGACAATAAACCCGGGAGCAGCCGATGCTGTGCAGGAGGCAGGCAGAGAGAGTGGGAAAAGGAAGAAAAAAAAAGAAGAAGAAAAAAACCCGCCTCTCTTACCTTTCCTCTTTGATCTCCTCCTCCTCCTTCTCTTGGACTTGCATCTCAGCTGTCCGCTCGGTCCTCCCGACGCCCTGCCGCTGCCCAGGACGGATGTCATGCCGGTTCCTCAGCGAGCAGCACCGCGCCGAGGTGTTCTCCTCCCGCGGAGTTTCTCCTCTTTTCTGGAGGCGGCTTTTATAGGGCGGTGGGTCGGGCCGGCGGGGCTGTGGCGGGGCTGTGCCTCGGCTCCGCTCGGCGCTGCCGCCGCCGCGAGAGGGTCGCGCCTCCGCCCCGACGTGCCGGGCCCGGCCGGGGCGATGCCCGGGGGCGCCGCCGCGGTTCTGCCGGCCCCGCGCCCACTTTTTGCACCTCTGCGAGTTGCTGGGCACCGGCCGCTTTGAAGACGATGGTGCGGGGGTGGGAGGGGGGGGCGAGGGGGGCGGATTTGCTGCTGCAAAGTCTCCCGCAGCCCAATCGCTCCCGCCGCCCGGCGCTGACATCAGCTCCGCCAGCCCTCGCCCCCAAACTCCTCTCCCCCGGGGCTGCCGGCTGTGACCGGCTCCCGGGAGAAAGCGAGGGAGAATGGCCATGAAGGGAATGAAAACATCCTGCCCCTTCGTCGGGGAAAAGCCGGAGGGGCAGCTTGCAAGAAGGGAGGCTGCAGGCAGGATTTCAAGCCTGTTCTTTTTTTTTTTTTTTTTTTTGTCTGCGTTAGACCATGTGGACACTGAACACTCCGCTTTCACATACAGAGAAATGCCTCTACTGTCCTCCCCAACCACACAGTTATTAACTAGTTCACTAATTGCGATGCTTATTATTCCCAGAGAAAGAATATGAGTTACTGTTGAAGGATCCCTGTGTCAACAAACCTTATGCAAGAGGATAAGTGTAGAGATTCCCCTTGAATCTCCAGTTATTTTTAAGGTACGTGCTCTGTTACATTCACGATCAAGGGCAAAAGCTCTGTGAAAAGAGGAGTGTGTTGTCGCTCAGACTCATACATTAATACTCTGCAGTGCCTCATTTAGGCAACTGTGCAATTAAAGTGTCGGGAGCAGAGGGGCTTTTACAGAGAGGAAAGATGACAACAGCATTCCTCTGAAAAGCTTGACTACAAAGCATTACATGTTCATTACAGAAAGCCAGGATACACAACAGATAAGATACTGCTTTAAGTTACAAGGGACCTACTGCTTCATCCTTAGTTATTATATCATTTAAACACACATATCTGGAAACTTAGGTAGTGAGTGGAAAACGAAAGAATATCAAGGAAAATTATGTTAAATAATTAATGTCATCATTAGTGCCTACTCCATTTGTAGTTGGCTGGAGAAACAAAGCAAAACCCTGTTTATCAGAACTCCTTTAATCTAAAACTTCCTCTTGTTGGAATGTAGGTTACCTGGCTCCTGCTGCTAACCACTTCCACTGCAACTCTCCCAGCTATTAGAAACCCTCTGTGTTTGGTTGGTATACTGGCTTCTGTAATTTTTGGATGAGGCAGAGCTATGTGTTACAGATTTTTAAACTAGCTAACTAAGAATACTTCCATAAAAGTCTCTAGAAGTCCTCATTAAACCATGATTTGGATAACTCAGGTGTGATAAGATAATGTCACCTCTTGGACCCTCTGTCCTCCGTGGAGCAGGTCACATACGGTAAGAAGGCCCTACATACCCTTACATTCAGCTATGTGGCACAGCACAAAGCACAGGGGGAAACTGCCCTCCCGTCTTAACAGCTAAGGTAAGAGAGACTGAGAATTCAGACCTGCATTGCTTGAATGTCAGATATAGTTCAGGAAGCTCTGCGTGAAAGTAGGTTTTTACTTGCCTAGTTTTTACAGGTTACTGACAGGGTTTTTTCTGCAACGTACACATCATCCAAACTGCTACATGGCTTAAGTAAACATCTCTTTAAAAGTGCTTCTGTCTATTTCAGGGATAAAAACTTGTCTGCAGGAGAACAGACAGGTGATCTGTATTTTTTTATTTTTAACTTGAGCCTTTAACCTTTAACCTTTGTCCCCTTTTCCTTTTGATTTCTGTTGTCCTGACCACAGCTGACCCTCGTCTATTAATGTGGCAAAAACTTGTAGCTTTATGTGAAGTAGTACTGCTGTGGTAAAACACCACTGCATGTTCAACTGCACACACACACTTCTGACCAGTCTGGAATTTAAGTCCCTCAGTTTAGAAGCCAGATTTAGAAAACTGTCTTCTATGCTTCAGTACCAATCTATGCTCTCTCCAGTAGGGATCTAAAAGAGAAGCAAGATCCAATTAGAAGGAAAATGAGTATCCTGGGACATTCATTCATTTTTAGGAGTAGCCTCAAGCTCAACACAGTAAAGTTTCTGAAGGCTTTATTTCTGATAACATTTTGTTAACATACTCTCAAAATGGCTGGGATCTAGCATGTTAAGAAGATAGACTGGAATTGCCAATCTCGAGAGAAGTTATGCTACCAAGCCAACCTGAAAAGCCATGAATTCTCAGAAATTATTGTTCAGTGCTAGAAGTTGCATGAACTGCTCTTCTGTTCTAGGCACCATTCTGAGAAAGTATCATCAAGGCAACATCAGCAACAGCTGAGCTATACTGATGGCATAGCTCCCTCCTAAGCTGTTTTCAGGATTGGCAAACACATGAAGACAGCTGAAGTCATGGTGTTGGAAGGGCTCCTCTTGGCCACAAGGAGAGGTAAAAGGCAGTCCTTTTCTTTATAGTATCAATCTACAAGGTCAATAAGATTCCTTCAATGGGCTGTGCTTATTCATCTTGTTCTCCATGATGGAAGGAGTTGGCTTCTTTACCCAGTGATGTACCCTGTTTCAACAGGCTTTTTTTGACTTAAGTACAAGGTTACCTGTCCCACACAACTGGGTCTGTTTCTCCTCTCAGGCAAACATGTACATGTTTTCAAGCACTATGCTAAAGTGACATAAACTCAATCTAGGAAATGCAAAACCAGTATCAGTGAGGTGGGAAAAAGCTAAGTTATAAAATAACACCATCTCTCTCTCAGTTATGTGCTTATATCTACCATTGAGCAATGCATTTGACAGTTTTACCATCCCACAGAAATGATGGCTGTTCCTCAATGCCCTGGTAATGATCATTAGTGGTATTCCATGCTCCTTTTCATTGAGTAAAGCATCTTAGGATTTTTTCCATCTCCATGGGCCAACAACCTGTGGAGGTTGTTATGATTATAACTTGAACTTCCTTCAAACTGAAATAATTCAGACTATTCTCTGTTACCTTCAAATAGAAATATTTCAGACTGCTCTAAAGACATAACTTCACACACCTTGACTTACAGCCTGTGGAGAAATGCACGTCACACCAATGTACAGGCACCTACTCAGGCCTAGGTGAATCAGACAGGTAGGAGGGTTTAAGGTGTGTGTCCTGATGTGAACACCTCTTCCCTGTGCTGTCTGGGGAGCTGTGACTCCACTCACGACCCACGGCAACCGCTTATCCCAGCCAGTACATCAAAACCTCTATTCCTGTTCTTGTGAGGTAGACAGGTCTCTCTCAGTGCTGGAGGTACCCAAGCAAGAAGTCCAAGCTTTGCAGAATTTGTGACAATTCACTTCACTCGGGTTCTCTCAAAAGAGGAGAGCTGAAGGGCAGTCCAAATAGTTTATTAACTGGAAGACTGATGGTAACTATAAAAGTATGACCGAGAGAGAGAGTATGAAATTGGATGCCAGGTTGCACACCTTAATTATACATTACTGTTTAAATTTCCATGCCTAAGCAATATAGACTAGAGTTAGTAATCAACAGAAATGGAGAAAAATGAAACTAGTGGAAAAAAAAGCAACTCAACCTTATTTCAGCTAAGTACTTCAAATGAGCAACTTTAGGAAAAAATCTTTGGAAAAGTTATCAAAATCTGAATACTAAGCCCATGTGTAGTACAGGTGGCCAGTACTTTTTCCATTAAAATATATTTAGATGAAGTTTAATAGATATGAGATGCATTTTATCCTTATCCCTTTTTTTTTTTTTAAATGTGGAGTAGCTTGATTTTCAGTGACATGTAAAATGATGTTGAAATGCTAAGATGTCCCAGGAAATGTACCAAAGAATGTTGCAGCATTTGCAGGGGGTGCTCCTCCCAGAGCAAAAAAGGTCCTGCTGAGCAGCACAGCAAGTGGAAGAAGCAAGGTCCAGACTGTGCACTTCCCAGAATATGCACAAGCTCTCGAAGAAGAGGCCATCTGGCTGCCAGGTTCCCTGTTTCCAGCTGCACTGTCCATTCCCTAAGGAGCTGTGGATACTGCAAGCAGCAGACCATGGTAGAGACCTTTGCGATCTGCTGCTTGGGAGCAGACATGCCCTATAGGCTCCTGAGAGGGGACAGGGATGCAGCAGCCACTATTTTTCTCCCATCCTCTTCATCCCATTTCTGTTTGCTTTTCCTCCCTCTTGTTTGTGTAGGTAGAGGAAAAAAAAAGGCCTTTAGAATTTAGAAGATAAAAGATGCTCAAGGGCGTTAAAGCAGGACACGAATGCAATCGTGTGGCCGTGCAGGTGAGACTCCAGAGCCTTCTGCCGCAAAATGCCTGCACTAATCCACTCTTGCCCTACTTACAAGGAGCTGTCAGTGTGGTTTTTTGCAGCAAAAGCCACTTTAGCTTTGGGGCCAAACATCACAGGGTGGTGATGAAGCAATGAGGGTAGGGATCCATATTTGGTGTATCAAGTTTGCCAGAAAAATACCTCACTGCAGACAGGTTCTCCTGTCTGCTTTGCATATTCCTACACGTTAAATAGCCCAGGCTGGGTAACACTGTGGTACTGTGTAGCTGAAGGTTAAGGCAATGCTAAGAGGATTTTGCCCCCTCACTAAACTGAAACAGGACGGAAGGAATTTGGGATGCAGTATTGTCTGCTATGGATAAGCCACAGCAGCCAAGTTTCATCTCCCACAGGAGAAGCTCCACCTCCCACTTCATTTCTTCCACATCCCACAACTAGCCTGATGGGGGTTCGCTCTGCAACATGCCAACAATAAGCAATGTCCAACTCCCTGATGAGCGTGAGGTAAACATTTCAAAGCTGCTTAGACAATAGTCTCTCTAATGGGGAAAATACCTAGATGCCAAAGACTGCAAATCATTGTAATTAGTAAGACTGTATATGCCACACAAACCAGCAGCAGTCACTGGGGATGGAACAAAACTTTCTAAAAGATGTTTGTATGGGCATATTAAAACATAATTCAGCAGCTCTGACTCTTGAGGGGAGTAGAGATACAGCTCATCACCAGGAACAGTTTTGATTTTAATAGTGTTTCCTGTGTTTGTAATAAACTGAACAAAAACATGGAATGAAAGTGTCCCCAAAGCAGGGATGTCTGAAACTCATTCTACTTTTGCATGTTTTAGTCTTGGCCCAGACTGGTCATAGTTTGTTGTTATGGGATTAACTTGTTCACAGACCTTCTGGAAGGCCTCCATTGTATAGATTTCTTTCTGTGCCCAGTGTCCCAATCCACTTTCTTCAACCACCTGAAAATGCTTCAAGGTATAACATATTATTATTATTAATTTATTACAATAGTAAATAATTTATTATAAAATTGTAATTGTTATTTTCCTTATTATTATTTAGAAATAGTAATTCTCTGACATTGAAATATTAAACCCACATTTTTGCCCTTCTATGTCCTTTGAACAAGGAAAACAGTGAGCCTGCTGGGGCAAAACTTCCTGTGCTGCAGGGTGGCTGTGAGCAGCGAGGAGCTGCAGTCTTGCTTGCATGGTGCACATCCTGGGACCAGCTGAGGGCAGTGGCACAGACCATCACAGCCTGGTTCCGGCAGCACCCACGGGCAGAGAAGAGGGCACCTCATCAGCCCTTGGTGGGACAGAGGTGCAGTGTCACTGGCGGGTCCCCAGCCCACCCAATTCCTTGGTTGTAAAGAGTTCCCAAGAGATTGAGCCACAGCATCACCTGCATCATGGAGTTGCCTCAGGCTGGGAAATCTGGCAACCGAGAAGAGAATTGTCCAAAACAGTGACCAGACTTAAAAATGAAGACCTTCATTTCTCTGTGCTGACAGTTTTGTCATCAGTAAAATACAGATGCAAATACTTACCGCAGGGGATTAAGGAAAGCTAAAATGACCATGGGCTGCTTGCACACAATATACTTTTCACCCTAATCTTTTCAGTTTGGAAAACTTCCAAAAACTAAATGATGAATAAATTCTCCACATAGCAGCCATGTGGATTTCAAAGACTTGCTGAGTTTTTGATGAAAGACTGCCATCTTCTAAAATGAATGCTGCAAACCTGTGTTGTGAGAAACCTTCTCTGTGACTTTAAAAATGTTTTATAGAGTAATCCTACAGTAACTGCATTGTAGAGAATTAAGGCAGTACTGAAAAATACTGCAGCATAGCTATTGCTATTATTTCAGCAATGTAATGTGTTAGAGTTTAAATAAGTTATTATAGAAATATAATTGGACTAAAGTTTACATTTGAAGGCATACATATGTTTAGTGTTACAACCTTTTCCTTTAGACTTCCAGCAGCAGTCACTCACCTTGTTAGGGTCAGTGGCTGAGGCTAAGGTGTAATAATAGTCAGTATAAGAAAAATGTATAGAATTGCATTAACCTCTGGCTAGGTCTCCTACCAGATTCATTAGGTTTCAGTGATATCCAATTACTTTAAAAAAGATGTTTCACATGAATTTTCTGTCAACTTATTTTTAAACACATTTTTCAAAAGGCATTCAGATTTATATGATATATTATCACTGCAAAGCTGAACACAGTAGTTCAAGATGTAAATGCAGAAAAGTGTATGAAAATACAGGAGGACTTCTGTACAGGTATATGCTTTCTAGCCCTTGGCCAGCAGTAGCAACAGTCAACTACAAATTTCTGAAATATATAAGGTCCTACAGCTCCTACTGAGCAGCCTACAACAGACAATCATAGAATCACAGACTCACAGAACATGCCAGATTGGAAGGGACCCACAAGGATCATCGAGTCCAACTCCTACCCTGACAAGAGTCACACCATGTGCCTGAGAGTAGCATCCAAACTCTCCTTGAACTCTGTCAGAGTTGGTGCTGTGAGCAGTTCCCTGGGGAGCCTGTTCCAGTACCCAACCTCACTCTGGGTGAAGAACCTCTTTCTAATATCCAACCTAAAACTCTCCTTACACAACTTCAGGCCATGTCCTTGGGTCCTGTCACTGGTCACCACAGAGATCGGTGCCTGTCCCTCCTCTTCCCCTCGCAAGGAAGCTGTAGACTGCAATGAGATCTCCTCTCAGTTTCCTGTTCTCCAGGCTGAACAGACCGAGTGACCATAGTGAAGATCAGAAAAGGTATTATTTATCCTTATACATGCTTCTAATAAAACATCTGATACTATGATTTTCTTGGGGAAGGCTGTCTGTAGTGCACAGTATAGCCGTTCAGAAATCAGAGAAGATACATTCTGCAGGTAGAGAAAGGCAAATAACATAAAGTATTATTAAACACCTTTGTACATTTTATTTTTTATATGATAGCTAATTGATGTAGAATAGTTTCAATCTAGCTCGAAGTTCTGACTACTGTTTCTCCTGATGACCACACTAAGCAGCTGTTTGGTCCCTTTCTGTTTTGTGCTGGGATGGTTCTAAATGATGACATGTTGCTAAATGTAGACAGGCATCACTTGATGAATGCTCTTGTAGACTTTCCTATTACACTAGACTATTCTATCATCATGGAATTGGTACAAGGTTTGAACATCCTTAGTCTCATGTCAGGGCTTAACTGACATTAAAGTTCCTGTCTTTAGCTAAGGCACCTAAATACCTAGGTTCTGCAAAGTGACAACAAGATATATTGCTCCCTGTAATTTTTGTTTCACTATTTTGTCAGTAAACTATTGAGGTAAATGCGGCCTTTTGCTTGTGTCTAGGTGCAGCTCCTAAAGTATGGATCCTCAATCTTGCTTGAGATGTCTACATGATATAATAATGTGAATAAGAAAGTGTCATGGGGCTATTACTGCAATTGGAGATCTAAATAAGTATCCACCAACACTACTGAAAAAAATAGCAGTTCCTGAATTAAAAAATAAACTCCTTCAATTATTGTAAGTAAGAGAAAGGTATAATCCAATGCAGTCAATACTATTGCAGGTTTATCCTCTACCTCCCACATAAATTTCCCCATAATTTTATTTCTCCTGCAGTACAGCTTATTTTTCTTCATTTTCCTCTGATAGGCATCAGGAAAGCAGAGGTACCAAAGCCTCTACCTGCAAAAAAGAGAGATACTTGCATGTAGGTGCTTGCATGTAGGGCTTCTACAACAACTGAGCTGCTGAAGGAGAATGATGTCAATAGACAAGTCAGGGAAAGTCGAGCAACAACAAAGATAGATGACAGATCTGAAACATGCATCAAGAGAAGGGGGTATTCAGGAGACACAGAGAGAACAGTAATTAATCTATGTATCTCCCTTACTCTAGAAGTCCCAAAGAATCATCTGATATCTCTGGGTGATTCAGCAAACCAAAAGTCTCAATCCAGACTCGATATACAGATGGAAGTCAGGGACGTTACCTTAAGATCCTGGGTAAACCTGTTAAAGCCCAACATGTCTATCTCAGTGGTGTATCCTGTATCCTCCCTTCATATAAGAAATAGATAAACTCATTGTACTTAATAGCAATTCACTCTAGAGCAACTTGGTGCCTCTGCCAATTACCAGGTTAATTAGCAGTACCTATGGAGCTCTTCAGCTTAAAGGTTTTGTCTCCTCCCTCTATCCAAAACCCTCTTCCCTTAGTTTTTCTCACTCAATCTATATTCAGGTATTAATTTCTATGTGTCATACCAGTAAAGATCAGTTTTACATCAGGATGACAATGACAGGCAGCCACTGAAGCTTTAAAACACAAGTGCTGTATCAAATAAAACCTTAGCCAAAGTGACACGAGTTATTTTAAAATAATGAACTTCTCTTTACCGCTGGACAGTTTCTGAATAAAATTTGCAGATCTAAAGTCTACCAAGCTTAGTGGTAGGGGAATATTCAGTGGGAGTACAGTTTTAAGTCTGTCATTAAATCACAAGGCTGGAGACCTAAGTCTAGATTCATCCCATAATTTCGACATATGACTCAGTTGAAGACCTAAGTGAAGAGTCTTGTTACCCTCTGCTCCTTGTCACACAACTGGAGATAGTCCTTCACTAACTAGCACCAAGTTTATTTTGGAAACACCTTTCTATTTTAACACTAGTGAATCGAATAGTGAGTGAAGCTATGGCAACATGGGATTTCTCAGCATTTCTTTGAATCCTAAAACTAGTTAAAATTGGTAAAAGTAGACCTTGTCTTTAAAACAGGTAAAATTTTATGGCTGTGAATTCTTTCTCCCTAGATTTTATTAGAAACCAAATTGTGTATAAAAATGAAAGTGGGACAAAGGAGAGTAAGGTTGAAATGACATCAGTGTAAAATAAAAACTATTCTTCTGAATCCTGGGTCATAAAATATACATTTCCATATATAAAATCAGTTTCACAAACATATTTTTCAAATGCTCAATTCCTATTACATCTTTATCAAAGGGGAAACAGTTAAAGAAAATTATACATCTGTGCTTGACTTAATTTCCTTCTTTTTTTTTTCCTCAGAAAGAAGTATTAGGATCATATATAAGATGCTTTATTTAGAATCTGAAAATTTATTTTATGTTTTTCTGTTGACAACCAGAAGCACTGGGTAGAAAAAAAATAGCAGAACAAAGAGCTCCCTAGAGATATTTCATGTTTGCTGACTTACTACATCATCACATATGACACTGCATTATTAGTTTCAGCAAATACTGAAATAGCACAAGAAAGCTTTCTTGCTCTTTTATCTTCACCATTGTTCTTGGATTTAAACAAGTGACATAAAAAGTTTTGGGGAAAACTAGAAATATAGAAAAACCATAATTTAGAGTGGTGTTTATTGTACAGGATGCCTCCTTGATTATATACTTCTATGTAGTTTCCTTGAGCTCAGAGGACAATTTGGATAGAAAACATGTTTTATACTGATAGCCCCGATCCAGCGCCCACCAGGTTTTTAAGGATTTTTAGCAGGAATCTTCCTTTCTCTTTCTTCATCTACTGAAGTGACTCTGCTCACGCAGAGAGATTGGAATTGTGGCCTGATTTGTATCAGGCTGTGCTCTGCTGTTGTCTGAGAAGCACCCACACTATACAGCAAATTTTCCAATGATGTCTTATTTTCGAGTTAGCTATTTTCAGATTCCTTTTAAAAATACAAATAGTAGTGACTATCAAAATTTAGGTAGCCCTGTACAATATTATTTGTGTGGGGTCTCAAAACAGGAGTGAGGAGCTTGCCCTGCCTCGGTCCTCTGTACTTTGCAGTACCGCTGACATATAGATGACCTCTCATCACCAACTCCTGCTTGTGTGGGCTTATTTGATTCCTTTGGCCTTGACCTGAGCTGTAAAATTTTAAAGTGACACTGTGTTGTTCTATATTGCAGGAACTGTGAAAGGTAAATGTCTGGATGTGCTATGACTTTCATGACCTTCCGACTGGGAATTGAAGTATAATGCTCCACCAAAAAACCCTACCAAAACAAAACTCCAGACTTGGTAGATAGCTCACTATCATCTACTTTGTTGCAATAATAAATAAAATTATAGTACTTTGCATTACTGTAGATACTGAAAATTTCTGAACTGACGATTGTTACCTGTTAGTTAATGTTGAAACTGTGAAATGATTAACACCAAGCTGAGGCATGACTGGCTTTTTTTCAGAATTAATTCTCAAACGTAACTATGATAATTCTTGTTCTTTATGTGTGACTACTTGATTTTTTTCACCCTGAAGACAAAGACAAAATTCTCATTTACCAATATTTTATTGGGATTAGATTGTTCTCCTACAGGGTGTGACTTTCATATGCACTCGTGTCATTTCTTTAAAATGCTGTGTGTGACAGAGAGAAAAGGAGAAGACAAAATGAAGCAAATGGATCAGTATGTTAACCAATACCATATACTGAAAGGAAGGGATAGAGAATAATCAGGAATATATATGTTACAATTTAAAATAAGAATAATTAGGATGGATTTATTTTAAATTCATGGTACAATTTACTGTGCTCATCTCAGACACTTTCTTCTCTTTCTTTTCTTCCCATACCCATTGAAAGATTTAAACACCTTACTTGTAAGTAATAAGCATTGATTCAGCGTCCCTCATGAAATGATGCATGATTTTACTCCATCACAGATAATTTCAGAAACATTTTGCTGCCTGCTTTTATCTGCACTCTACTTGTGGAGAGGATTTGAAAAGGTTTGCGTAGTTGCCTGCTCTGCAGTAATGTGAGGATTTTGTTATCCCGCTGAGCTACCATCATTGGTTCAGATAGCTTGGATTCCTTCCTTCTGCAGCCAAAATCTCACAAAACCTCTCCCTGAAACACAAAGGTAGAGGAGAGAAAGGGCAAATGAATCACCAAACCTTTCAAGAGGCTATTTTTATTCCTCCTGGAACACTGCAATTAGTGCTTTTCTTAGCCTCGTCTGATCACCTTGTTGTCTTCTGCTTGTGCAACCACTTAAATAGTTTTTAGACACAGATCTTCAGCTGCTTCTGATATCAGATCCAGTCCTTCTTCCAGCCAAAGACATCAGGCCAGTACTAATGACTTAAACACTAACAGTATTAAGTATTGCATCTCTTTAGCCACAGCAAAATACCGTCGTCTCAGTCAGGTTCTAACTTATACACACATACTACTGCCCAGCTGTGGATGTTATCTTCCTTGCATGTGCCAGTAGTGATTGCTGAGACACCAGCTTGCATTTGTGGAAGACACCCTTGGACTCACAGACACACTTGCACCCTCTGACAGTCTCATTCATTACAGCAGGGAAATAGAAAACCTTGTGCAATGCAGACAACACTGACATTCATCTAATACAATTTCCCTTTCTCAATCTTTCCTCAAGCCTCGATGCCAAAACACCCACCCAACAATTGTGGAAATTAAGGCCAAATGGTTGGCAGAAGGATATGGGTATCGAGTTCCTTGTGGCTATCTAGGAGGCAATCACAGTGACTTGAATTTACCAAGTGTTCTTATTCCAGCACAAGGACAGTCTCTCTGAGATCCTCTTGTATTGGGTTTCCCATGGGGGTGTTGAGCCCCTTGACTGGGGCTGCCAGCTGCTGGGGGCAGCTGCCCAGAGCCCTCAGCAAGACCCTGCTGGCTGCTGGCCTCTCGAAAGGGACATCATTCCCTGGTAGGAGTATCAATCCTTGCAGAGTCCCTGGCATGGGTACCAGGCCCTCTAAGGGGCATCAATGCCTGTAAGAAGCATCAGTACCTATCAGGAACATCACTGCCCAGCAGGAATATCAGTCACAACAAGAGGTGTCAGACTTCAGCAGGGCCATCAGGCCTCGACAGGAGTAGCAGTCTCTATAAAGGGCATCAGTCCCTCTGAGTGGTATCAGTCCCTATAGGAGGTATCAGTCCCCACACAAGGTATCGGTCCCTATATGAAGCATTGGTCCCTGGCAGGGATATCAGTCCTGGGCTATCAGTCCCAGGCAGGGGTATCGGTCTGTGTGAGGACAGTCGAGAGTGATCCATGCAAATTGCAGCCCCAGTGCAATCAATAGATGTGACAAGCAGCCGGTGCTGGCAGCCGGTGACATAATGAAGGTGTGCGTGTGTAAACGGCGAACAGATAACAATGCTATAGGAAATTATAGGGCAGTGCTGTATTGAATAAGTGCAGTGCAAAATGAGCTGCGGCTCGCAGGTCATGCTTCCCCGCTGCTGAAGTGTCTCCTGCTCTTGTCCTTTGTAATTGTAAGTGGCAGCACTGGCGGCTGAATGCGAGGAGGGCATGTATCCAGCCCTCATTTGTTCTGCATTACAATGCAGCCCTCGCCACCAGCAGCTGATCCAGAGTGTCAGTGCCCACCTCCCAAGTGGCCCAAGAAAACAGTGAAAACTCAATTTACTTGAGAATTAGGAAGGCTGTCATTAAAACAAGGCTGTCCTTGAAACCATGATGAGTAGTTGAGCTGGTCCTGTAAGAGACAGGGCGAAACTTCTGTGTTTTCTTTTTTAAAAAACATATTTTCCCCTCAAAGAAACACAGACACCAAAAGCCTTTTCTTTCAGGAATCGTACATAGAGAGTTGAAAATCTTTTAATTTTATTTGGTATATATTTAAAGAAATATTTATAATGTATAAAATATTTTTTTTAAAAACTTAGAACAGAAGCTTTTGGCCACATACAGTCTTAATACAGTAAATTCTTCAGATGCTACTATTCTTCTTACCCACTTATTAATATTCAAGGAGAGAAGAATGGCTAAAAAGTGTTCATTGATTTTTAATTTAATTTCCAAGTCCAGAAATATGAAGTCCTTCTCTGCATTTTGTTCTGACATTTGGATCAAACTCAGCAGTTGTTTTCTGAAACCTTAGGTCTTCAACACTCTTGGCTCTGAATCCCATTTAAAGGTTTACAGATTAAGTTTAACATTTGAACCTAATCAAAGACAAGGAGGTAACTCAAAGTGCTCTGCACAGTTCACTGGTATTTCACCGTCACTGATCGATACTTTCAGCTATTTATGAACACTCCTTACATCCCTTCCCCCCTCTTCATAATACCAGGCAATTTTTTTATGGTTTTTTTCACCTTAGCCCTGAAATGCCCATTTTTTATGGTTAAAGTAAAACCTACATTAAGCACAACACTTGCTCAATTTCTTTACAAATACACTGCAAATGTAGATGAGTATTTATTCTGTAACCTTATTCTTAATCACTTAATGTGGCTTCTTGCTTTCATTGCTATAAAGAACCATTTTTGTACTTTATATATACTACCTACAAATGAAAATAGTTCAAGGCAAAAAAATTCAAGCTCTTGATTTTCTTTTTTCTTTTTTTTTTTTTTTTTTTTTCAGTAGAGTGAACAAACCCTGTCTTTTTTTCTTATGGCTTATTTAGGCCAGACAGCTTTCAGCTGAATCAGGGCGGGTTTATTTTCCAAACTTTGAGGAGCCCACAGCAGGTTTGCATCCTCCAATAGTAAGCCATCATGGCTAGGCTTCGTGAACGAAGATTTGGGAAGGTACTATCCACATTTGCTACAGGCATGCTGGTGGCTTATGAGGCCAATAAGTGACAGACATATCCGATTGCAAAAGGCACAGCAGAAAGAGCTAAATGCCACAAAATCTCATTTTTGGCAGGTGTCAACACTTGCTGACACAGGAAGGTGCTCCAGGAGTTAAGCCTACAAGTGATCGTGGATTTGGTATCTGTGGAATCCACTGTTTTTATTTTTCTTTTGTTGCCTTGGTTATGTTGAAGAAATCTTCAAGGATACAAATCTGTGGATTGCCAGTCTTCTGCAGAGGCAGCATTGAGAAAGACCATGTGGCCACCCATGATGCCTCACCACTGAGTGGGAAGGAGACATTTTGGGAGCACAGACTGGCTGCACTCTTCACACAAAGGGGCACATGGGACACGACGTCCACTGGGAACAAAATCAAGGGCCTGCCACAGTTAATCCTGGGCTTTATTATCTCTCCCGCACATCGCTGTGCTTCCTGACTAGCCCTGGACTGCTACTGCTCTGAAGAAGTGTGTAAAGAGAGATGCTATCGTCTGCTATCTGCCTAAGCCAGAAACAGGCAATACCAGAAAAGCCTGTCTTGTCCAATTTCCAGTTCAGCTTTGCAGACTCAAGAAGTGCAGATAGTTTGGACATGCTTTAGATAAGGAGCTGAATATCTGGGTGTTTTCCTGAGCACTGAATGCCATGCTTCATATAGTTTACTAAATTATGTCACTAAAATTTTACCTTTCCTGGTAATAGACTTTTTTTACTTCAGTGTTTCTTCTCCCTACCTCCCAGCAACACTTTTGGTAAGTGGACAAATATATACATACAACCACCAGTGTACACTCTCTAGTAACATTAGTAAAATATGCATATTTGCTCGGTGTCCTTGGGTTCTTCAGAAATAAATGTGTGAAGCCAAGAGAGAGCTGCTCGCATGCTTACAAAACCCTGTACCCACAGTGAGAGTTCACTTTTAAATGTATGATGAAAAAACAGACCTTGCCTTCCTGCCTTTGTAGAAAAATTCTGTGTATGTGTGTAGTACAAATGCACTCAGATGCAAAGATGAAAGTGAGTGTTTTGCTTCTTTCACACACAGCCACAAAGGGAACCCAGCACCTTTGCAGAGCCGTAATTGCCAGGTGCCTCTTTTAGAGGGAGGATAGATAGCTAGTCTGGCATTGGGCTAATCTTTTGGAAATGTAGGAAGGAGAAAAAAAAGAGCTGATTACAGATTGCTTTGCTTCATAAACCTCTCTCCCATACTGTTTGAAAATAAATGTTCGTGCTCATTGTTACATCTTTCCACACAATGTATTTCACTAACATTCAAGGGGTTGGCTTTCTTT